>NC_092501.1:2501372-2801372 GCF_047511675.1 Marmota flaviventris
CTCCTCTGCCTGGGGTTTCTGTCCCAGTTGTGTCACATGGTGCAAACACTGGAGAGTTCTCCACGGACGGGGTCCAGGATCTCAGGGGGGTGGGCAGACGCCAGGAACATCTCCCCCAGGGACCTCTCCAGGACGCTGAGCCACTCTGAGGAGTGATGAGGGCTGGGGGAGTGGGGACCCCAGCATATGCTCCGGCAGTGCGGGAGCCTGGAGACCCTGCCTTCCGCTGCCCCTCACGTCTCCCCCAGGACCGGGCGCGGTCAGGAGGCGCTCCCTTCCAGGTGCTCCTGCCAGCTCAGCTTCCACAGAAGGGCAAGGGACAGAAGCGGGCTGCGCCCCTGCTCAGACACCCATGGGGAAGCCACCCTGAGGTCGAGTCTGGGCCTAAGACATGGCTGAGCAGGACTGCCAGGGATACCCGCAAGGTGTTCAGGGGCACCCATCCAGGCCCCGGTGAGGGTGGGCTGGCTGGGTTTGTTGTGCTTCTCTGCAAGGACACTGTGAAGGACGCAGCATCCTGAACTGGAAGGCGGACCAGAGGACAGATTCACCAAAGGCAAGACCAGTGCTCGGCTAGAGGAGCCCCATAGCATGACTCCCTACAGGCACCTGGGCACAGGGACAGGAGGGCCAGCCCTGCCCACAGGGAGCCTGAGGTCTTGAGGAGGCTGTGTGTGGGCCAGGGAAGAGCACCTCCTTAACTAGATGTCGTTATTGACGGTAACTCCGGGGTACTCCCAGGTCACCCCCTACCAACGGACTCGGTTTCCTGGGAAGATGCTGGCTGTCGATGGCGGGGCTGAGGCTGAGAGCTGGGTGCTGGGCATCTCCCACTGGCAGCTGGTATCTTTTGGAGATTTTTGCATGGTGTTCACCGGGGACTTTGTAGCTTTCTTTCTTTGGGGTCCCTGCCCGGCGTCCTTTGGTCATGCTGGTCTCCTAGAATGGGCTCCAGTGTGCCCTTTACAGTTTCCGAGAGGAGCTTTAGAAGGATTGGCATCACTTCTCCAAACGTCTGGTAGAATTCCGCCGTGGAACCTGTCCCGGGTCTTCTCTGCAGGAAGACTGTCGACTGTGGACTTGGTCTCACACTGAGGGTCTGCTCCGACTTCCTGCTCTCCAGGACCCTGCTGTCCAGCACGCTGTGTGTCATTGCTACACCTGTCTGTCACGACCCTGAGCTCTGTGGTGTCAGTTGTGGTGTCCCCTCCTTTGCTCTTTCTCTTTTTTCCCCCTAGAATCTCTAGCTAAAATTTGTCAATTTTATCATTAAAAGAAAACTCAATTCTGTTGATATTGTCCTTGGTTTCTCTCTCCTTTATTTTCAGTGACTCCCTCTTTTAACTGCCCCCTTTCCAGTCCCTTGGCCCCCTGGGTTGAGCTCCTTTTGTGACGTGCCTCTTGTCTGCAGTCAGCTCCCTCTCAGAACCGCCTTGCTACCTCTACCAAGTTCTGGTCGCTGGGTTTCCATTTGCCTTTGTCTCAGGACAGTTTTTAATTTCCCTTTTGACTTCCTCATTAACCCACTGGTTATCTAAGAACAAAAGAAAAGACTTTTAATGGATAGAAACCAAGCCCTGATTAGAGAGAGAGAGAGAGAGAGAGAGAGAGAGAGAGAGAGAGAGAGAGAGAGGCCTTCCAGGAGCCCCTGGGGTGGTCTGATGTACAGAGGCTCAGCATAGAGAAGTGGGACCATGCAAAGAATCAGTGCAGAGGGACAAGGTGGCCGGGCAGCTCCTGGCACATGACACAGGGAAAGCCTTTTCTAGGTCTATGCTGTGGGGTACAGAAGAATGCCCCTCATACTTCTGTCCTAGGTTCCCAAACCTGAGACCCACCTTGTGTGGCTGACGGGACTTGGCAGATGTGATTAAGACTCCTGGGATGGGGATATTATCCTTGATGGTCCAAATGGGCCCCAGGAAATCACAGCTAAGGACTTTCCTAGACTAAAGAACCAGACTAGGGCTGCAGAAGGGGTACACAGTGTTATGGCTTAGATAAGAGGTGTCCCCAAAGGCTCATGGTGAGACAGCGTAAGAATGTTCAGAGGTAAATGGTTAGTTTATGAGGGCTGTAATTCTCAGTGGATTAATCCACTTGAATGGATTAACCAGGTGGTAACTGCAGGCAGGAAGGGTATGCTGGAGGAGGCAGGTCACTAGGGACATGACCTTAGGGTTTGTAGTTTCTCCCTGGTGAACGGAGCTCTCCCTTTGCGCCCCAGCTGCCATGAGCCGAGCTTTCCTCTACCCTGCCCTTTCACCATGATGGTCTGCCTCACTTGAGGTCCAGAGCAATGGAGCTGGTGACCATGGACGGAAGCTCTGAAACTATGAGCTCAACATAAACTTTTCCTTCGCTGAGTCGCTCTTGTTAAGTGTATTGGTCACAGCAATACTCAGCTGACGAACACACCTAAGACCAGTGGCTTTGAGGATGGAGGAAGGACCGGCAACCAAGGAATCTAGACGGACTCTAGAAACCCCCAGAACCTTCTAGAAACTCCCAAAGGCAAGTAAATGTATTCTTTCACAGCAAAGCACAGCCTTGGTTGTAGCCCAGAGAAACTCATGCTGGACATCTGCTGTCCAGCATAGGAAGATAATAGATGCCACTGCGTTGAGCTGCTAGTGTGTGGCAGCCTGGGACAGCAGCTACAGGAAGCCACCCTAAAGGGGTAAGAAAGTTTGGGCAGGAGGATCCTGTTCTCCTCAACCCTGAAGTCCAAACCCTAGGTCTGGGCTGTGAGCAGGTGCAGGGAGCAGAAGCACCCAGATTGCCTCACGTGGCTGGGCCCCATCACAGGACACGGCTGGGCCGGGCCACGCTGAGAACCAGCCTTGCTCTTGTGAGTCAGTTGAGTCTATGCCTAGGCACCCAGACTGGCCCCAGACCTGCATCACAAGGCCGTTTTATCTGGGCTCTCTCTTCTTCATCCCTACAGCTGCCCTGTGGTACTAATTTAGACTGAATGCTGTTGGAAGTCAGTGGCACTGAGTTTGCAGAGGGCAATGACAGAGTCCTCATTGACAGTGACTCCCCAGTAATCCTGACAACATTTGAAGAGGAACAAAGATTCGGGCAAAGGCCCTGGGGTAGAGAATGCTCGGGAAATCCTTTTATCCGTAACTCTAGATCTGTGAGCAGTGCCCAACATGAGGTAGTAATAATAAACATTTGTTGAAGAAATAGTCTTAGACTTCAAGTCATCTGCTGAATGAAATGAGTGCACACTGCTTTCTGATGCTGACGTCATCAAAGGAATGACCAGTGCCCACCTTCAAGAGCTCAGCCCGTGGGAAGCCACCAAGCAGAAGCAAATTAGAAGAAAGCAAGTCCCTCCAACAGCAGCTGTACCTCCCCGCCTCAGCATGTCCCAAAGCAAATGGCAGTTATGGTGGGAAAAGACCTTGCTCATCTTTCTGCTGAGGAATCCAAGCATGGGCGTCCTGCCCCACGTGCAGATAGGAAGCCAGTCTCGCTAGTGATGGAGCTCTGTGGCGTCTGCAGGGTGGAGGGCTCTGTGTGGTGCCCAGCAGTTGACAGGATGCAGGGGCCGATACTTCCAGCCTGGCCAAAGCTGACCTGTGGTGAAATTGAGTTTCCTTGAGCCTATTTGGAAGAACACAATTCAGAAAAGCAATCTCCGCAGTGTATACAGAGGCCAGCTGTCTGGTTGACTCCCACCCTTCATCTGGGAAATAGCTCTGCACCATGTGCCAAGATCTGCCCTCTCCAGGGAGCTCCCTCCCTCGTTCCTGACCACACTCGGTGAGCCCAAGGTCATTTTGAAGTGAGTAACTAACGTTCCTCTAGTGTCCTTCTTCCTCTTACCTGCTGCACAGAGAGGCACACAGACCCTTCTTAAGGAAAAATAAGCTTACCAAAGAGTTGTGAATTGATTTGCATAGGTTACTGATGAGCAGGGGGGAAAATAAAGCCCTTGGCAACTCCAGGCTGGGGGAAAGAGCCTCCTTCCACAGGAACCACTGCCACCTGGCGGGGCCTGGTTCCCAGTCAGTGACACAGTAGGAACACGGATTTGGGAATGGATCCACTTGCAGGAGCTTTCTCCTTGTGGCGTGGGATGCCACTGGTCCTTGATTGACATGCAGTCTTGCAAGGGAGCTCAGAGCAGGTTGCAAGAAGGTCCTCATAAGGCTCTGCTGACTGAAACCCCTGCTCTCCTCTCCTGGGGCTGCTGCAGCCACAGACTGCGTGGGCCCCCAGGTCAGGAGTGTGTTCAGAAAGAGGAGGTCAGCAGAGCACCTGCTGCAGGCTCTCGGGAGGGGCCCTCCCCTCTGCCAGCTTCGGGTGGCTCGGTGTTGGCTTCTCTGCCGCCTCTGCCTCAACTGCACGTGGACCTCTCTGACTTCCCTGCGACAGAAGAGGGGTCTTCTGTCTCTTATGGGGGTTCTTGCCATTAGATTCAGAGCCCAGGTGGGTAATTCAACATCATCGCATCACGAGAACCTTGATCTCTGCAAAGATCCCTTCTCGCAGTGAGATGGCATTCGGTTTTCAGAGTTAGTGTGTGTCGGGGCCACCATCTGCCACTACACAGTGTAACTATTCCTGAATCTCATAGCTGCTTTGGTCCCTCATCCCAGAAAGGACCGCTGGTTGGACTCTGACCCCTGGTATGGTCAGTCCCCACGGGATGCTCTCAGGTCAGCCTCTGTGGCTGACTTACAGACACAATTTATCCTGGTCATCATCTTTCCTTCTCTTTTGTTAGTGGGTTTTCATTTCACAAAGTCTTGTCTGCCTCTGGTCCCTGACCTGGAGAGGGCACTGGAGTGGGAGGGACAGGCACCACCTAGGAGAAGCCAGAGAGGGGGAATTGTGATGGGCGGGGTGACTGGGAGGAAGCGGGGGACTCAGCGGGTGGCCAGAGAGGTCCACATCAGAGCTGGGCCACACCCCACTGCAACCCACTGCCTGAGGACTTCCTCTGCCAAGGGCAGGGCAGGGAGAGGGCAGGAGGCAGCTGGCCTTTGTTCCATGATTGCTGTGTTCATAATCATGACTACTGACCAAAAATGTATTTTTTCAAAGTTCTAGAAATTTCCAAAAAGCAAAATTTGACTTTCTAGCACACAGAGCACCATGTTGAGCCCCAGTGAATGTAGCAATGGCAGGAGACCCCAAGCAGCCTCTGCCACCACCAGAGGCTTGGCCACAGGAGCCTCCTTGCCCTGGCATCTCCTTCCTGTGCTGTGGAGTCAGGCCTGCAGGGGGCACCACACCGTTTCAGCTAGGGACTGCGCATCTGAGCATTCTGGTGGCCTTGGGGGATCCAAACCAGTCTCCTGAGGACTCGGAGGGAGCACTGTTCTGCTTCCAGGGGTGCCTCCCAGAAGAGCCCCGAGGAGTTAGAAGCTGTACAACTGTATATCAGGTGACCACAGGGCACCCGTGGGCACAGTGGCCACAGGGGCAGAGGGAACAGAAACATGGGCCTGGAGTGGGATGGACTGACCAAGAGTAGGAGTGGAGGGGCTGTGCAGTGAGGACAGGGTGTCCATCCCCAGAGCCTGTGGTCAGCTGGATTTCTCTAAGTACATAAGTGACATTCTGATGGAAGGACACCAGAAGCCTGTCCACTAACACGCCAGGTCCATCGGGCGCTGCTGGAACAGCTGTTCTCATAGCACCGAGTTGGGCTCTGCCCTCCAGGCTGCAGGCTTCCCACCCAGGTCCCAGGTCCCAGGGGGCTCTCAGCACAAGACAGCCCTGGGTAGGAAGTGGCCCTCCCTCAGCAGTCAGCGCCCCTCCCACGCAGCCCAGGAGGCCAGGGTGGGATGTGCTAATTAGCACTTCTCAGCCTGTGGGAGGGAGCAGCCAGACAGCCCTTTCTGTGTTCTTTTCAAAGGGTTGTTTGCTTTCCTTTCAAATCAGTTGAAAGCTGTGCTTTTGGGGAAAATGCAGGTTTGGAGCTAGTCATGTTGCAGGCTGAGAGTTTCCTGCTTTTCATCAGCCAATTATCATTCCACGGTTTGCATGGAACAGGTGACCCTCTGCTTCATGCTCAGCTTCTGCACCCAGCGGCTCAGCAGCTTCTGCTCAGCCCCACCCGCCCCAGGAGGCCACACAGCTGCAGCACCTGAACCAGACCCTGGAGAGAGCCCTTCTGAAGGACTCCTGCAGTCTTGGGGGGTGACTTTTCCTGGGTCCCGAGGTCACTGTTCAGATCAGAGCTTCCGTCTCCGGTATCTGCCGCTCGTTTGATTCTTTTTGATGCTCACCATCTGTCAGAGAACTGCATAGCACTAATGTGCCTGATCCCTGTTTCTCATCGTGGGATAAATGTTGAAAATATCAACTTCCAAATAACGCGAAAGCCATCCACGCGGTGCAACGTTAACTAAAGATGTCCTCAGTCCGTTAGTTCAGTTTTAAAGTAGAGGTCACTTTGTTTTTCTGCACCTGATTTCACTGCCTGTGGTATCTGAGTGAAAAAGAAATGCATTAAAGTGTGTGAGTGTAGCTGGGTGGCCTTCCCAGTGCCCAGAGCTAGGGCTGCATCTGCCCACAAGGTGGGGGACACCTGTGAGCACAGTGTGTGGTAGGGGAAGGCGGGGAGCCAGGGTCCAGGTGCTCCAGCAGCTGTGAGTAAGCAGGCTGGGCGGAGCGGGGCGGGGCGGGGCGGGGCTGGGGCAGGGGCTGGGCGGGGCTGGGCGGGGCTGGGCGGGGCTGGGCTGGGACTGGGCTGGGGTTGGGCTGGGATGGGCTGGGAGGGATGAGCTTGGGCTGGGCTGGGATGGGACTGGACTGGGCTGGGGCTGGGCCTTGGCCTGGGGCTTGGCTGGACTGGGCTAGGATGGCATATGTGCTAATCCTTCTCCAGATCAGAGGAGCTGGGGGGCAGATGGTCATCAGAGAGGATGCTCCCCAGGTTCCTGAAAAGGCAGCACTCTCATGCCTGCCAACAGGGCACTTGACTTTCTCCTTTCTCTTGTTCCGTTTTCTGTCTGGCACTTCTAGTAGTGCATTGAATATGTGATGAAACTGGGCATCTTGAAGACTCCACCAAGAAGTGTCAGAACTTATAAATTCAATAAAATTGCAGGCTATGGAATCAGCCCAGGAGACCAGTGGTGCTGTCACATACTAGCAGTGAGCTATCTGAAGAAGTTACCAAGAAAAACATCCCGGTCACAGTAGCTGCAAAAAATTAAGTATCTGGGATCTTTACAATAAAAACTGAAGACACAAATGAAAGAAAATGAAGGGATACAAATAAATGTAAAGAGATCCTGTGTTCATGGACTTGAAAAATCAGTTCTGTGAAAATGTCCCTGGTACCCAAAGCAATCTACAAATTCAATGCAACCTGCACCAAAATACCCATGTCCTTCTTCATAGAAATAGAAAAACAAACAAAACCAAAAAACCCACTAAAATTTATACAGAAAAAAAAAATGGAGTAGCCAAAGCAAAGTAAGGTAAAGTGTAAAGTAAAGAGAACAGAGGCACGGAGTCCCTGCTGTCAAAGCACCAAGACCCAGGCACAGCAGGGGTTGGCATGGGACAGACTCGCAGCCCGCGGGGTGCAGCAGAGGTCTCAGAACTGAGCCCCACACCCATAACAGATTTGACGGAGAAGCCAGGAACATGCAATGAGAAGGACAGTCTTCACTTCAGGGAGACCAGGATGGCCCCACACAGAAGGGCCTGGACGCCTGCCTCTTCCAGCAGCAGATACCTTCTCAAGATGACGGAAGCCTTGAGTGTCAGGCCTGAGACGACCAGTGGTGGAAGAGAGCACAGGCGAATACCTTGCGACCCTGGTCTTGGCGGAGGTGTTTAGGATGGGACCCCAAAACACCGGACACAAAAGCAAAAATGGACAAGAGGTTTACACCAGGCCACATGGCCAGAGAAACCATCAGCAGCACGAGGAGACCACTGACAGGCCAGGGAAGGGTCTGTGAACCATGAATCTCACGGGGTTAAGATCCAGAATACAGAGGGAGCTCAAGCAACCCAAGAGCAAAACATAAAAATTAAAAAAGGGCTAAATGCACTGAGCAGCTTTCCTCACGAGGTGACACACAGATGGGCAGCAGCCATGAGACGCCGACGAGATTCCACCTCGCCCAGTTATGACGACTGTTACCAAAAAGAGACAACCTCTTCTCTGGGCACGGCCTTGGTTACCTCTGATGCGGATTCCAATGCTGCCTCCTGGTCACTGCCACTGGGCCAGGTGTCTCCTGTCTGTCAACCGCCTCCTGCATTGCTACCGCCATTGCTGCTGCCTCTGACTCCGCTGCTGCCAGCCTGAGATCGCCTGGACATCTTCTTTCTGGGTGCTGTGGCCACAGAAGAAACCACTGCCCTGGATACAACTGAAGCCGCCCCTGCTGCTGACCCACTGCCTGCGGCCAACCACCACCACCACCACCACCACTAGAGGTAGAGCCTAGAGCACTGCTGCGGGGGAGACTCCAGGTTTGGCTGCACATGGCTGCACCCATTTTGGGACACCAGCCAGGGCCTGGGGCCTGGGTGCCAGCACGTTTACCACCACAAGAACCTCTGTCTGGGGACTCCAGCTGGGACCTGCAGGTCCAGTGTGGGGGTGCCTGTAGGTTTGGAGGAGCCTGGGGTCTTCCTGCTGAGAGAGTTGGTGGCCCTTGTCTTGATGCTGCATCTCAGGGTTGCCCCTTTGAATGAGTGTATCCTGGTGGTCTCTCTGCAAATATTGAGATCTTGGGACTGCAGATGGCCAAGCCTGAGGTTTCTGAAGCCCAGATCGGTGGGATAGAGACTCGGTTTGCAAGGGCTGATCTGGGTTTGGTGATCCCAAGAAACATCAGAGACAGGGCTGAGAATCTGTTGAACACTGACAGAGACAGTTCCACTTTCCAGCAAGGTTTATTTTATTTTTTGATTCACTAATCTCTCTACCATATTGGAACAGAATGGGTTTTTATGCATCAGTGTGTGGAGGACAATGATATACGAATAGTGTTTTGCATTTTTGTGGTATTCTTATATCTTTAATTTTTTCTCTTTGTTCATATTCTTCCTCTCTC
Organism: Marmota flaviventris; assembly: GCF_047511675.1. Lineage (NCBI taxonomy): Eukaryota > Metazoa > Chordata > Mammalia > Rodentia > Sciuridae > Marmota > Marmota flaviventris. Next base: position 2,510,420 of record NC_092501.1, read on the forward strand.
TTGTCTATTTTCTTGGGTTTTCTTTCCAATTTTTCTCCAACCTACAGCCAATCTCTGTCGGCTCCTCTTCCACTCTTCCTGTGAATTTTTACTTCTAGCTTCTCTCTTCTTCCCTCACAAATACTGCACACAACATTACCTCTGTTCTCTCATCCACCATTTGAAACTGTAAATCATTTTAACAAATATTCTGCTTGAACTATAGATGGTTATTGAACTCATCATTTTGTTTTAATTCGAGACAGAAGTAGACGTCCTAGTGGGAGCCATTAGGTTTGAGGCTATGTATTGTCTACACTGGGTGCTGTTGATATGGGTCTCTCTAGTAAAGGTAAAGTGCTGGAAACCTTCAGAGACACTATAGGTCTGCAGGGAAGAATTTATCCTGCCTTAGATCCATACTTCTAGATGGGAAAACACACTAACAACATGAAAAAAACAAGGGAATAAAGTGCCCCAAACAAACCAAGATGCTTCAACAGCAGAAGCCACGGATAACTCAGTAGAAGAAATGTCCAAGAAGGAGTACAGATTGCACATAGTTAAATTGATATGTGAAGTAAAGGATAGATAAAGAGTGAAATCAAAGAAAAAATACAGGTAGTGAAAGATCACTTCGATGAAGAGTTAGAGATTGTGAAAAAAACAAGCAGAAATCCTCAAAATGAAGGAATCAGTAAATCAAATTATAAATTCAATAGAAAGCATCACCAACAGACAAGACTGTTAGAGTCTGTAAACAAGTCAGGATGGCGCCTAGCAAATGTTAGAGTCTGTAAACAACTCTGGATGGCGCCTAGCAAATGTTAGAGTCTGTAAACAACTCTGGATGGCGACTGGCATTTTGCCAGAGGGAGTGGTTTGTGAAGTAACAAAAGCGAGCCATTAAGTGTGGAGATTCCTTATTGGTTGACTGCTGTATCTAGTTTATGCTAATTAAGATAAGCTGTGTGGAATGTATAAATATCGCTCCGGTCCTACAATAAACGGCTCCCACTCCTGCTGTATCAACGTACAAAACTTGCTCGTCACCCCCCAGTTATTGTGCTGCAGCCGGACTGCGGCACAAGACCACTTGGAAGACAGAACCTCAGACAATGAAGATAAAATATAGAATCTTGAAAGTAGAGTTGAATGATCATGCAGAGAAGATGGTCAGAAACCATGAACAGAACATCCAAGAGTTATGGGACAATACGAAAAAAACAAATTTAAGAGTCATCAGAATAGATGAAGGAGCAGAGATAAAAACCAAAGGAATGCACAATCTTTTTGATGATGTAATAGCAGAAAATTTCCCAAACCTAAAGAATGGAATGGAAAATCAAATACAAGAGGTTTACAGGACCCAAAATGTAAAAAGTTACATCCAAGACACATTATAATGAGAATGACTAAACAGAGAATAAAGATAAAAATCTTAAAGGCTATAAGAGAAAAAAAATCAAATTACATATAGGGGGAAACCAGTTCGGGTCTCAACTGATTTCTCAACCCAGACCCTCAATGCTAGGAGGTCCTGGAATAATATATTTCAAGCTCTGAAAGAAAACAGATGCCAACCAAGAATTTTATATCCAGCAAAATTAAGTTTCAGATTTAAAGAGAAATTAAAACATTCCATGATGAACAAAAATTTCAAGAATTCACAACTAGAAAGTCCACACTACCGAGCATTCTCAACAAAATACTCCAAGAGGATGAAGAGCCAAAAAAAAGTGGAAACCAGCAAAGGGAAGATCTACACTAAAGGGACATTCACCAAATGGGAAACTAGGACAAATCAAAACCAGAAATAAATAAAAATGACAGGGAATACAGATCATATCTCAATAGTAGCCTTGAATGCTAATGGCCTAAACTCATCAATCAAAAGACATAGACTGGAAGATTGGATTAAAAAGCAAGACCCAAATATATGGTGTCTTCAAGAGACTCACCTTGTGGGCAAAGACATCCACAGGCTGAAGGTGAAAGGATGGGAAAAACTTATCACTCACATGGATTGTGTAAGCAAGCAGGGTTTCCATTCTCATCTCAGATAAAATAGGCTTCAGGCCAAAGTTCATCAGAGGAGACAAAGGAGGACATTTCATACTTCTTAAGGGAGGTAAATATAAGCAGGACATAACAATTATAAATATTTATGCCCCAAACAATGGAGTATCTATGCACATCAAACAAACCCTTCTCAATTTCAAAAGTCAAACAGACCACATACAATAATACTGGGTGACTTTAACACACCTCTCTCACTACTGGACAGATTTTTCCAAACAAAAGACAAATAAGGAAACTATAGAACTAAATAATGTGATCAATAAGATCAATTAGACTTAACAGACACATATAGAATCCATCAACAAGCAAATATACTTTCTTTTCAGCAGCACATGGCTCCTTCTCTAAAATAGACCACATCTTATGCCACAAAGCAACTTTTAGCAAATACAAAAACACAGAGATAATACCATGCATTCTATCAGAGCACAATGGACTGAAATTAGAAATCAATGATAAAATAAAAAATAGAAGCTACTGTAACAAAATAATGAGACTAAATGATGAATGGATAGTAGAAGAAATCATGGATGAAGTAAAAAAATTCTTATAGGTACATGAGAACACTGATACAACATATCAAAATCTCTGGAACACTGTGAAGGCAGTACTAAGAGAAAAGTTCATTGCATTGAGTGCATTTATTAAAAGAATAAAAAATCAACAAATAGATAACCTAACACTGCATCTCAAGCCCTAGAAAAAGAAGAACAAATCAACACCAAAATCAGAAGAAGACAGGAAATAATTAAAATCAGAGCTGAAATCAATGAAATAAAAACAATAGAACAAAAAATTAACATAACAAAAATTGGTTATTTTAAAAAATAAATAAAATAGATAAACCCCTGACCATGGTAATGGAAAAAAAAGAGAAAACTCAAATTACTAAAATACAAGATGAAGAGGGAAATATCACAACAGACACATCTGAAATATAGAAGACAGAAACTATATTGAAAGTTTATACTCTAATAAAATAGAAAATATTGAAAACATCAACATATTTCTAGAGACATATGACATACCCAAACTGAATGAGGAGGTCATACATGATTTAAACAGGTCAATTTCAAGTAATGAAATAGAATAGAAAACATCATCAAAAGCCTACCAACCAAGAAAAGCAAAGACCGGATGCATTCTCAGCCGAGTTCTACAAGACTTTCAAAGAAGAATTAACACCAATATTCCTCAAAGTAGTCCATGAAATAGAAAAGGAGGAAGCCCTTCCAAACTTATTCTATGAGGTTACCATCACCTTGATACCAAAACCAGACTAAGACACATCAAGGAAAGAAAACTTCAGACCAATATCCCTGATGAACACAGATGCAAAACTTCTCAATAAAATTCTGGCAAATCGCATACAAAAACATATTTAAAAGATAGTGCACCAAGATCAAGCGGGGTTCATCCAAGGGATGCAGGGTTGGTTCAAAATACGGAAATCTATAAACGTAATTCACCATATTAATTGACTTAAAAACAAGAATCATATGATCATCTCAATAGATACAGAAAAAGCATTTAACAAAATACAGCACATCTTCATGTTCAAAACACTAGAAAAACTAGGAATAGTAGGAACAAACCTCAACATTGTAAAAGCTATATATGTTAAACCCAAGGCCATCATCACTCTAAATGGAGAAAAATTGAAAGCATTCCTGCGAAAAACTGGAACAAGACAAGGATGTCCTCTTTGACTGCTTCTATTCAACATCATCCTTGAAACTCTAGCCAGAGCAATTAGACAAAAGAAAGAAATTAAAGGGATACAAATAGGTAAAGAAGAACTCAAACTATCACTATTTACTGATGACATGATTCTATATCTACAAGATCCAAAAAATTCCACCAAAAAACTCCTAGAACTAATAAATCAGATCAGCAAAATATCAGGATATAAAATCAGCCATGAGTCAAACACATTCCTATACATCATCGATGAATCCACTGAAAGACATTAGCCTCAAAAAAAAAAAAAAAAAAAAACCTGAGAATCAATCTAACAAAAGAGGTGAAAATCCTCTACAATGAAAACCACAGAACACTAAAGAAAGAAACTGAAGAAAACCTCAGAAGATAGAAAGATCTCCCATGCTCCTGGATAGGCAGAATTAATATTGTCAAAATGGCCATACTACCAAAAGTGTTATACAGATTTAATGCAATTCCTATTAAGATCCCAATGACATTCTTCTTAGAAATAGAAAAAGCAGTCATGAAATTTATTTGAAAAAATAAGAGACCCAGAATAGCTAAAGAAATCCTTAGCAAGAAAAGTGAAGCAGGAGGCATCACTATACCAGATCTTAAACTATACTACAGAGCCATAGTAACAAAACAGCATGGTATTGGCACCAAAATAGACTTATAGACCAATGGTACAGAATAGAGAACACAGAGACAAATCCACATAAATATGGTTATCTTGTACTAGACAAAGGTGCCAAAAACATTCACTGGAGAAAATATAGCCTATTCAACAAATGGTGCTGGCAAAACTGGAAATCCGTATGTAGCAAAATGAAATTAAACCTCTGTCTCTCACCCTGCACAAAAATCAACTCACAGTGAATCAAAGACTCAGGCACTAGAACTGAGACCCTGCACCTAATAGAAGAAAAAATAGGCCCAAATCTTCACCACATCGGCCTAGGACGTGACTTCCTTAACAAGATTCCTAAAGCCTAAGAAGTAAAATCAAGAATTAATAAATGGGGTGGATTCAAATTAAAAAGCTTCTTCTCAGCAAAGGAAACAATCAACAACGTGAGGAGAGAGCCTACAGATTGGGAGAAAATCTTCACCACATGCACCTCCAATAAAGCATTAATCTCTGGGATATATAAATAACTCAGAAAACTTAACACCAAAAAAACAAATAACCCAATCAATAAATGGGCCAAGGAACTGAACAAACACTTCACAGAAGAAGAAATACAATTGATCAACAAATATATGAAAAAGTGTTCAACATCTCTAGCAATTAGAGAAATGCAAATCAAAACTACTCTAAGATCCCATCTCAGTCCTGTCAGAATGGCAATCATCAAGAGTACAGGCAACAATAAATGTTGGTGAGGATGTGGGGGAAAAGGCACACTCATACATTGCTGGTGGGACTGCAAATTGGTGCAACCACTGTGGAAAGCATTATGAAGATTCCTCAGAAAACTTGGAATGGAACCACCATTTGACCCAGCTATCCCACTCCTCGGTCTATACTCAAAGACTTAAAATCAGCATACTACAGTAATGCAGCCACATCAATGTTTATAGCAGCTCAATTCATAATAGCTAGACTATGGAATCAACCTAGGTACTCCTCAATGGATGAATGGATAAAGAAAATGTGGTATATATACTCAATAAAATATTACTCAGCTTTACAAAGCAGTGAAATTATGGCATTTGCCAGTAAATGGTTTGAGTTGGAGAATAACATGCTAAGCAAAAAAACAAAATCAAAGGCCAAATGTTTTCCCTAATATGCAGATACTAATTCACAATTAGGCAGGGGGCACTAGGGAAGAATAGCGTTACCTTAGATTAGGTAGAGGAAAGTGATGGGAGGGGAGGGGATGTGGGATGGGAAAGCTAGTAGAATAAAACAGATATTATTACTGTATGTATATATGTGACCAATATGATTCTGCAACATGTACACTCAGAAAAATGAGAAATTTTATTGGATCTATGTATGATACATCAAAGTGCATAAATGCATTCTACTGTCGTGTATAACTAATTAAAACAAATTTTTTAAAAAAGAATGACTGCAGAGAGTCACAGAAGAGGCTGACACATTGGCACATGCCTGTGATCCAGCTACTCAAGAGGATGAAGCAAGAGGATGAGACCCCAAGTTCAAGGCCAGCCCCTGCAACTTAGTGAGCCCCTATCTCTCAATAAAAAGGGCTGAGGATATTGTTCATAGGTAGAAGACCCTGGGTTCAGTCCCTGGCACTGCAAAAACAAACAACAAAAAAAGAGTAAAACAGCTGATAAGGCAAGACTTCAGTTCTGTGGCTCATCTAGGATAAATTAAATAAAGAGCGAGAGTAGTCCAAATCTCAAAATCTCAGGAAGTTTTCTTTCTGTCATGGTGCCCTTTGCACTGTGAAGACTAAGATACAGATGCTTGCTCTCAGCCCTCAAAAAGGCATTCCAAATAAAGCTTATATGAGAAAAATAAATACCCTTTTCTGCCCTTTGCCAGTATGATCTTATCCTTAATTTGGGGATGTTTATACTGCATAGTCCCTGCCTGCTCTGAATCTGCAGATTCAAGCTCATTTATTTATTTATTCGTTCCTTCAAATATAGCAATATGCTTTGATCTTATACTCTATGCCAGACACTGGAGTTATAATAATGAACTAAAGATAATAAATCCTTTCATTTTTAGAATGTATAGTCTATTGAGAAAGAAAAATAATAAACAAACAAATAAGATGTGCTCACTTAGACAATAGTAAGTGCTATAAACAAAATAAGGTCTTGCACCCAGCAGATATTTGGGGGAAGAGTGATTGAGAATTAGGTATGAGTGAGTGCAAAGTCCCACTAGGATTTGTTCTGGATTCTCAAGAAACTAAAAGGATGCCACTATGGTGGAGCCTAGTCAGCAAAGGGGACCCTGTTAGGACTCAGGGTGGGCAAGGAAGGCAGGGACCGGCTGGAGAAGGGCTAGGAGTTGTCGTTAATCACAGTTTAACAGAGCACCAGAGGATTTTAAGAAGCTGAGTGACACCAGCTGTCGTATGAGACAAGATGGTGCCTGGGTAGCATGTAGCTATGGGGACCAAGGGGGGGGCCAGGGAGACGAGTCAGAGGCTGTTTGTTGCAGGCAAGAGCTGGTGGGGGTCCCGTGGTCACGGGGTAGCAGTGGAGATACAAGAAGAGAAATAATTTTTCTTGGGGGCTCATTACACCTTGTAATGGTCAGTTTTAGTCCTTTCCTTATGTCCACACCAAAGGGAAATTACAGCAACAACCACAGGAACGTAGCAGTCACCGTATGACAGACACCGTTCAAAGCATGTCCTTCCCTCATGTAACCTCATGTCATCTTCTCAGCAAATCCAGGGGCTGAAATGCAGCCCTCCACAGTTCCTTGCTCAAGTCCTGTCCCAGTGTGATGATATGCGAAGACAAGACCTTTAAGAGATGATTAAGGTTCAGTGAGATCATAAGGATGGGGCCCTACTCCCACAGGACTGGTGTCCTTTAAGAAGAGGAAGAGACATCAGAGGGTCAGCACACTGGGTAAGGAAGGAGACAGCAAGAAAGCCCCCAACTGCAAGCCCAGAGAGAGGCCATACAGGAACCAACCTGGCCCAAACCTTGACCCTGGGCTTCCAACCGAGAACTGTGGTTGAGCCCCGCAGTGTGGTTTTCTTTATGGTGCCCACATTGACTGAAGCAGTAAGGAGTGTGGGACAGGGGCCTTGGAGGCGTTGTGAGGGCAGATCCTGGCCTCACGCATACTTACCTGATTCCTTGTCCTCCGGTGTGGTTTATCGCTTCTGCACTTGACTGCGGCATCACTGACAAAAACACAAAAGAGAAAAGAGCGAGGCTGCGGGGACGTGGGAAAGGAGGACGCTGGCATCCTGTTGGTGGCACGTGAATCAGGACAGACGTTTGGAGAACAGCACAGAGGGTCTCACAAACTGGACGGGGAACCACCTGCAGTCTCAACCCCACCACTGGGCGTGACACAAAGGGAATGGAGGCCTTCTCAGGAGCCCAGCACGTGGGTTTACAAGACCAGGACGTGAGTCTCCAAATGCCCACTAAGGATGGGCGGGTAAGGAAGGCGTGGAGCACACGCACCCACAGGACTCCTCACTGCTGATGTGACCTTGACCCCTGTGCCTCAGGGTGGAGTGGCGCTCTCCCAGCTGCAGAGCACACGGCGGTGGGAGTCATACGTGGAGAGCTGCACCACATCATCAGCCTGAGTTCCTCGCAATTCTAGCTGATATTCCTCCCGTCTTCACATTTGTAACTAACTCAGTATTTCTTTTATGCTCACAGAATGGTGGATATAGGTTATATTTGGGAGAAAAGGTTATCATTCAATATTACTAAATTTTGTTGGTTAAAATGTTCCTACCTTGGCTATTGGGAGCTCTTTTGTTGGCTCCTGTTCTGCTTAGAAACATCTGTGGTGTGTGTGTGTGTGTGTGTGTGTGTGCATGCATGCGTGTGCACTGATATCTGTGTTATGCTAATCATGAGTTCTCACTGATGTCTCCGACTCACATCCTCGATCACAGTGCTGCTCTCCTCTCCTTCCTTTAACCTGCGTCCCAATGGGGACAACCAGCACACAGTGTCATATGCGGTTGCTTTTTCATAATTTCATAATGTTTTTGGTGCATTATGACTACACAGAGCAGTGGGTCTGTGCTACTGTATTTGGAGGTCACATGACATAATGTGGTCACTCTCCTCCACAGCGACTTCCCCACCCACCTCCCTAGTCTGCTTGCCCTCTGTTGATCTCCCCTCTATCATTTCTTTAGTAGTGCGCTGCGGTTACATGTGGGGCTGGTTTTGCCTTTCACTTGACTCCACTGCTTTCCAGGTCTCTCAGATCAGGAGGCTCCCACCTCCCAGGGGTCAGGTTCACAGCCCCGTCACTGTTAGGCTCCACGATGCGTCCTTCCTGCCCATCCCCAACTCCAGGTAATCTTTACAATTTGTGGACATTAAGATCCACTCCTCGTGCTATGCAATTCTCCGAGTTTTGACATGAAGGCCTCCTTTGCCACCCCACAGCGCCATCCAGAATGGCCTCCGGGTTCTGCTCGCCCTCCCCACCTCCCCAAGCCCTGGCAACCATTGATGGTCCCATGTCCACAGTTTTTGGTTCCAGAATGTCATACAGTTGGAGGCATGCAGCATACAGCCTCTTCAGAAAGCCTTCTTCCACTTAAAATACGCATCTGAGTGTCCTTCTGTCTTCTGAAGCCTCATGGAGCTCATTTCCTGTTAGTGCTGAGTAATACCCCACCCCACAGATGTGCTGTTTCTCATTCTATTCACCTTTGCAAGGATGCCCTGGTCGCTTCTAGTTTGGCATGACTGAGACCAAAGCAGCTACAAACATTCCTCTGTAGACTTTTGTGTAATCACACATTTTCAGAATCATCTGGGTGAGCGTGAGGGGCCCAGTTCCTGGACGGCATGGTCAGAGGACCTTGGGTTTGTAAGACACTACTGGGTACCTCGCCGTGGCCACAGCCTTCCACACCCGGCAGGGAGCGTCCCTGCTGCTGTGTTCTGGTCAGCCTTTGCTGCTGTCTGATTCAATTTGATCTGTGGGTGCACGGTTCACTCTGGAAGGGCCGATTTCTCATGTGCATGTCACTGCTGTTTTGATTTACATTCATCACACAAATCTGACCTGATCCATATAGGTATCCATGTAGATTTCGTCTTTGGTGAGGTGTCCATGCAGATCTGGACTGTTCATTTCTGTATTGCTCCATATCACGACTTCTTGGTGTATTTTAGATACAAGGCTTGTATTGGGTATGTGCGTTGTCAAGATCCCGGTCTGGCCTCTCCTCGTCATTATCCTATCAATGTTTCACATGCCAGATTTTAATTATAATCAAGTCTAACCTATCAATGTTTTCATGGATCACACTTTTCATTTTACCTCCAAAAACTTATTTCAATTCCCTGCTCACAAAAAAATTTTGTCCAACATTTTCTTCTAGAACTTTTATAATTCTTCCTTTTTCATTTAGGTCTCTGAGCCATTTTCAGCTGTTTTTTGTGAAAGTTAGAAAGCCTGGGTATAGGATTTTATATTTTGCAGGTGGATGTCCGGTTATGCCTGCCTCTTGTTCAGAAGATGACCCTTTCTCTGGCGAGGGGCTCTTGCTCCTTGGTCACTGTGTTCAGCTCATGACGTGCTCGTCCCCCGGGCCCCTGTTCTGCTCCCCAGTGTGCAGGCCTGGATTGCTCCAGCACCATGCTGCCTCGGCTGCAGGTTTAGAGTGGTCCTGAGGTCTGGTGGTCTCGCTTCTCCACCCCATGTGCCATTCTGATCTTTTGTATTTCCCCATAAACTTTAGAATCGCTTTGTCAATATCCACAGAATAGCTTTCTGGAATGTTTATTGGGATTGTGCTGGATCTATAGGTCACGTGGAGAAGAACTGACATGTTAAGACACTGCATCTGGGAACCTCTGAACACAGCAGCCCTGCATTTCTTCAGCCTTCTTTGCTTTCCCTTTGTTAGAGTTTTGCTGTTTTCTACATATAGATTATGTACAGGGTTTGTTGGATTTGTACCTGGGTAAGTCTTTTTTATTTGAGGGAGGAACTCCCCTGTTGCACAGGGTTTCAATTTCAGCTTCAGTTGTGTGTTACCAAATAGCAATCGACTCTGCACCTTGCTTTGTATTTTATGATCTTGCTCTACTTGCTCATTAGTCCCAGGAATTTTATTATACATTTGTTGGGATTTTTTATGTAGACAATCATGTCATCATTAAACAACGACAGTTGTATTTCTTTCTTCCCAGTCTGTGTGTTTTTAGAACTCGCCTCTCCTATCTCATGCAGGTTGGAACCTCTAGCCCGAGGCTCTGTCAGGGAGTGGAGCAGGTGTCCATCCTTGCTGCCAGTCTCAGGGGCAGCACCAGCCCCCAGGAAGAGGGTCCCCGAAGCTGCAGTTAGTACAGGCTTCTCCCCAAGTCAGGAAGCTTTCCTCTGTTCCTTGATGGGGCTTTTGTTTTGTTTTTTCCTGGGTAGACATGGGGTTCTGTCCAACGCACCTGCTGTCAATTTACATGCTTATGTGCTCTTTCTTCTTTGGCCAGGTGATGTGGTTAACTACGTTAATTCATTCGAACGTCCAACCAGCCTTCCATATTTAGGATGAATCCTGCACAATTCTTTCTAGACCCCATGGATTTGATTCGTTTTTATTTTTTGAGGACTTCTGCATCTGTATTTATGAAAGATGCTAGTCAATATGTTTCCTTTCTTGAAAAATATTCATCTGGTTTAGGTAACAGGATAACATTGGCTTCATGAGATGAGGTGAGAAGGCTTCTCTCCACTTTCCTAAAAAAGATTCTAAAGAATCGATATGATTTCTTAAATTTTGTTTGAATTTGCACATGAAACCATCTGGGCCTGGTGCTTTATTTTAGGAAACTATTGATTAAACTTCTTTAATAAGCTTACATCTATTCAGAGTATTTCTTGTTTGAAATTTGGAAGACTGACTTTTCTTTTTTTGGTACCGGGGATTGAACTCAGGAGCACTTGACCACTGAGCCACATCCCCAGCCTTATTATGTATTTTATTTAGAGACAGGGTCTCACTGAGTTGCTTAGTGCCTCTCTTTCGCTGAGGCTGGTTTAGAACTTGAAATCCTCCTGCCTCAACCTCCCAAGCTGCTGGGATTATAGGCAGGTGCCACCGTGCCCGGCTGGAAGACTGTCTTTAGAGGGATTAGTGCACTTTATCTAAATCATCCAGCATGTGGACATAGCGGTTGTGGTATTCCTTCCTTGCAGTGTCCACAGAGCGGGCAGCAGGGCCTCTCTTTCGTTTTTGATGTCTGTGGTTCCTGTCCTCTCCCTTTGTCTTGGTTAGGTGGCCGCAGGGCTACCAATTGTGCTGATGTCCTCAAAGACCTAGCTTTTGGTTTCATTGGTTTTCTCCATTGATTTCCTGTTTTCAATTCCACTGATTCATGTTCTGATTATTATTTATTTTCTCCTGCCTGCTGTAGGCTCCCATTCTCTAGGGGGAGCTTGGAGGCCTGGTTTCGGAGCTGCCTTTCCTAATATCCTCTTACTATTTATCTCCCACACAGCACTGCTTTTGAGGCATCCTGAAACATTTTACAAGTTGTATTTTCATTTTCTTTTCAGCCAAAATATTTCACACTTCTCTTGAGACATTTCATCTGACCTATCCATCACTCAGAAGTGTATCACTTAATCTCCAATTATTCTGGCATTTTCTTTACATCTTTCTGTTACTGATTTCTACTTCGATGCTTTCATGGTCTGAGAGCATACGTCCTATGATTTCTGATCTTTTAAATTTGTCAAGGTGTGTTTTATGACCCAGAATGTGTCTACCTAGGTGAAGGTTCCCTGTGAGCTGAAAAGTCTGTTACTGGCTATGGTGCTCTACAATTGAGAGTTGGTGGCAGATGAGCTACACCCTGGCTGATTTTTCTGCTGGCTTCGCTTATCAATGACTGAAAAACGATGCCAAAGTATCCAGCTCTATAGTGGTTTGTACGTTCCCCCTTGAAGTTCTATTCTGATGCTCTGTTGTTAGAAGCACACACACACTAAAGACTGTTCTGTCTTCCTTAAGAACCCACCCTTTGAGATCAGGTGTCACTGCTTGGAACTGTCCCCTGTTATGAAGTCTGCCATGTCTGGACACAACACAGCACCTAGCTTTCTCTGGATCTGGGTTAGTGAGATATAGCTTTCTTCATTTCTTTATACTTAACCCACCAAGTCTTCATGTGTATAGTGGGTTTCTTGTAGATAGTACATAGTTGGGTTTTTTTTAAACCACTTTGAGAATCCCTGTCTTTTGATCAGTGTATTTAGACCATGAACATTAATATGATGCATGATACAGTTAAATATCAATTATTCATATAACTGTTTTCTAATGCCCTTTTTTCTGTCTCCCTGGTTGTCCTGGGTTCTCCTAAGAATTCCTTACGATACAGAGTCTGCCTTCTAGCTCTCTCAAGGGCAATCCCCTGCTTCTATGCTAGAGATCTGCTGAGGCCCCCTATCATCTTAAAACCAAGCCTTGGATCAGCCTGGGTCTCTGTGGGCTTCCCCAAGACAAGTTTTCCTTTGCTTCTCACCACCCAGTAGACTAGAGATCAGGGGATTGGAGAGGTGGGTTGTCTCCGCAGGAGAGACTCAGCTCTGCTTCTCTTTTCCTGGAACATGGTACCCTTTGCACAGAGATGACTTGGGTCTATTTCAGATGGTTGCTTTCCCTCCCAGGGCAGCCCCAGGAGGGAGTTCCTTCTTGGTCTTGCCTGCAAAGACCTTGTTAGTTTCTAGAGGCAAAGCTCATGAAGCCCCTCCCTCTAAACCCCTAGACTTGTCACTCCCTCCAGGCCACCCCAGCCTCCAGCAGGCTGTCCCCTCCTGCAGGTGCTCCTGTCTCTGTGGCTCATGTCCTGTGCTCCATAGTGCTGCTCTTCCTATGACTTTCCAGACTGGGGGGGGTTGGGGGACGCTGTTCACCCAGGGATGGGTCTGAGAAAAGCCACTGATTTCCTGTTTGCTCAGAATTTTCTTATTGTTAGAACAGAATTGTGACTTACAGATTCCATCTGTGTCAGAGCTTAAACCAAAGTCCCTGTCTGCCATTTTAAATTATTTATATGGAAAAGCACGTTTCCAGGGGACAGAGGGCGTCAGTTCCCCACCACAGCTGGGCTGGCTTCTGCCTGCTTTGAGTCACTACCCAGATGCCTCTGCCAGGTCCAGCACGTCTACACCAGTGACAAGGTTGGTGGCCCATTTACCCTGGGTGATAGTGATCAGAAGCTCCCACTGACAGTGTGTTAAGGGATGGCTTTACAAAACACAGTTTGATAAACTAAGTAAATTGCTATTTATCAACTGGGAGATAATTAGGAAGCAATTACTAAAACAAAAATAAAACCTGAGTACACAAAGAGCTAATTAGAATCCGGTCCAAATTGATGGTGATGCCCAGAACTTCTGTCGCAGCACCTGTGTGGCAGAAGCACACCAGAACACCCAGAATCATGCCTCATTTGCACAAGAGCCTACTTATGATGGAAACATGGCTGCATGTCCAGTGGCCCCTGGGGTCTCCTCCTCCTCATTATGTCCCTAGACAAGGCGGCAGAAGAGTCTCACTGCCGTGCAGCAGGCCACCTGCAGCTGCGCCTCGTCCCATTGCTGGGGCATGTTTTGGGGATAAGCACCAGCTGGTGAGCAGGAGGCTTCAAACCATGCTGTGCTTGCAGCACCTTTGGCTGGAGTGAGTGGAGCTGCATTCTGCAATCCACCTTGGCCCTGGTGTCAGTCCCAACACCTGCTAGACCCAGAGGCCACAGGGACCACTGCTGGCAGCAGCCTCCAGTCCTAGGTGCCCTTTCTGTGACCACAGAAGGCCCACTGCCTAAACCTCCAAGGGCCACATTCTCCCAGGTCCCCCTGTCCCCTTGCCAGGGTTTGTTCACCCACGGTGCAGCCGTCCTCGCAGAGCCAGGCATGGCCCACACTGAGAGTGGGAAGCCTTCCTGCTGTGTCTATCTGTTATGAGGCTGGGTGGCCTCCTAGATCGCGTGTCTGTGCTGCTGTGCTATAGACAGGGCCAGTCTGGGTTGACATCCTCCTCTTCCCCTGGCAGACTGTGGGACAGCCCCGTGTTTCCATGTCCTTCAGGGTGGTGTGATCGGAGGCTGAGCTGTCGCCAGAGCCTTTAGCAACCCCAAGTCCTAGCCACCAGTCATACCTGTTGGACTGGCAAGGGTTTCTGAGCACCTCGGAGGCACCAGGCACTTTGCTGAATTAAAAAATGTAACAACTCATAAAACAGACATGGGCCCTGTGTCTGCTGTCCAGTCCAGAAAGACAGGCAGTAAGTAATTAGTCATGTGAAAAATAAGTTACAGAGGTGACAGGTGCGGTGTCATGAAGGAAAGGGTGCTCAGCCAGTCCACAGAGCTGCAGGCTTGGTGCTGAGTGTACACTGCAGGCATGTGGGTGTGTTGGACGAGAACAGTGTGTGCATGTGTGTGCACACACAGGTATAAAAATATGATTATGTGAGTGCTCTGTGAGTGCAAAAGAATGCAGGTGTGTATGTGGGGTGTGCAAGGGCAGGAGTGGAAGTTTGTGTGCATAGATGTGAGCACCCACATCAGTACGTAATTGTGCATGCCTGTTTGTGTGAGTGAGCACAACTGTGTGTGTGAGGGTATGTGGCTGTGTGCATGTATGTGCTTGTGTGCTTGTGTATGTACATGCTTGTGTGATTGTGCATGTGGTGTTTTGGGGTCTTTCTGAGGGGGGGACGGTGGAACTGGAAGCACAGGCAAGGCCAGCCACACAGGGCCAGGAGCTGGTGAGGGAGGTGGGGCTCCCCCTTCCCCGCAGAGTGGACTCTCTCCAGCCCCGAGGGCAGGGCTCTGTCCAGCTGCAGGCAAGGATTAGGTGGGGCTGGGCTGGAGGGTGGAGCGGAAGCAGGAGCCCCTTAGCAGCAGCCAGTGTTAGATCCTGCAGGGAACCAGCCCCTGTGGCTGGAGAAAGCTGAGGCGCTGCTCTGCTGTGGCCTCTGAACCCTGCTTGTCCCGACCACAAATCTGCTGCAGCCGCACAGCCATGACCGGGAGCCCTTGCTCATTTAGAGTGGCACTACATGCATGTAAGAGTGTCATTTCTTGTTAGGAAAACAGACCACATGGTCATAACTGAGCTGTGCACACGTGGAAGTAGGTGACATGGGCCCCACTGTGGTGACGTGGCGCTATCTCTTTCACATCTTCCTCCCACATGTGCACCTACACAGTTGTGATCACTGTCATCTCACATGATTGAGCTCATATTTCCATATTGCAGCACTTTCATAAGCTATTTAAAGGAGAATCTGCACACACATAGTATCTGCTCAATACAAAACTATCAACATGACAAGCACACATTACTCTACTGAAACCCAAAACGAATCTCTGGTTGCCCTTTGGAAGAGCCCTTCCAGGGTGCCGTACCACTGCCTGCACAGGTAGTCATCAAGTGGGGTCGTGCTGCATACGCCGAACCGTGCCATGTTTACATGTCTACACATGCATGCAGAACACACGGAAGACTTTACTACATGAAGACCTGTGCTGTGCTCTGACCCACGTTCTTATGTGTGCTGAACGCTCCATGATTCGTTCAGTGAGTCACATTAGGGGACGGGACGCTTGAACTTTTTCTGCTCCTCCTCCTCTTTCCCTTCCCCCTCCTTTCCCACTCCTTTCTTTTCCTTTGCCTGCTGTGGTACATTGTGAGGAATAATCTTGCAGTCTCTGTCTTGGTAATTGTCCAATTATTCTTAGGAAAGACTGGAGCTGGAATTGCTAGGTGAAAGGCTATGTACATTTAAATATTTAATACAAATTTGTCAGCCATTTGCAAGGCATTTGCAACAATTTACATCCCCACGGGCAAGACATAAGAATTCTGCCACAGACTTTCCAAATACAGATAATGTCCATAATTATCACCAACTTGCACAGAAGGAGAACCAGCTCCTGGTTGTTGGCTCACCCTCCCTGATGTCGGGTGATGTTGGATTTCTAAATGTGCATTTGATACGTTGTTTATTTGGCTTTAGTTCATTGCCTAGTCCACGGCTTACAGCATTCATCTTCAGAACAAATTACGTAAATCACGGTTAAAAGATCAGGCCTAGGGTTAACCCAGCCTCTGCATAGATGCTGATTCTAAGAGCTCTGGAAGCCTGAGCAGGTCCCTTCCTTCCTCCTAGTTGTAGATTCTTCATCATCATCAGGATCAAAATGTGGTAATACAGGAAGGGCGTCTCGGGGTCTCGTGCACCAGACAAACTGAGTTAAATGGCCTCTGCTCTTTCTGGGGAGGGGGGGTTTCTGAAAGTCAGGTAGGAGCACAAGAGAGTACACAAAGCACAAAGGGTTTTCAAAACCAGATTACACCTGTTGTACCTGGATCACTAAATAGAACATCACACCTGAAGCCCTGCCATACAGTTCCAGCCAGGAGTCGCCCCTGTCTGGCCACATTGGCTGGTTTTGCAGGTCATCAAGCTGGTCGTAAGTGGGATGATAGATGGTTCCAATTATCCAATCCTTCCACATACAGGTGTTCTGGATGACAGCAGCTAGGCCCAGATGCCCTGCCCTCCAGCCCAGGATGGTGGCTCAAAAGTTCATCTTGCAACTGGACCCTCCAACCCCAGTGACCCCAGCATCAGCCACCCAATCACAGGAGCATGGGAGTCTTTCCAGGGGACACAAGCCACCAGGCACAGGTTGGCTTTGTGCTGCTGACTTGGAGGTCAGCTCTGCATCATGGAGAAAGCCCAGTGACAGTGGCCAGGGGCAAGCAGGAGCTGCCCTTCCCATGAGCCTGTGTGGCCTGGGGAGTCCTGGATTACAGCTGGGGCAGTTGTGGCCTGTGGGGACTCTGACCCTCCTTGCAGGTGAACGACCTCAGAGAACATGCATCTGTGGTGTCCGTGGCTTTAGTCCAGCTTCTCGAGCTCCACGCTGTGTCAGTGGCCCCACCCGATGGGTGATGGGCCCTGGGGTGTGTGTACTCTCCCTGTGGTGTGGTCTTGCTCTGCCTGCATCTTCTGCAGCTTATCAGCCATCCACTGCCAGTGGGCATTGGGCTTGTTTCCAGCTTGGGAACACATTCTGGAATATTCCAAGTCCTGTCTAGTCTTCGATGAGTGCATGCAGCCACCACCTGTGAACGCCCCAGAGCTGCTGGGAAGGTGGAGCCCTTGATCGGCATGCTCAGGTGGTACCAAACCGTTCTGCAAAGTGTTGGCACTGTTCACGCTCCAGCCAGCTCTTGCCCGCAGCCCCTGCACGTCCTCGCCCACTGCCGTGGTCTCCCTTCCCACCACCTGTCCCTGGCTGTGTTCCGATATCTTACTATCATCTTAGTGTGCATTTCCTAATGACTTGAAGCTGAACACTTTCTCTTGTCCAATGTCCATTTGGATAATCGTCTTTGCAAAGTACCTGATGGAATTTTTGGTCTTTTATTATTATTATTTTTTAGTCAGGCTGCCTATCTTTCTCTTATTGATGATAAGAGTGATTGATAGATCTAAGAATGAGTATTTTAAAATAACCGTACTGTGGATGTCCTCATCTATATTACAGTTTGACTTTTCACCTTGCTAATGGAGTCTTTTGACGAAGTTTGTTTAAATCATGTCATTGCAGTCTAATTATCATGTTTTTTTTTTCTCTATGGTTAATACCTATTCCTTCTTTCATGTTTGAAAATCGTTGCCTACTCCAATGTCTTAAAGATCCTCTGTTATCTTCTAAAAGCATAAGTGTCCCACCTTTCACACTTTAATCTCTGAAATCTTTGAGGTTCCTTGTCTTGGTGAGTAGTGGCAGTAGGGACCACAGTTCACATTCCCATGAAAATCAAGTCAGGGGCCTCAGGTGCATGTTCATGATTGTGTCACCAGCCTGTGGTCTGGGTCTCTGCATGTGCCTTCTCCGCTTTGGGGGAAGTAAAAAGTAAGAAGTTTTTCTTCCAATAAAGAGAACTTTCTTTGATCATTAGCATTGATCAATAATTTTCAAAACTTCTTTCTTAGCAACCATAATTTATAATACATAAATCTAGGACTGGGGGTGTAGCTCAGAGGTAGAGAGTGTGCTCAGAGTGGGCAAAGCCTGGGTTTGATTCCCAACACTGCAAAAAAATAAAATTTAAAAAGAAGTTTTTAAACATGAATCTAAGCACTAGCAAACCATTTGGCAAGTAAAGCCTTTTGCAAAAGGACTGTTTTAATAACAAAGGTGAAGGGACACCTGCCCTGGGCAGCCAAGCTCACCCATGGTGATGCCCAGATGGACAGCAAGGAATTGCCTGCAGCTTCTAGAACTTTCCTTCTGCTGTGGCGATGCACTGGCACAGGCTGCATGCAAACACACATGCACACACACTCAGCCCCGCTCTGACCTGCACACACACCCTAGACACTGTCACACACATGCACACACACTCACCCCACTCATACCTGCACACACCACTAGACACACACACATGCACACTCACATGCAGTCTGATATGCTTGCACAGGCTCTCACACGTTCGAGCACACAGACTTTCCTGTCAAAGGAGAGTGAGGGCAGTGGTGTGGAGGGCTTCTGAAGGGTGCAGAATGGCGAGCCAGCCCACCCACTGGCACTATGACTGCTGGGGGCACCTTTAACTCTCCTTCGGAGGTCACTACATAGGGTCAGCCACACTCCAGCTCTCTGCAACCTGCGGTTTTGACCAGAGGCTGGAGCTTAGAACGTACCAGACATGGGCTCCAGTTCTGCCAAGCCCTTGCTGGGAGGCAGGGAGCGTGTTGAACTTCTCTGTTCTCATGTCTGCGTTACGGAGTCAATGATTTGTGGTGTCACTGTAGATAGAACCTAAAGTCAAATGCAGCCTGTTCGCATGAGCATTTTGTCACTTAGGAAACCCGCAGAGGTTCTTGCTGAACATGTGAGTAGTGACTATAATGGGTTTTTAAACAAAAACATACAACGATTTCACTGCAGGCTGGAGCCTCTAATAGCATCCATGACATCTGGCTGTCCTCAGTTCCCTCCCTCGTGTCCGCCTCGGCTCTGGGCTGGGCTCTGATGCGACGGCATTGCCGGGAGCTCCTTCCTTTAACAGGCTTGCTGGCTTGGGGGCAGCACACAAATGGAAGCAGAGCGTTTTCTAGAACAGTTGTGACACCGCTAACCAACCATATTTGGCCGGAACAGAAGTCGGAATTGTGGTTTTCTCCCTGGCTGTGGCTCCCTCCAAGTGGAGCTAACAGGCAGCAGCTCTGTCCGGGAGCTGCTTTGCCCAACTCCGTCTCCGCTGCAGTGAGGGACGCGCATCTGATCTATAGAGATTGGTTTATATGTTTATGCGCTTACTGCCAGCGCGCTCTAAATTAAGCCCATCTGTCTTCCCTCCTCCCCACACTGGGACTCACATATTAGCTGTTCTGAGATGTTGATGCCTGACTTTGTGCAGGCTAGCACAGTGAGTTCACTTCCACCAACATAATGTTACATTAAAAAACACCGCCTCAATTGAGAATATGCTCCTGCCACCTTCTCCTACAGGGACTTGTCTGCACGGCGACACACCCTGTGAGGGTACAGTGAGCCGTCCCCTGCGCATCTCCAGGGCTGGAGCTGCAGCAGGTAGAGGGCAGGGTGGGCTGCCCGTGTGGATGGAGCTGTGCTGCTCCCAGGAGCTTCCAGGATGCACTGACCTCTTCACTTCTGACCCAGAAGTGGACACCTGAGAAGGGCATGTGCAGGCTTTGCTCCTGGCCTAGGGAGAGCTGCTGCCCCCATCTCGTCAATCCTGGGACAGTGCCCTGCTCGTGACAGTGAGTGGACCTGGTGGTGATCCAGATCATGCATAGCCACTGACCTGGGGATCCCCATCTGGTCACTGAGACCATAGACATCAGCCAGGGTGCAGGCTCCCTGTAAGAGCACTGAGAGTAGACACAGCAGATTCCATTTGCTGCCCCATTTGAGCGTCCTTCACAGTGACCTCTCCTGAGAGCACTGAGGCCAGAGGCTGTGGCCCACGCCCTGGCTTCCCTCCAGCAGGGCAGGGTTCTCCATCAAGAGAAGGGAGGGACAGGCACGGTCAGCCCCATGCTCCTGCCCCTTTACACCTTCATTACAGGGGCCATGGCCTTCCCACAGCTGCAAAGCCACCATGCCAAGCCCAGCAGAATGTGTGCTCCACTCAAGGTGGCTCCTGCTCTTGTCCTGCCGGTTTCGTGACTTGTCGAGAGAGTCATTAGGCGGAACGTGGTTTGTTTTTCACTTTGTTTTTGCATTTTTCAGTTTAATGGAGGTACATTGGCACATGAACATTGCATGACATTTTGGAGCATACAGCCTGGTGTTTTGATGTGCAGGCGAGGCAAAAGGTGCACATGACGGAGGAGATCAAAGCGTCCATCACCTCCCAGGGGAAGGCTTTCTGCAGTACAGACCTACTCTCTCCCACCTCTCAGGGGCACAATGCAGAAATGTCTACTAGAGTCACCTGCTGCACCTGAGGTCTCCAGAGCTCCTTCACTGGCTCCCACCTCCCGGCCCAACCCCAGCAGCCACCCTCATCCTCCTCCATGAGTCTGGCTATTGCAGATTCCGAGGTGAGTGAGACCCACGTGCAGAAGTGCAGAAGTCCTCCAGGCTCCTCCACGCTGCCGTGAATGCAGGGAACTCCTTTGCCCAAAGTTGAATGGAATCTCCCTGCACATGTACCACGTGGCTTTACCTGAGCTGTCCCCACATCGTGGCTGCTGGGAAGCCCCCGTCTGGCTGCAAAGACCTGGAGGCAGAGGGCCCCACGGGCTGGTTCAGGCTCTCTGCACCGGCTGCTCACACTGCTGCTCATATGCTGCTAGTTGACTGCTCCATCTGAACTCCAGGCCTGGAGGACCGGGGGCCGCAGGGCAGCAGGGACAACATGCCACCAGCGCTGTCAATGCTGAGTCAGCCACTCTGGAGCAGGGTCCAGAGAAGACAGAGGCTGTCTGGGCACAAGGAGGCCAGGCGGAAAGGACAGGAAAGGCAGGCTTCCCTCGAGAGCCCACCTAGACCTGCACTCTCACCCAGCTCTGTGAGGATGAATGATATTTCTGAAAATGAATGGTTAAAGATCTTTCCAAACATCCTGATGAGCTTTGTCGTGGCTGGCTTTGATTCAAACTTCCTTTGATTGTTATAAGATTTCCCTTCCCTAAACAATAAGTGATAAACTGATAGTATCATTTATATGCAAATTAATGTGAAAACAATATCTACGACTTTTCATTTCTTGCTGCTTAAAGTTTTTTAAAAGAAATTGAGACTGATGGCTTAAGTTATTTCATTTGGTTTCTTGGAAAACACAGGCCACAGAAGGAAGTAAAGAGAAGTTATTTCCACCCCTAGCAACGCTGAAATGAGACCTTCCTGTTTTTAATTTAAATTAAAGATAAATATTAAAATATAATTAATTAATGCAGAAGCAGAGATAATTAAAATAAATATGGTCACTGAAGACTTAAATATTAAAATAAATGGAGTTCATGTGAAAGTTGGGCAACATTGAATAATATTGCATATTTAATCAGGCCTCAGTTCAAATTGATTGAATATGTCCTTGAAATTAACTATTGATCATTTTTTACTTCTTGGATGTAACCCAGTTTATTTTCCTACAGATGCAGATGAAGTTTTATAACTTAAGCAATTTTTAGAAGCACTTTCTTACCTATTGATGTAAAGTGCTAGGAGGTCAGCAGGCAGCTGGCTGCTCAGTGCAAAGACACCCAGAGAAGCCTCCAGGAGGGCCAAGTTTTGTAGAACAGTCAGTGGGTTGTGGTCTGAGGGAAGAAGATATAGAGCACATATTAACCAGCTCCAGGGGGTCCTGGATCCAGTTTCCGGGAAAGGTGTGACCTTTGGCCTGACTCAGCGCTTGATGTCCGCTTGGTGTCCGGTGGCAGCTGGCTTCTTTGTGGGTTGTCACCCACATCCATCTGGTGTGCAGAGTGCTTTCCACTTGCTAGTGTCCATGGTCAGCCTGTCAGGAGACTGTCCACCATTGCATGAGACCCACCCTTTTCAGGACTCCCGTGAGCCTGCCATCTGCAAGGCAGAATCGCTCCGTCTTCACTGAGGTCCTGGACACCATGAGGAGGGCTGGGGTTTAGAGTCTGCAAGGCACTCTTCAGTGAGTTGGGACAGGTCCCCAAGGAGGAACAGCCCAGAGACTTTGGTTGGGAGCAGAAGAGGCCCTTGATAATGAGAGTGTGTGTGTTGCCAGTTACTGATTTGGTGAAGTTAATCACTTCGCGTGGGGACAGCTTTCTTAGCATGATTGAAACAGAGAGGGGAATTTAAAAGAGCTTATCAATAAAAATCACACGCCCACAGAGCATTTCCCTACTTACATGTTCACCTCTCAGTTTCTTTGGGTATACAGCTTTGTTGCTTGCAAGTGACTCCTTAAAAGGAAAATGGATTCAGTCCCTTAACAGTATTCACCAGAAGGAAGACATTGTGCTCAAATGAGCTAAGTTAGGATACTCTCAGACGTCACCCCAGGGTGTCTCCAGCTGCCAGGTATCAGCTGGGACAGAATTGTCATCAGGCAGGAGGTGCTGGTACTGGGAGCTTAGACTCACTCTTGTCCCTCTGGGGTTCTATAATTTTAACCTATGAAATAAACTGACAATAGACAACTAACAGCAAAAAGTCCCCTGGGAATTTATTCCAAGCACAGCAATGTGAGACTCGGGCAGGGTGCCAGGGCAGGGGTGACTCAGTGCTCAAAAGGGCAGTGTGTGGGCTGCAGGAGAGGGAGGTGCATGGCTGAGGGAGGTGGGGAGGGTGGCAGGGAGCACAGGTGGTCTTGCTATCCGTGCAGATGTGTCTCCCTCCTTTGTTGGGGCCGGGCCTCCATCTCTTCTTCCCTCTGACTGACCCCATTTGCTAAAGGAAGTGGACAAACTTTCTTTTACTGACGGACAGCTTTGCTCTCCGTTCCAAGCCTGTGGCTTCTGTGGAGAATCAACTCAAAATTTGCTGAGGAAATGAACTCACTTGGGGTGGGATACTTGATCCTGTCCTTGGAGTGGAAGTACAGGTGTGGTTCTGGGTTCTCACATGTGGCCACCCAGCTGTGGTCAGAGGAACCCAGGGACATGCAGAGCAGCAGCCCTGCACGTCAGGCCCCTGTGGTGGGGAAACACGGGGTGGGGAGAGATAACCACCTTTCTGTGCTGCAACTCTGGTGTATCTCTGAGGGCATCCAGGGTCCACAAAGCCCAGGGACACCCATTATGTGACCATTGGCACCATCCCAACTCCAAAAACCTGACGGTCCCTCATGCAGCACGGCAGGTCCTTGATCACTTCCTTATTTCTCCCAAATTGGCTGAAAATTTGTCTTTGAAGTGTTTCTTTTCTGAAATTATTATTATTTGGAATGTGAAAAATAATCCCCCAAGTAAATGAATAAGGCAGGGAAATGCTAATAAGTATCTTTAAACTTCAAGTGTCTGTGGTCGTTTGGAGAGTCTGAATCTTAGTTATCTATGGCTGTGTAAGAAATTCCCCTCAAACTGGTGGTTTAGAGCAGCCATTGCATTTTCTAACAGGTTTTCAAGGTAAGAACAAGGGTGGGCTCTTCTAGTGTTCCTGCTGTTCCCGGGAGCACAGCTGAGGACGCGCCACGCTCACCTCTCCCCGCCCTTTCCCTCCCTCCCCTCCCTCTCGCTGCTCTCCTCTCTCCCTGTATGTTCCCTCATTAACGTGACCCTCCCAGGAGGACAGGGCTTTGGCAGCTTGGTCCAGGTGGTCACTCTTCCTACCTGGTGGCCGGCTCTAAACAGGTGGCTGTTGGTCAGAGCATGTGGCCAGGCCCACCCAGACTCATGGGAGGGAACGGGGAGCAGAAGCGACTCACTCCACTTGCAAGAGGACCTGACAAAGCCGAGCCACGTCTCAGAAGGGCACATTCAAAGAGAGACATCCTTGCAGCCAAATTTGGAAGGTGAAATCTGCCATGCTGGGAATTCTAAAAGAAAATCCTCCCGGAGCAGTAGACACGCAGACAGGAGGCCAACTCAAGTGTAGACAGACAGCCGGAGGGCGGACAGCAGAGACCAGAGGTGGGCAAGCTGGTCCTGGAGCTGAGAGCCTGCCACCTGGGGACACCCTGCTCTCCTAGGTGACTCCCCTACCGGGGCTTCATCCCGGAGCCCATGAAGCAGCAGCACCCCACAGTGCACCCACCTGGATGATGTCCTGCCAGTTTCAGAGGCGGCCCTGGGCCATGGGAGCTGGCCCTCCTGAGAATCACGGGGAGCTACGGTCCATCCCAACAGTGGGGCACCCCCTGGGCCGCGTGGCAGGAGCGAGGAATGCTGGAGTCTGCCTCCACACACAGGACTTTGAGCCTCAGTCTGCAGAGTCTGCCTGCCATGACCTGGAGCAGGGGGGCGCAGGCACGGAGCGGGTCGGGAGGGCGGGCAGTGGAAGGGGCTCGGGAGCGGCTCGCTGGGCCTGCCCTGCCGCGGGTGGGACTTGGGGAGACGTGCACTGTGCGTCTCAGGCAGCGCGTGGCTGTCAGGGAAGAGCGCTGTGGCTGCCTCGAGGATCCTTCTTTTTTTTACGTGAAAACTGGAGGATTTTTCTGGCTTGAGCAAGGAGTAGGAAGGGGTCCTACTTGGCTGCCTGAGTCGGGCAGTGGGGAAGGGCTCCCGGGCGGGTATGGCATGCAATGGGCCTCTGAAGAGGGTCACCTCCGTGTCGCTGCCATCATTCCAAACAGCCCCTCTACTCTGCTTTGGAAGGAGCGCTTCTCCCAGGGTCCAGGGGATGCGTGAATCCAGGGCACCTGGCCCCAGACAGAGGAGCCTGGCCACACTTACTCCTCCCATGAACTCCCAGCCCAGAAGGACACAGTGCCACACAAGGCCACAGGGGGTGCCCTTAGGAGCACAGGGCTGTGGAAGGCACGCTTTAGTAGTAGCAAAGGGTGGGGGTGCCCTTGTGTCCCCAGGAGGACGTGCCAGCTTCCTGAAACAGTCCCAGGACTCAGGGTGAGTGGGAAGTGCGCTGTCCTGTGATGATAGTGCTGTTGAGCTAGGCTCCTTTCCTTGGGAGCTGAGCTGGGAGGGCACTTGTTTGAGGCCAGCAGAGGCACCTGGCCCTCCAGGTGTCCAGGCAGCACAGCACTGAGCCCCAACTTCAGGTCTCACAGCACAAAGGCCTTTGCCTTCCCTGGCCGAGGCCGGCAGTGCCCCACCCCAGCAGCAGGTTGAAGGAGCTGTGACCTCACTCGCCCACCTCCCTACATGGGGCAGGAGGAGTCCTGGTTCTCGGGAGGCTCATTTTGAGGAACAACCTGTCCTCATCTTCCACGTGGCTTTCTGCACATGAGTCTTGATGAGAACAGCCGATGCCCCCCAGGGAGCCCTGGAGGCTTATTAAAAACCTACACCACGAAAGGATTAGAAGTAGCCGCCCAGCCCTCTGTGCGGCCTGCTTCCTCTTGCAGAACCTTATCAAACACAAGCCTCGCATTTGCTCCTGGAAGAATAGCTGTTAAAGGCCATCGTGTAGTCTGTGCTGTGGCTTTAATGACTTAAACGAGTTAGAGAACAAGACAGAAGGCTCTGTGAGTCACACACAGCTTTGTGCACTTAGTAGGTACACAAGCCCACCCCTCATGCAGGCAGCCAGAAGGCATTCATGGAACTCCTGCCTAGGGAGCAACCGTGTTCCTGAAGACCGTCCCCGCTGCTCTGCACTGCGTGGGGTCCTTATCCCAGAAGGTGTCACTAGCCTCCTGGGAGCACTAAGCACTAAGCTTAGAAGGCCTACAGTAGGACACTGACCAGATCTCGCCCATGCCCAGGGGGCTGGGACAGCAGAAGGAAGCAGTGGAAACGCCCCTGGGCAGCTGGGCGCAAGGGCCAGGGGTGTCTGCTGGGGAAGGGCAGACCTCTCTCAGTCCCTTCTCTCTCCACAACTCTCGCCCTAGCCCCGGTCCCCTTGCCTACGCCTACTGGCGGAGATGAGAAGAAATGGTCTCACTGGAGAGCCACGTCCCCAAATGTGCCAAGGGGCTCTGGAGCACTGGTTTTGGGGATTCAGAGGGGTCAGAATCTCAGTAGTGAAAAAGGGGCTTTGTGCAGCTGTGCCTGTCCAGGTCGCCAAACTCAATGGTGCGCTCCCTGCAGCACCCCCACACAACAGAATTCCGGAATCATCCTCTTTTGTCCTGGGGAACTGGGAGGAATAAGCAACCCAGCTTGCTTGTCCTGATTTGGAAGTCCAGAAATGGAAGGGGTGCCAAGAGTGGACACCAGCCCCAGGCCCAACAAGGGCAGCTCAGAAAGGCCACTCGAGGAGCGCTCACACACAGCTCCTGTGTGGTGCAGGTGAAGCAGAGGTGTCCAGCCCCAGTGCCCACGGCCTTTTCCTCCCAGTCAGGAAAGGCATCCTCCTGAACTCTCAATGACCACCTGGCAAGAGCAGCCCTGTGACCGTCCAGATACCTTTGATTTGCAAAGAGAGGCAACCAAGGAAATGTTCTCTCACCTGCAAAGTGGTGATGACAGTTGTCATCTTAGGAAGATGTTGTGAGAATTAATATAAATCAAGACGTATCAAAGCACTGAGACCAGGGGCCGCCAGACACCGGTTCCACATCCTAACACTTGGGCAGCACCACTGGTTGGAACTGCTGCTTAATCTTGGCATTCCCAGTGCTAAGTGGGCTACACCTGACTTCCTCATGGGACCACGTGGAGCTAGGATGACCTTCATTGGGGTGTTAGCCTTCCAAAGACAAGGACAAGCGTTGGAACCCCAAGGTTCCTTCTTTCTAAATGAAAGAGAAGCACACTGCAGCATTCAAGTGTCCTAAGAACACATCCTATGTCCCACCCAACATGGCGCATCAGGAGGGAAAGTGTGGCCACTTGCTCCCTCATCTCCACTGGCTCTGACAACAGAGCCACCACCAGACCTCCAGAATCCTCAGCCAGGCCCAGCCTGCTCTGCTCCCGAGGTGCACGTGTGGGTTGGCTCCACTGGTAGCCTGCTCTCGCTGATCCCCTCTTTACTATTTCTCCACTGCATATCTCCAAACCCAGAAGAAGACACCCAGGGCAGGACATTAAGGTGGCCAGCCCACTGGAGCACGCGCTCCTGACTGTGGATTCGGGTCTAGCATGGAGGTCATCCAAGAGGCAAAAATGGAGTTGCTCCAAGTGAGCCCTGGCCTCCAGCACCTGGCGTATCTACAGAAGACCTCAGCGTCCGTGGGATAATGAGCTCTTGGAGGAAATTCCACGAGTGCTAAAATAACCTTGCAAAAAAAGTTCTTTTGTGTGTGACAGAGTGGCCATCCGTGACGTGTGCTGGGCTGCAGGCAGAGGGGGGCCTTCTGGGTGAACTCCTGAAGGAGGTGCTGATGGCGTCTGGACCCGGCAGCAGGACGCAGCACCGAGTTGTGCTTCTGGAGAAAGAAATATTCTTTCCTTTCCAGAGACAAAATTTTTCATTGTGGTACTTTTCTATGATTTCTGACTCTGTCTGGAGAGTGAGTGCAGGATATACTTAAGGGTTATTTATTATAAATGAAGTAAGCGAAAATGCTCTGGAGAAGAAGGAAATATGACCACCAGGAAGAACTGGAAAATTGAGCTTTCAACAAATGCACCTATGGCTGGTGTTTCATCTGCGTCTCCTTCTAGTTTCTCTTCCTCAAATGCTGCTTGAACTGACAAGGAGGTAATTAGATTCTGCTTTTTCAAGAGCAAAAGAGTTATTAATTTTACTAGTTAAGGTTCTGCAGATCCTCGGCCTTTTCCGAGGCTCCACAGCTTCCTAGCTGGGACTCTCCCTGCCCTGTCCATCACCGGGAGGCTGGCGAGAGCGAGGCCAGGCAATCCACAGGGAAATCCCGGCTCCCACCCCCAGTGGCCGGGGCTCCCAGCCCTCTGTGACCCAGGGCTCCAGACTCCCTCTGTCCCTCAGGTGCAGCTCACACCTGCCTGGACAGCAGCATG
Organism: Marmota flaviventris; assembly: GCF_047511675.1. Lineage (NCBI taxonomy): Eukaryota > Metazoa > Chordata > Mammalia > Rodentia > Sciuridae > Marmota > Marmota flaviventris. Next base: position 2,538,871 of record NC_092501.1, read on the forward strand.
GTGGCCATTCCCTCCTCCCCTGCGCCCATCCTCTGAGGCCTTTCCTTCTACAAACACTGACGTACTGAGAGTTCAGTATACAGGTCGCGTGGAAGAGAATCCTGGGTTTTCCGTATGTTTTAGTTCATGTAATTTTGTTCTATTTCCTTTGTAAATTGGTGTTCTTTTTTCTTAATAAAATGCTACTCTGCCTGGAAGGATACCAAATGGAAGATGTTGGGTGGAGATCAGTTTCCCTCCTCCCCTGATGGAAGCCAAATTTTAGGAGACTTCGGTCTCCCAGGGCGGCAGGGCCAGCCAGCCTGGTGAGAGGAGCAGAGTCAGCCCTCAGCAAGACCCCGCACCCCTCCTCCAGCGGGCAGCCAGGCCACCGACTCCTCAGGGTCCCCTGTTGGTGGGGTGGAGCCTGCCCTCTGTCACCCTGGAGACCACAGTGCACAGACCCAAACTCAGTGCACAGCTCTTGGGCACTTGGAATGACTCATCTTGGAATTAGAGATCAGTGTGGGCACAGCAGAGAGCCAGACTCCGTTACCAATTAGTTAGCTAATTGGTCAACTCTGATTGTGTTGATGGTTACTCTTGATAGAATTTGCCATTAAACACAATTCTTGACAGCAGTGGCTGAGGTTTTAGGGACAGTGCCCACAGAAAGGGACTGCTTGTGTGCCTGTGGCGGAAGCCACCAGCCCCAGGCTTCACATCTCAATGTCCTCTCAGAGATAGGGACTTTCGTTTTAGCACGACTTTATGTTTTGAATATCAGAGCACATTTTAACTACAAATATGTAAAAACATCTAGAAAGGCAGAAAGAACTGCCTGAACAAGTTGGATGCTCGGTGCAGGCGACATGGGAACGGCTCTGTTCCATGCACAGGCGCGCTGACCCCATGTTCCAGGGGTCCTTGGCAGCACTAGGCTTCTGCTCTGGGCCTGAACCTGGCAGACGTCATACACTCCTGTGTGCTCAACATGAGTCTGGACACAGCCACATTTTGTCCACTGCAGAGGTGCGCGCTCCTCCCCTGAGCTGAGGATCCTCATGCTGTCCGAGCTACTTTCACATCCTGGGCGGCACGTGGCTGGCAGAAGGCGTTCGGGGCCCAGACCTCTCCCTTCCTCAGCCACTGTGTGCACACGGCAGTGAGAGGGTCCTCTGAGCTGCTGCTCTGCCGGGGGGTTGCGAGGCGTTGGTGGGTCTGAGGGTCTGAACCCCCATTCAGAGCAGAGAGGCAGAGAGGCAGAGAGGCCTATTCCCAGTGCTCAAGGTCCAGCTGCCCTCCCCAGGCTGCCCTTGCCTGGAGCAGCATCTCTGACACCAGAGCAGCAGCTGCTTGCAGGGCGTCTGCAGATTCGTCCTCCTTGGGGGCTGCAGTCTGAGGGCCAAAATACTGTGAAACCCTCCCCATAACCAATGGTGGTGAAATGTTTGTTTGTTTTTTCCTAAATCAATAGAGAATCAGCTGCGAAGCCGATGCGCACTTGTGAGAGTGAAGGGCTCTGCTCTGTGGGCTCCCTCCTCTCTGGGAAGAGCGCTCATTTTCCATAACAACATAGTTGCCTTATTTCCAAGCCTGGAAACTTCAGAAGAGCTCAAATCTCAGGGCTCTGCTTTCTCTGTGACCCACCAACTCGCAGATGGCTTGGCGTGGCTCTTTGGGCCTCTACCTGGGTGCAATAGATGGTCTGTGGGCCCCAGAAACACCCAGACCCACACACCGCAGGCCCCCTGCTGGTGCTCCGCGGGGTTTGACGACTGTCCAGAGTTTTAAGGGACATTCAGCAGCACCTCTGGAGCCAGCAGACCCCTGCTTCTCACTGAGGTCCCCAACTCCTGCGTCCCTCCATCCCCGTCTCCTATGTGGCTGCCTGCAGCTGCTGCTTCCTGGGACTGCCCTTGTCCACCCTGCTTGATGTACCGTCTGTTCCAGGTCCACCTCCCCTCCACACAGGCCACGGCCAGCACCATTTCCTAACCTGGATCCCAACTTAAGCAACAGGCCCAGCATACAGCAGGTGCTAAACGTATCCAAGGTATGTCCTTGTGCAGTATTGATATCAGCAGTCATTGCTATATTGAACATAATCATCATTGGTAAGGAACAGATAAACATATACTCAATGCCCTCAAGAATATACACAGGTATTTTTTATTATGGCAATCTTTTATTCTTGCCAAGTGATAGTGGCTCTCTATGTTAAGATGTTGACGTGCTTTTTACTATCTATGTTCAGGTTGAATATCCCTTACCCAACACACTTGGGAAAAGAGGGTTTCAAACTGGGGATATTTTTAGATTTTGAAATATTTGCATAGACTCTATAAGGGGAGCATCCCTGATCCCAAAGTCTGAAATCTAAAATGCTTCAAAAGCTGTGGTTTCAAATTGTTGGAGATGCTTATTGTGTGTGCACACACACACTTTTCTTTAGCAATCCTATGTTGCCACATGACTGTGGCTTCCTGTGGAAGGCGTTGACGTGCACTTCACTATGTGTGGAATACAGTTACACTGACATCATTGGTTCATGGAGAGCTGCCCGCTCAGGGCTACTCCGGGCCTCCCTTGGATGTAGAGAACAGCGGCTGGCTCTCACCAGGGCTGCTGTTGGCATTTGGTGGCATGTGCTCTGGGAAGGAGTCCCCTGGGTCTTGTGTAGCCCTGCTTGTCCTGTGAGGCAAACTCTTTAGATTAAACATTAAAGAAAGTGGAGAGGAGGGTGCAGAGAGGCTGGGACGGGATCCTCCACTGAAGCCATGGGCAGCCAAGGTCTGAGCGGTCTCTCCGGTGGACCTCATGGTTGCCTCCTGTGAATGCCACAGGGACATTGGCTCCAAGGAGGCAGCCTGCCCATCCGGCCTCTCCCATGATGGGTGGCTGCAGGGTAGAACCCCGGCCTCCACTCCAGCACGCCTCCTGCAGTAAGCCTTCTGCCAGGCTCAGTGGGAGTGGCAGCTTTTACTTTGTGCTGAGATTGGCCAGGCTGCGGGGAGGGCAACAGCCCCCACTTACAGAACGCTTACCCGCTGCACCCCAGGCGTCAGTTCATCTGGAACTCAAGAGGTCCCACCAAGCCGTTTCTAGGATTACTGCCTTCCTCGGAGACGCACTGAGGATAACTAGCTGAGGATCTGAGCAGGGATCTGAACAGGCCAGGCGTGTGCAACTGCAGCCAAACAGGCCTGGGTGAGCCAGCTGTGCAGGAGGTGGAGCACCCTGGGCATGCTCCAATGGGGCCTTCCTGGGAGAATCCAGGGGGAGTGGGCAAGACCATAGAATGTGACCTGCCTGTTCAAAAATGCAGTTTGACAAGAACTTTAAAAAAATTCCAGCTCATTATTATTTTAAAATAGTGAGTGCAAACGGTGAAGAATCCAAACAGCTTCCGGGGGCCCCAGCCCCAGTGTCCCGTGCCTTCCACCTCCAGCCTTCCTCCCTACCTGACCTCTCCCTGTGCAGAAAGCCCCTGGGGCCTGGTCTGTTCTCTCACCTGGACTGCATCTCCCAGAATCGTAACAGGGATACTGTCCCATCCACAGTGGTGTTTGGTTTGGTTTTAAAAGGCTGGGGGATTATGTTTTCTTTTGTAAAAGTCAGATTTGCTTATTTTAGGGAATACCAAGAATACGAAACCTTGGAACTGTAGGTTTTTCTAAGCAGGGGTGAGGGTGAGGAGCGTCCAGATGAGACTCGTGCTGGCCCTGCAGGTGGAGTCCAAGCAGTGGTCCTCCCTGGTACAGTAGCCTCATCCAATCCAGGGGGGGCCTCGAGACCGCTCAGGGAGGAAGAATCCTTTCTATCCGGCTGGCTATCCTCAAGCGGAACACTGGTCTTCTTCTGGCCCTGCTCAGGTGGCTCCCCTGAGAGTCCAGCTGCCCACTGGGGATCCTGGCCTTCTCAGACTGAAATGGCTAATTTGAATTTGAATTGTCAACTTGATTGGATTAAGAGATGCTGGAGATTAAGAGGCTTCTGGGCATGTCAGTGAGGGTGTGTCCAGGGATGATTGGCATGTGGGATAGGAACTGACATGGGGGCCCTCCGTAAGCGTGGTCAGCACTGTCCAATAGGCTGGAGGCTTGGATGGAGTGAAAGTTGGAAGAACAAGGAAGAGCCACAGATGCAAGCTCGATTCTTCTTGAATGGGTTCACTGCTGCGATCGCCTGAGGACATCAGACTCTTGCTCCTTCACTCCTCCAAAGTGGACTCTGCCAGTGATTCTCCAGGGGGTTTCCAGAAGCCTTTGGTCTCAGACTAGGGTAGCACCATTGATCCGTCTTGTTCTGAGGCTTTAGCATCTTGGTCTGCCCAGCTACTGGTTCCTCCAGCTCTCCAGCCAGCAGACGGCCACTGTGGACTGTCCAGCTGCTGGACGTGTAGAGCGATCTAACACCCCCCCCCCTTTTATAGTCATACCCCCGTTGGTTCTGTTCCTCCAGAGAAGCCTGACTAAGACACAGCCTCCGTATCACATGATCCAGCTCCTTACAGAAAACCCCGCGCTCTCTCTCTCAGAAAGAGGCTGAGACATCCCACACTCTGGCTCTGGCACAGCATCAGGCACGCGGCTTTGAATCACCAAATGAACTAGTAAGGGAAGGAAAGTAAGACAGAAGAGCCCTGCTGTGGGTGGCGGGGCAGCCCTGGGCAGGCCCTGCCATGAAGCCGGCAGGACAAGGACAGTCCAGGAAGGGGTCCTGAGGAGCAAGGGCTGGGAGGGAGGAGCAGGCGGAGCCGGAGAGCAGGGCGTGAGCAGCACCACACGCTGGGCAGAGCAGGGCCAACGGTGCCCAGGGTGCCCAGGGTGCCCAGGGCAGCAGGCAGCTGTGACCTCACCTCTGAGCTTCAGGACTGCGCGATGCTGTCATCTGAGATTAAAAGGAGGGATGTGCTTGAAAACCTGGTGTGGTTCCTCCACGTCGTGAATGTGCCCCTGCTGCTGAACTCCATGCCCAGAGGGTTTCGAAGGTGAGGCACGTCCCGTGTGTTTAAAGAAGAGCTCAGAGAACCACGAAGGATTTGAGCGCCATAGGTGTCTTCAGACAGCAGGAGAGATGGGGAAGGTCAGTCGGTCTGAATGGGAAGGGACTGGACACGCTGCAGCTCCACCTCCACCCTTCGGTGCAGGACTGAGTGCTTCCTCCTGGCCACTGACCAGGCAGCTTCTGCAGCGAAGTGCGGGCTGTGCAGAGGGCAGTGGGCTCTGCCGCTTGGCCTGCCGGACCCCTGGGTCGAGGCTCTGGATCCGCACCCATGCCTTGGAAGCGAGTTGGCTCATGTGCCTTTGGGCAGGAAATTGGAGCAAACAGAACATCTCAGGGACCTCAGTGCACCCCTGACCCCTGGTCAGCCTCGGCTTGTGCACAGTGCTGCCCTTGTGTCCCTGCAGACCATGCCAGGTGTCACAGGTGCCACTGGCTCTGCTGTATCAGGCCAGCACCAACAAGACTCAGAGTTCGTAGAAGCCTGGGTGCCGCTGACAGATTCAGGAGACAGGCTGCAAACGCCAGCTCCCGCGACAGCTTAGACAGACATGGGATGACAGAAACCGCTCATGATAGATGAGGAAACCCATTAGTGAAATGAGAGGGGGTGAACTTTAAATGTAAAGTATCAATCATCCGGCACCGGGCTGCAGGGACATGAGTAAGTCAGGGAGCGTGAGCGATTGGTGGCTCAGGGCCACATCGAGGCCGCGTCACTGGATCCGACTCCATCTTTGGAGACACAGCTGGTTCGTGACAGCCACCAGTCATGCATCCTCCTCCTGTCCTGCATCCCCTCAAGCCCGGCCTGTGCCTTTTACGAACAGTGGCGGGAGCCACCATGTCGGGGTCCCCACCCCCCCTAAGCCCAGCCATTCCACCCACATGCCCGTTGGAGCTCCGCTGTGAAGTCTGACGTGGAGTAAGCAACAATCAGAGGTGCTGTGGCCAGGGCCTGCAGGCAGCAAGCCCATCTGGGCACAGCACGAGGGCCGCCCACAGCCCCGCCACCCGGCCCTCCCTGGAACCCTGCTGAGCCGAGTTTGCCTCCAATGTGCCGGAAAACAGGGCAGCAAAGCCCAAGGTTTTAAGGACCTTGGATGGGAACAGCAGCAGGCTCATGAGCAAGCTTCTGTGAGGGAAACCACAGAATTGACCGTTGGCTCAGGAAGGCCATGCTGAGCACAGAGAGGGAAAGAGAGGGGCGGAGTGAGTGTGAGGTCGGAGGAGCCCGAGGAGGAAGAGCTGCTGGGGGTGGTGGCAGCAGAGAGCCCAGAGGCTGCAGAGCCATGCTGGAGGGAATCTGTGACCGCGGGTGAGTCACCCGAGATGCTGGGACCCTGTCTTGGGGAACAGGTTCTGCAAGGTGCAAGAGTGGCCAGGCATGTGACAGGGAGAGAAGGTGGGCATGAGGTCCAGTGTCCATCAGCCCAGTGATGACGGAGGGAGCTGGGTGAAGGAGAGACCGGGGGCCCAAGAGGACCCTGGACAGCAGTGGAACAGGGCCTTGGAGGGAACATGAGGCCCTGGACGGGAGGGTGAGGCAGCAGCCCTGGGGTCAGTTCCTGTGAGGGGGTAGGAGCTAAGCCTTCTGCTGAGAATGAGGAGAACGTGGCCCTGGGACTTAGGATCGAGGAGGGGGCTGGAAATCACCCTTGGGGTTAGGGATAGGCTGAGAACTGGAGCCCTGAGTGAATGCCAGCACCCTTCTGCTCAGATCCCCGACTTCTCACCCACACCATGGTGCAGGGATAGAAGGGGCCCCAGTCCAGAGCCCCACTGAGGCTTTGCCATGTGAACTGAGTGGAATTCAGGATGAGGAAGTTCAGGGTGCCAGGAACAAGGAGCGGCAGGAACTGGAGTTGAGTAGAGAGGAGCTGGAAAACAGGAGGTGGCTGACAGCTGCCCCGTGTATGGGACATGTGCAACGTACAGTGTGCATCCCCTTCCTCCCGGCCTTCCCTCTCAGTGCTGGAGAGTCTGGTGAGGTCTGGGCACTTCTCTCAAGCCTTATCCTGGTCAGGTGGAAAATAGCTGGGCTGTCCTGTCAGGCCCCAAGGTTCCTGTTCCTACAAGCTGGACAGCCTGAAACAGCAGAAATGTCCCTCAGAGCTCCGAAGGCCGTGTCTGCAGCCAAGGTGTCTGCAGGGCGAGCTCTCTCTGCAGGCGGGGAGAATACTCCTGCACCTCCAGAGGCCGATGGCCTCCTGACCTGTGGCCACGTCCCACCAGTGCTGCTTCCTTCTACACGTGGCCTTCGTCCTGTGTGTCTCTGTGTTCACGTCTCTCTCCTCATAAGGACCTGGTCATCGCATGCAGGGCCTGCCCAGGCCGGCATGGTCTCCCCTTAACTGAGCTACATCTGCAAAGGCCACTTCCGAATCGGGTTGCATCCCCTGCTCCTGGGTGGAGCTCCAACATGTCTTCTGTGGGGACCCAAACAAGTCAGGCCACACCAGCCGCGAATCCAGCTTGGTGGGTTTGTCCTGAGGGACCTTCCCGGGCAGTGTGGTGGCCTGGGCCGCCTTCTCTCCAGCACGTGGTCAGAGAGCCAGGAAGCCCAGGGTGCAGGAAGGGTCTGGGGATATAACCACGACACTCACTTTCCTGTCTCAAAAACAGCACAAAACGACAGCGTGGGTGGCCCCAGGGGTGTTCTGGACTCTCCCTGACACAGGAAGTACAGGGCTTCGTAGAGAGAAGGACTTGGCCGACGCAGGGCCCTCACACCTGAAAGATCCCCCGGGGTGGGGGTGGCCCTCCCAGGGCATGGAGGGGCTGAGTTCCATGCCGGGGCCCAGTGTGCTCTTTGTCCCCAGGTGGGTTGAGGGAGCAGGAGGGGCATCTCCAGCACACCAGGCGCTGCCCTTTGCCCATGCACAGGTGGAATGAGCAGACCGTGTTCTGATGGAGCAGAGCTTGCTGGGCAACCTGGTCCCCAGCCAATGTCAGCGTCAGCTGGGAAAGGAGTGAGAAGCCAGGAGAGAAGTGCTGTGGCTGGAATCCCAGCAGAGCTCTGTTCATCACAGCATTAGAATAAAACTAATTGGATACTTGAGAAATCGAAGTTGGATTTAGAAATCAACTCCCTGATTGCGTTTCTGCCTGTACTTGTCAAGTTCGGATTGCTGCGGTAGAGAGCGGGGCGGGACGGCACTTCTTGAGAGATTAAGTGGTTCACTGAAGTTTCTGCATCATCTGGCAGGGTAGAATCCACTCCAAGAACAAATCAGGAGAGTCGGCTTTCTCTGCGCCCAGAGAGGAGTGAGAAATGGCAGCGCGCTGCCCGGCTGATGCAGACGAGATTTATTCACTGTTCCTCATTCTGTAAACCGGGATTAAGGCTGGACAGAGACCATCCTCTAGTTTCAGTTCAGCTTTCGCTTTTTAAATAACTCCAGGCCTAGGCTTCCCCTGTCCCTTCCTTCAGTCTCTTGTTAATTAATAAGAATAATGCTTCCTTCTGAGGCAGGCAAAAGAGGCTTGGAAATCGGGTGGGAAAAATTGTGTGACATTTCAAAATTCATTTTTAGAGAATGACTCCAATTTCCATGGCTTTCTTTGGGTTGGAATAATGTCTGGGCCAACACCTCTCCAGGGAGGGAGGAGCAGGGCAAGCCCCTCTCTCCAGAGGAGCCGCAGGCTGCGGTACCCTCCCTCCTGCCTCCTGGTGCCCAGTTCCTGTGTAGTCTTTCTCTTTCCCTCCCCCACCATCCTCCATCCTGAGCAGGCTCTGGGATGGGGCTCAAATTCCTCAAGCAGAGGAAGCTTCCTGGGTCCTGTAAGCATCTGAGGGCAGATCCGTCCCCAACTGCCCAGGTCCTTGGGAGGGCGGGGTCGAGTCTGGCTGGAAACCCTTCACACATGAGAGCTCACAAGGACACTCCATGTCAGGTGAGGGAGTCAGAGGGACAGGAAGTGGAAGCCCCAGGGACTGGTGGAGCCAGAGCCGCAGGGGACAGGGAGCCCCACTTCCTTGGGGGCCCCTACTTGGACTTTGAAGGCAGGGGGCCTGGGTGCCACTGCTTCCTCCCAGAGCCAGCAGAGATGGGTCAGTGCGGAGGGGACAGATGTGCCACCTCCAGTTCCTACATGTCCTGACCACTTGGACGAGGCCTCTGAGCCGAGCAAGGAAAGGATGCCCTAGATGCCCAGCACGCCCTCGGCCACCCAGGTCCACCTGCTTCGCTTTTGACCTCACTAAGGGAAAATGTCACTGGGCATTTCAACACGTTTGCCCGGAGAGCACTGGACTCCAGGTCTCCTCTGCGCTTCCTGATGTGCACGGCATTGTCTAGCCGTCTGCTCATTTAGAAACATCAATTCATTAATGTACTTAACCATGGGTGCTAGGACTCTTCGCCCGTCCGCGGTGACGGGCCATCTTTCGTAGTTAGGTACTGCTCTCTGCTTGGATCCGAGTCCCGCTGCCGACAGGTCTGTCCCAGCATCTCCTCCAGCTTGTACTAGAGAGAGTTGGACGCACCCAGGGCCATCTTGCCTTAGACATGGGGACAGATAGACAATGCATGGCCTGCCTCAGAGGAAGTGTTGAGGGCTAAGGGGACAGTGAGGGACCGAGAGTCACCTAATTGCAAGCACAGTAAGAGCCCATAGGAGAAGCCCAAGACCCTGAGGCGTGGGTGCTGTGGGGACCCCGCTCCGGCTGGGCCAAGGAAGCCTCCCCAAGACTGTGGGCTTAAACCTAGCAGCAAGGAGAGTGGGAACAATCAGAGGGAAAGAAGGTGGAAACACCATCCAGGAGACCCTGGCACAGTCGGGAGGCAGGGGGCATGCGTGTAGGAGGGGCTGGCCATGATGGGTGGGGCTGGACGGGACGACGGGCCTGCGGACGCCCTGTGGGGACCTGGCCTTCACCTCCATGGGTGGGACCCCTGAAGGACCACAGGCTGGCAGTGGGGCAGCCCAGGCCCAGGTCAGAGGGAAAACCCGGCCACGGCGTGGGGAGGAGGTGGGCCAGGGCAAGAGGCAGGACGCAGGACCAGGTGAGGGCAGGTGCTCAGGCCAGCCAGGGGGGTCTAGCGTGGTGGGGTGCGAGGTCCAGGAGGAACGAGAGGTGTCCTCAGAAGCCATCTCCATGCAGAGGCGCTGATCCTGTTTGTGCACTTGTCACGAGGGTGCTCTTGAGTCATTTGTGGTCTGGCTCCTCTGTCTCACGGCCCAGTGGGAGGAATAGGCCATCAATAGGCCTGTCACACACACAAAGGCCCAAAGGGTGTGACCTGTCCTCGGGGACACAGAGCCCTCCCCAGGGCCAGCCTGGTAGGCACACAGGAAGTCCACGGTCTGTGCCTGCCGAGTGGGGGAGGGGCCTCCACTGGCTCCTACAGCTGGACAGTCACTGCCTGAGCTCAGGACATGGGCCCCAAGGCCTTGGCCTTTGGGTAGCCCCCAGCCACACCCTGTGTGGAGGACAGGCATCGGAGGCCATGCAAAGCCAGCGAAAGTGGAAGGAGCCACTGTCCCACGCTGGAGAAGGACCCGGAACCTCTCATGTGACGGCTGCAGGGGCCTGGAGGGAGCGAGTCATGTGCTGCCTTGGCACTCGCTCCTGATCCCCTCTGGAGATGTGAATGGGGCTGACCTGACCTACTTTGGTCAAGGAAGGAGCCAGGTGTGGAGTGGCCAGAAGGACTACAGTGGAAGACACGTCACTGTCACCAGCACACACACAGATGTGTCCAGCCTCTCCAGTGCCCCCACACTCAGGGGCAGGACTGCCAAGCTCCAGGAGGCGGCTCCTAGGATGCCCCAGCTCCAGACTGAGGCTGAGCAGGCACCCTGCAGCGCACAAGCACATCAGGCCATTTATGTCTCGAGTTCCTGCTGGGAAAACCTACGTGGAACACTGAAACCTAGATTCGTTGGCCCAAAGGAGCAGTTTTTAATTTGTGAGGGGTTTGGACCTGCCTTCAGCTGGAGCCAGGAGAAGAGGCTGATGCCGCCCCCTCCCTGTCTTCCGCTCCCTATCTGCGGCTTCCTCTCCAGGCACAGGCAGCTGACGGCGGGTCTTTTTCTCTTGATAGCTGGGATGTCTTCAGTACTCTGCAATCAGCTTGCAACTGAACAGCATCAGGGAGAGAATGGGGACGAAGCTCGGGCCAACCACCCGCTGTGTCCAGAGCTAGCTCTGGAAGCTGATCCTATAGCTCTCTGAGAAAACCCTGGGGCCCTCATGGACATCCCAAGGCCCAAAGCAAGCCCTGCTTCTGTGGCTTTGGAGGGAACTAGCACTCCCTATTCTAGAAAATCATGGAGACATGGCTTTACAGGCTCAAAGAACACTATGGGGTCTAGGGTCTGGAAAGGTGGGAAATGAAATGTGCTTTGTGTTCGGCTGGTTTGGCATCCACCCAGAGTGGCTCTCCGCTTTACCTCCTGCCCCACACCAGGTGGCCCATCAGAACCCATGGGACAGTTCCAACGTGGCCCCCAAAGTCCCTGTTTGGAAACTTAGTGTCCATACTCATTTGTTGATGGGTTTAGGAAGTAGGGGCCTTGGGGAGGCAATAGGGTTAGACAAAGTCATGCAAAAGGGCCCCGGGGATAGGGGAGTGGCCTTTTGAAAAGAGGAAGAGTGGCCGAGCCTTCAACCACCCTTCTCTTTCCCCTTTCCCCTTGGCCTTCTGCCCTGTGCTATGACGCAACAAGAAGGCTACCAGATGCCTGCACCTTGGTCCTGGACTTCCCACCTCCTGCTGGTGAGAAGTGAAGTTCTTTTGTTGGTAAATTATCCAGTGTGTGTTATTGTGTCACAGTAGCAAAAGAAAGAGAAAACTTTCTGGAGAGAAAAACTTTCTGGAGAGAAAACTTCTGACTCCAGTTGGTTTCAACAAATGCAAGGGAGGCATGGACCCCAGACAAGAGAGGGGCAGTCAGGGCCAGATCCACTGGCCACATTCTGCAGCCAACATCCTGCTCTCTCAAGGTGGCTGGACTCCCTCTGCTTCGTCTGATCAGTTCCAGGCAAGGGCTCTATGCCCAACCCCAGGCCTTGGACCAGCAGCCACATGTCCCATCAGGGGTCCACTGTGGGCTTACAGTTTGTCCCTTCTTGTCCCAGTCTCTCTGAGCCACCTCCAGTTAAGGGCACTGCTTCCCCCAGCCCCCCAAGCCCTCGGTCACCACTTCCCGTCTTTCCACTGAAGCGTCAGTAGTACGCTGTGTGTTTTGTGGAACTGTGGAGAAATGATCCTGTTGGGAAAGTGTCTGCCAAGGTCAGCTGGAGGCTTGTGCCGGGGAGATTCCATACGCCCCTCCCAGAAGCATTTCTCATCTCTCAGCTGGGGTTCCCTGAGACTATTGAGGGTCCCACTGACATGCGAAGCAGAGCCAGCCCCGTGCAAACCCAAGCTCACCACACAACGCACTCCTTCCTCCACTGACCAGGGGGCCACTGCCTCCCTTTTGCCCTGCTTCACTGGGGAGAAAGCAGAGGCTCCCAAGGCCACGATTCTCTCCAGATCTTCCGGGCCCAGGGTGCACATCATCCAGCCTTCATCCTTACTAGCTGGGGGGACAATGCATTGTTTCCTGGCATGGACACTTTTGCTGGACATGGAATTGTCCACCAGGGAGAGTCACATGACTCCTGGCCCCCAGGGCTGTATTTGCTTCCAGTAGTTCCCATGAAGACTGCCTGGACCGTGATGCTCTTGGGGCCTCCTCCTTGAAACTTCCTTGGCTTTTTTTGGTCTCCCTATTGGAGATTGAGAAGAGGGCACAGGAGCCACCAGACCCCAGCACAGCAGGAAGATGGGCAGCGATTGTTCTAGAGGCCCTGGAACAGGGTACTGGGTGGAAGATGTCACCAGCTGAGCCTGGTTTCTCTCTGGGCACAGCTTCTCTCAGGCCTGCTGGACCCAGTCTGTCACTCACTGTTCAGGTAGTGCTGCTGGTCCTTAGTCTGTGGCCCCTGTCCCCAGGCATGCTGGGCTGGGACCCTGAAGCTGAACAGGGTGGAGGGGTGATCCCTGAGAGTTAGTGGTACAGTGAGATGCTGGGCCAGGTCCTGTACAGGGTCATGGACTTCCAACCCGGGTCCATGCCCAAGCACAGAGCACCCAGACCCATGCTACTCCCTGAGCTGGCTTCTGTGGCACCAACCCTAGGCCTCCGGGTGGGCCATCCAGGACCATCCACTGATGGCCGGAGGAGCTGCTGCCCTGGCTCACTTTGCTCAGACCAAGTCATGCTGACCCTTGTGTGAAGGCAAGTTGGGAAGAGGTCCTGAGTGCGCAAGCTCGGGGGCCGCTGTCCACGTGGACCACGGGCTCCAGGGACCAATCGCACTCTGATGCCTTTGGGAAGGCTGTGATGGACGCTCAACTGGAAATACTTGCTCTCTTCCTTTTAGAATGGCCGCCTGCTGATAGCCTCCGAAATAGCAAGGAAGACGGATAGCACTCCCTGCACTTGTCCTGCTGCGGTCCCTACCATCACCGTGGAATCCAAGCACCATCAAAGGAATTATTAAGATACCCAAGAAAATGAGCTGTTAAGAAAATGCATTTGGGTACCATAAAACGGAAGGGCCGTGTTTCTTCCTTGCCAGAGGAATTACGCTGAGGGACAGAAATGGTGATGTGATGGCTGTGACCCTCCAGCTATCACCTCCTGCCCAGTAAAGGTCTGGGGGTGGTGAGGATGGAGCAGAGAGATGAGTTGAGGACAGAGACACACCCACAGCCTGGCATCGTCCAGGATGGCAGACAGCCCCTCGGCCCAGGGTACTCTGGAGGGGATGCCCGGGGTTGCCCAGGGCAGGCGCACGGCAGTTGTGGTGGCAAAATGGCTAGAACACTTAGTGTGGTCCATGTTCCTCTTTTCTCCGTCCACTCAGGGTCAGTAGGCTTTGCAGGACCACGTTCATCCTGATAAAAAAAATGAGCCCAACTTGGTATGTGGGTGCTTTTCCTTTTTTACCAAACTTTGGACACAAAATGCCCCCTGCAAGTGGCACTGGAAGGGCTGGTGTCAGAGGATGGGACCACATGAACAGCAACTGGTCACACAGGGAGGACACTGCACTCGTCCTGCTGCAGTCCCTACCATCACCGGGGAATCCAAGCCTCGGTCACAACTGCCCTCGTTTTTCATTTCTCAGCATTTGCTAATTTTGGCAAGAGCTTCCTTCTTGAAAGGATCAGACCTGGTGGCAATGGCTGGCCAGAGGTCCCTCTGCTTGAGCACACAAGCCAGGGCGTCTCGGCAGCTTGCAGAGGTCAGGCCTCAACTGCAGGGAAGCAGTTTTCACCACACTCACCTGATCAATCCCATCAGCTAAATACTCAGGAGCATTTTTTGGGGGGGGGACAGAAATTTTTGAAGAAATTTATCCCAGAATCATGGGAGAAAGAACAGAGAGGAGCGGGACAGGGGGATATCCCTGGGGAAACCGTCTCTGATGTCTCACAGATGGGGGAGGCGGGGACGCTGGTCTCCAGCTGGCTTCCAATTGCTCCTGGCTGGCACCTGTGCCAGTCTGCCCACCTCACTCCTGCAGCTATTTGAGTTCGTGCCTGACTGATGGCCACGCCATGACGTCGGGACCCACACAGCTAGGGTCCCTGGCTGTCTGTTTTCTCCAGAGCCACCTTGTTCTGAGTGCGGGGCCTGCAGCCCAAAGCTGCTGACTGCTGTGGTGTCCCCCAGCCACCCCGTCCAGCTCTTGTCATGGGTGTGGGCTGTGGGCCCATCATGGGTCCCTATGGAGAGGGAGTGTTCTGACCATGGGCCCTGGGAGGTCTTGACTTCTCCTTGTCCCACCCACTAATGATCAGCCAGGAGCTGGGTGTGGGGGACACAAGGACATGTCGGGGGCTATTCCTGGGGTCCCCGCACACAGGCAGTAGAGAGGAATGGCAGGCAGGCTGGCCCTTCTGCTGCCCTTCTGACAGTTTGGCAACCTCAGGCAGGTGACGCTCTCAGGGCAAGAAGGGGAGGGGTGAGGCAGGCTCACTGGCGCTCTTCTTCAGGGGGAGAGGGAAAGCAGAAGAATCTGTGGGGCGTGGTGAGGCCCAACCTCAGGTGCAAGGCTTCACTTGGCACATGCAGCCTGGGTGGCAGGTACCTGGCCATCTCCTCAAATCTTCTACTTACCAGACACCAGGTATTACCTGGGTCATAATCCACGTCAGAAAGGCTTGCCATCACTGTGGGACCCGGGTGGTTGGGGAGTGGCTCCCTGGAGAGGTCTGGGGGCCCCTGGTATGTCTCACGTCTCTCGCCTGCAGACCGACCCGCTTTCAGCTCCCAGATGGACTCCCCAGTGACATCTGCACTCGTAGACTCCATCCAGCGCAGTCTCCGTGCACTCGGCCACCACTTGCTTTTTGATACTGAAGTGCTTTTCCCACAATGGTGCCTTTTTATCTTCCTTAGATTCGGATCTTCCATTATCTTCTCATAGTGTCGTAGGACTCCCTCCTGATGGGGGCTGTAGACTATTTTCTGTCATCTCTGAAGATGCTGGTGGGCGATCCCTGCCGGCAAGCGCAGTCTTCGAGTAGAGAGGAGGGGGTCTCTTCCTCGCTCCCTGGAATTCCTGTGCTGGGGAGTTTGGCCAGCCTGTCATCTGCCGTGTGTGAATAGTGAAAGGCTTGGTGCTTCCCTTTGCTCCTGTCAGACAAGGGGATTTGGAAATAAATGCTGGAGTGGAATTAGTTGCAGAGCAACCCAGCATCGCACCCAGCTTGCTCTGTCCCACGAGAGTGAAATCTCAGCATGGCATTCTCTGCCCCAAGGTCACTCAAGGACAGGTCAAGTCCAGTGGACAAATTGCAAGCTCAAGCAATGGCAGCCACCTGCCTTTGGCAATCTTCAAACACTGCAGAGGAGACTTGAGCCCTGACTCTCAGCATCGACCCAAGCACAGAGGGTTCCCACTAATCGCTGTACTATGCAAACACACTGACCAGAGAAGAAGGTTCCAGGGAGTTTCTGGAGATGAGGGAACTTGATCAGGACCAGTGGGATTATTGGCAGATGTTCTGGAAAAGAATTTCAGCACACACCAGCCAAAGTCATAGACACTAGGAATACATATGTCTTCAAGGGAGAATGGGCACAATCTCAAGAGAGAGGCTTTGGGTAAAGCAAGGACTGCATTTAAGGGAGAATGCAGCCATCCCAGAGGGACAGGTGGCTGCCTCTGGTGGGGGTTAGTATTTACAGAGGGGCTGTCACTGGGGCTGGCCTGGAGACAGAGGCAGGTCCTCCCTGTGCTCTGCCTTGCCCTCAGGTTACAGGGCGTGGCCCAGGCTTGTTGCTCAGAGTTGCAATCCTTCATGGTGCTTTTCTATTTTAATGGTTCATGATGTTTCCTGCATCTTAATGGTTTATGGGCACTTCCTTTGAGACTCAGTATCTCTCCCTTTATTTCTGAATTCAAATTTCAGTCCCCAACTCCAACCCTGCCCCAGACTTTAATCCCTTAATCTTATGGGTTGGTGGGGCCAACGATTTTTTTATGGCTGCTTCAGACTGGCAAGACGTGATGACCCTGCTTAGTCAGAGATTAAAAGTCCCATCCTGAAGGATCTGAAGGAGATGGAGAGACTCGGGTCTCAGCTGTGGGGATGGGCTGGATTTTTGTGTTGCTGTCCACTTAACATGGACTTGTGATCTGGAAGACAAAGTCAGTATCTCCCAAGCTCCCAGTACAGGCCACCAAGAAGTGTCCTGGGAGAAGAGATGTTCCTGATCAGGCCAGCCAGGTTCAAGGACAGCAGACCTTGCAAGATATGAACATAGCCCTCCTGTGCCTGCTCTCAGCAGTGTTGGGGATGTTGTCCTCACCACCCTGTCACTGAGGGTAGTCGCAAGGCTCTGAAGGCCCATCAACTTTGCTAGCGTAAGATGTCCACATCACCAAATATGAGGCATTTCTCCCCAGGCTCCTGGGGCTGCTGGGCAGGGCAGCAGAGTATGCCAGGGCCCATCCTGCCCCACATCTTGCTCTCTGCAGCTGCAGAGAGAGGCAGAGGAACTGTGGTCCAGGTGGTGTAGCTACCACGGATGCAGCTCTGGGAGGAGAGAAGGCCATCATTCAGCAAGCCACAGTCATGGAGCTCAGAGATGCCCGTGGATTCGCCTTCCCTGTTCCGCTGCCCACTCCCTCACCAGCCCAACTGCTGTGCCCCAGCACATCGGAAATATCGCTAAAGAGCATTTTTAAACTACAGAATATGAACTGATCCTAGGTGCTGTAAATAAACAGGAAAACACTCAACTCCTTATTTACTTAGCTCTGATTTAAATAACAGCAGCTCCTTGGATGACATCTTGCAACAATTCAATAACTTTGTTTTTTATTTGGTCCAAGAAATGTCTCTAGAGGTAAACAGATCTAAATTCATCCACATTTGCAGCATGGATTCCTTTTATTTCTCTTTTTTTAAAAACCCAATGAACTGTGCACTGTAAATAAGGAGAAATGAAATCCTTTTTTTTTCATGATGATAGTGCTTAAACCTATTTCCCTAGATGAAACTTGTATGGTAATGCACTGGCCTTGCTATAAATATATTCCTCATATTTTATGCATCCGGTTCTAAAGTTATAATATTTACAATGCACACATACAAATCCCATCATCACACTCATGAAGAAGCTCAGTTACCCAGGAAATGGCACAAACACCAACAGAAGTAAGGAAAACGCAGCCAGGAGCGAGGAGCTGCAGGGTGTGGTGCCCCCATTCCCCACCAGGAGGACCTGCTGCCCAGGCGAGCAGCGGCCACCTCTGCGGCGGTGGGCGTGAAGAGGCCGAGCCCCCCGGCCCGGTCTCCCCCAGCCCCACAGTGGGACCCTCCCGACTTCCCCTGCGGCTCTGGAGCAGGACTGAAGCCAGCACGGAGGCTCTGGACGGGCCTCTCGGCCGCCCCTCCAACCTCCTTACCCTCGCCCCCCATTGAGCAAACTACTGGAGGCGGGAGGGCGAAGGAGCCCAGGCCTGAGCTGAGGGCCAGAGAGGAGGGTCCAGACCTGGAAGGTGAAGGGAGCAGCAATGGAGCGCCTCTCTGTGAACCGTTTATGTGGTCCCTGAGCCATTCCGCGGGAAGCTGCTTATCAGGTCGCGTGACCCAGCAGATGCCCAGAGCTTCCGTCAGCCTCACTGAGCACAAAGGCTGTTGACACACTCTGCCCTGGCTCAGGAGGGTCCCCAAGGGCTGCTCTGAGCCTCCTGTTCTATTCCGAGACCCCGGCCTGCTGACAAGGTGGACATATTCACAGGAGGACGCCTGCACATCCAGCCAGCCTCAGGGCTCTGCTGAAGCTGCTCTGCCCCTCCTGGCCTGGAGTCCGAGGAGGGCTGAGTGGCAGAAGGACCCCAGCACCTGGCCACCTGCGGAAGGCTGGGGCTGGAGGTGAGGACGAAGGGCCGGGGGCAGGGCACTCAGGAAAGCCCACACTGTGGGGCCTGCCTGGACATGGCTCCCGCTGCCTGGCGCCCTCCTCACGACTCCACGTGAGATGAGCCTGGTGCCCTTTCCTGTGACGAGGACGATGACTCTGGAAACCCCTTGAAGTTCATAAGTCTATTTTGAAATGCAGGGATTTCCCTCTCCCATCTCAGCTTCACCCTCCGTTTGACTCGTCATTTGTCACCATTCAGCTTGGCCTCGAGCTATGCGTTTGATCATTCCTGTGCATGGCTCCTCACTGTCAGTCATCGAGGAAGAAAACGCCCCTAGCAGGGGTGGGGTGTGGTGGGGGGGTGGGGAGGGGGTGCCAGACTTCCGGTGCAGAGGTGCAGTTGCAGCAGAACCTCACCCACTCAGGCAGCTCACAGGGTCACCTGGAGCACAGGGCAAGGCTGTTGGAGAGACCAAGCAAACCATGCAAAGGTTCAGAGGTCATGGCTTGTCCCACCTGTCCCAGAGCACCCTCCTGCACTGGGCTCCATCGGGCCACATGGCTGGCACAGTAGATGCACAGACTCTGTCCTACAAGTTCCCGGGTTCCTGGGGCAGAGGGGCAGAGAGGATGGCCATCACTGACCCAGCTCCCGTCGAGTGCAGCCAGCCGAGTGACAGAGTCCATGCTGAGGTCCAAGGGCTAACAGGGTAGCATCCAGAAGAACAGATTGTGGAAATGACACAGCCTTCCGACCCCGACAAATAAAAGTAGGTGTGAACCAGTCCTTTGGCTGTTACTGAGAGCTGGCAAAACATCAGCCACAAAGGAACTAATCAGTGTTGCACCTGAATTCTGTGACGCCTGCCTATTGAGGGCTCAGTTATAGAGACACACATTACATAAGCCAAAGCCATTACCCTGTATAGTTGGCCTTTGTTTAAACAAAAATTGTCTATGCTACAACTAAGGAGGGTTTTAAAGCTTACTTTTTTTTAGAACTTGTATTTTTGTTAGTACTGTTAAGTATAATTAAAAATAAAATTCAAGGACATTTGAAATGTAAAAGAAAAAGAATGTTCTACCCAAATTTTAAAAATACAAAATCTGAAAAAATAGAACAATTTTATAACATTATTTTTTTCTAAAATAGTCAAGTAACTATTAAATTTGAATAGAAATGATAATTCAGGAATAGCCAAATTTTAATTGAAAAACATTTAAATAAATCTGAATTTTGAAATTCTACCATTTTAGAAACAACTCTGACCAACAGAAGCCCTCACAACCCAGCACCCAGATCCAGGCTGCCCAGGGGAGCCGGCGTCACCTTTCAGACACATTCCTCGTCTGCGCAGACCTCGTTTAGGAGCACTCGGGTCACTTGAAATCACAGGCTGTCCCCAGGCCACACTGTGCCAGCTGCGAGTCCTGCACGTCCCCAGCCTCTGCAGGAGGCTGTGCCACAGCAGGCACCCCTGGCCCAGCCTCCACGGGAACAGACTTGGCCTTGCCTGGCCTCCAGCCCCTGGCCGGCCTCTGCCCAGAGCTGCCGTTAGCAGAGTCCTCCTCGCTGCAGGGGCTTTGCCAAAGCTGCACCTCGACCTGTCCACCTGTGCAGAAAGCCCAGGGCAGGGACAAGGCCAGGAGAGCCAGGGCCGAGGGCAGGGGAATGGAAGGGATGGTATAAAGGTGCAGTTTTGGTTTTGTACCAGAGATTGAACCCAGGGCAGCTTAGCCCCTGAGCCATACCCCAGTCGTTTTATATTTAACAGGGTCTCACTGAGTTGCCTAGGGCCTTGCTAAGCTGCTGAGGCTGGCTTTGAATTGGGCAGCCTCCTGCCTCAGCCTCCTGAGCTGCTGGGATCACAGGCTTAGCGTCCCTGCGCCCGCCATAGAAGTGCAGTTGTGAGAGGCCAGGGCCTCCAGGCGTGGTGGGGCAGCGGCAGAGCTGCAGCAGAGTGCAGGGCAGGGAGTTGGCAGGTGCCGCTGGAGCCCGCATCCATTCCCAGGAAGGCGGGAGCCCCGTCCCCACTGGACAGCTGGGGTTAGAGGCCACCCAGGGTGTTGGCCAGGCAGAGGACCTCAGGCTGCTTCCTCTGGTGGGGGGACCTGGTGCCCCTCTGGGTCCTTCTGGTTCCCCCCTCGTACCCCCTCTGGCCTCGCCCTCTGCTCTCTCTGCTCAGCACTCTGTCCTGGATCTTCTCATCCTTAATACGAGGAGGAAGTAGTGCCCCTCTCCAGCTCCACCACTCCCAGACCGGGGCCCTCACCAGGGCCTGGGGCAAAGGGCCACAGTGTCCTCCACAGCTGCCTCTACTGTGGCCCAGCCCAAGCAGGGTGCCAGTCTCTGGGCCTTGGAGAAGCCCAGGTGCCCACGCACGGCCTCCCTCACTGCCACAGGCTGCTGCTCCACTCACAGCTGGTCATCAGGGCATCTCCACCCTCGGCCACGGCCTGCACAGGGCACAGATTACGGTGCCCTCACCACTCAGGTAGGGGCTGCATCCAGGCGGAGAATGGGGGAACCGGGAGCACAGCTCAGGGGACATCACCAGGGCCCAGAACAAGTCCACAGCACATGGGAGGGGCTGCAGGGTGCTCCCCCAGGGATGATACCGAGAGGGCAGGGCAGCCAGAGGCAGGGGGCCACAGCAGGTGAGGCTGGAAGAGGCACCCCCCCTCCCTGACCCCAACTCGAGAGCCCTGTCTCCACCCCCGCCCCTCAAGCAGCTCCCCTGAGGCAGAGTCAGGAGGGGGCTTCACTTTTCATGGGGATTTCTGCGGGTGGGCAAAAGATGTACGTCAGTTAAAAATCTTTCCATTTTCCTTTTACTTTTGGTTGAATAAGCCCAATTTCTGAAAGCTGCTTTTAGCCTTCCCCAGGGTTTACTTGAAATTGATGGATTTCTCTCCAGAGTGGTCTGGGCAGCCCCCACACAGGTGGAGAGACCTGGGAACTGTTGGTGTCCTGCGGGCAGCAGTCACAGAGGACCTCCACTTGTCCTGCCAGGGGACACTGCAGGGACACCAGGAAGGGCAGAGGTCTCCACCAGCCCCCAAGCCTGCCTCACAGGACATCCCAGTAACAACCCAGAGCCCCCGCCCACCTGGAGTCCTGGTAGCCCTGGGTCACTCCTGGCCTCCAGAGCCACAGCTGAGCACTGAGAGAGGACAACCAAGGAGAAGGCCACTGACCACGGGCTAGGGCAGGCGCTGTGGGCCCCAGGCCCAGCAGCCCCACAGGCTGGGAGACAAGGGAGGGCACCACTTCACAAGGACCATGGGCAGTGTGGACCCCAGGCTGCACAGGGCAGGTTGGTCCCTCGTGGGCAGAGCCTTCTGAGGGTCTCACTGCCCGGTGAGAGGCTCTGAGATACTACACCAAGTTCCAGGAGGTGGCTCCAAGCCCCATGACCTCTCCAAGGGGAAGGCCAGGGCCAGAGACCCACAGCCGAGGGAGGCTGAGGGACCCTCCCCACCAAGGTCCTGAGAGCCTGGGCAGGTGTGAGGCCAGAGGGCAAGTGCCCAAGGAGGGACCCTGGACTTGGCAGGCCTCTGAGGTGAACAAGGAGAAAGAGGGCTGGAAGAGGCAGAGTTAAACCCTCCTATTCCCCTTTGTCCCCTGAAACCAGCTCCCCATCCATGGACAAGGACCAGGGCTCATGCCAGGTACAAGGCATGGCACCCTGGCACTGCCCTCCCCATACCCAGGGAAATTTCCACAGGATTGCCAAGCTAGCACCTTCCCTGGACACTGTGACCTCAACACTCAGAGCATCCCGAGCCTCAGCAGCAACCCATTAGCCTTTCTTCCAATGCAGGATCTGGGGAGGGCCAGGCCCTAAGTGACATGGACACCTAGTAGAGGTGGGCCTGGCTCTTCCAGGTCACCAGAAGGGTATCCTGTGAGCCGAGTGGCCTCCCCAGGCATCCTGCCTCTGCAGAGCCTCTGCAGAACCAGGGTCAGAAGAGACAGCACTTCAACAAGGGTCAAAACGCAGTTCAGAGGCCAGGGCAGGGCGCCATCAAGTAGCCACAGGCCCACAACTGCTCAGACCACCAGAGCGAGCGTGGCCCTGTGCCAGGCCCACCCACGGCTGTCCCTCCACTGGTGGGACCATGAAGGATAAAGGACAGTTGGGGCAGATGGTTAAGGCTCCTGAAGTCTTGAGAGAAGACAGGGCCAAGGGGATGCCCTGTGGGGCCATGTGGGGCCACACATCCCCTCCCTGGGCATCCCTAAATCACCAGCGTGGATGTTAACAGGCTCCTGGCCGGTCCTCCAGAACCACCTGAGCCCACTGTGCCTGGGGAATCCACAGACCCTGTCTGAGCCCACCCCACCACCTAGCTCACCAGCATGGCCGAGTCTGTGTGCACACTGTGGGGACCCTGAGGTGTCTGAGCCCTCCTTCTGCAATCTCAGCATCCCCATCACAGGACAGGGGTCCAAAGAGGTCCCCAGAAGGCTGAAAGGGGCCTCAACTCAGCCTGGCAGGTTCTTATACACAGAAGGGATTTTCAGGAGGCCTCAAAACAGGCACCAAGGTTTATGTAGGACAGCGAGGGCACGTCCTCCGGAAAACAGCCATGGAGCAGGGAGGGCACAGGTGCTGGAGGGTGAGCCGCACTCCCGGGTCGTGGGAAACTGGAGACAGCCACATGGAAGGTGGGGAGCGACGCATCTCCGGTGATGGGGAGCGCAGGGGTCACAGCCATCTGACTCTTCCAGGGTCTCTGGGTTGACGTCACCCTGCCGTCCCCCTGGCAATAGATAATGTTTGGAAATATGCATCTTAAGCCTCTGACAAAGCTTCCCCTTGGCTTTATTTGATCTACAGAAAACACGTGCGTGAGCTAGCTCTGGGTGCAGGTGTTAACTGCGGCTCACGGCCTTTTAAGAGTCTGTGCCTGGAGGGAACCGGGCCTGGGGAGGAGAGGTGGAGCCATGGAGCTGCTCAGACACAAAGCTGCCCCTTCCTCCCAACCACCTGTTCCTCTCTCCCACCGCACCCCGGCCCCTCCCCAGGATCCTCTCCCAGGCTGGGACCTGCCAAGTTGGGGTGGGAAGTGGTGTCCAGGTGAGGCCAGCCTCATGATGCACCTGTGGAGGTCGAAGCCACAAGGCTTGTAGATGCCTGGGGAGAGGTGAAGGCCAGAGGTCCCAGGTCCAGGTCCCAAGTCTACCTACCGTCTGAGTGACATGGCACCATCCTGCCAGCGGAGGACCCTTGAGATCCGGGACCCCCCAGCTCCCACCCCCCTCAGCTCTGTCCACTTCTCGGCTGCACTGCTCACCCAGGCCATCCCACAGTCTGACCTGGGGCCTCCTCCTCCTGGACCTGGCCTTGGCCCTAGCCCCTGCCCCAACTGTCCCCTGCTGAGTCCACACCTCCGCAGTTGCCCAGCCACCTCCAGCCCAGCTTCCAACAGAAAGCACCATCTGCAAGCGGAGCACAGAGGCCTCTCCAGAAATGCCCTGTCCACACCTCGAAGCTGGGCTGCTGGCCTCCAGACCTTGGGGACACCCCATGATTCAGCCACTTGGTCTGTGGTATTTTCTTACTGCAGCTGGAGATCCTGAGACAGAAGGCAACTGTGTGATTTTTACACATAGAGAGATGATTCAGATTCCCTCTAGCACGTCTTGCAGCTACTTTGGAAGGTCTTCTGAAGAAGCCTGCTTTCTGCTCCACCTCCCCTCGTGGGCAATACTGCAGAACCAAACACCAAAGAACCGTGAAGTCTGTGTTTCCTAAGATTTCCAGGCACTTGGAAGCTTGCTTTCTCTTTATCATGAACATAAAACCCTCAAGCGAATGGTTCCCTTGGACCAAGTGGCTGCCACCATGGAGCCTGGGGTAGTGTTGGAGTCTCTGTGACTCACATCAGGAAGACACCAAGAGACCTGGCAGAGGTGATGGGCAAGACCGTCCAGGCCAAGGTGAAGGAGGAGGGGGAGGGTCCTGCCAGGCAGGGAACCCAAGGGGCAGTGTAGCCAGCTAAACAATGTCCCCAAAGAGACTAGCTCTAACCCCTGGAGCCTATGTCACTTTGCCTGGCAACCAAGGTGGCCACATTCAGGATCTGGAGATGGAGAGATTGTCCTGGACACCACAGGTGGGTACTAAATCACATGTGTCCATAAAAAGGAGGCAGAGGGATCTGGCAGGGACACAAGAGGAGGCCACATGGCCACGGAGACAGGCGTGGCCACGGACACAGCAATGCCAGCACTACTGGGGCTGAAGAGGGAGGACGGCTTCTCCTCTGTGGCCCTTGCAGGGCCTGGCCCTGCCACACCTCCTCTGCACCCCTGGGAATTAATGGGGCTTCCTAGACTTTCTTGTGTGAGAGCTGTTGAGAAAATAAATGTGCATCCTTTGAACTGCCCAGACTACGAGTCAACAGTGGCAGGAAACTCACACAGATGTGCTGTGGGCTGGGCACAGCACAGGCCAGGGCCAGAGGGCACAATGGAAGGAAAATGCACTGACACCGTGGCCATGACTGGGGACTGGGGGCCAGGGGTTGGGGGCCAGGGGCTGGGGGATAGCACTGACCTGCGGCAGAAGTGCAGACGGTGCACTGAGCGCTGGCCCCAAGCCTGCCAGGCCGGCCTTGCCATGACAGCTACACGATTCTGGGACCCATGTGGATGTGTTGCCAGGGACTGCCCAGGGCCTTGGCAGGGAGGGGGCTGACTCCAGCTTTGTTGGCTTCAGGGTAGGAACAGCCACCAGCACTCACCCCAGAAGCCGCCGATACTGCTGGGAATCTGATTTTAAATGAATGTGAAACTATGAATTCCACGCAGGAAAGTAGGTCTGTTTCGTAACATGCTGGACACCTACCTGTGCAGGACCACTGACTTTCAGCAGCAGACACAAATGAACACAGAGCCACAGGAGGCCAGGGCCACCTCCACGCTCAGGTCCTGCCTGGCCATCCTCTGTCCAATTACATATGAGAATTTAAGCAGATCAATTGCAGAAACCCTCCTGCTCCCAAGCACCCCTGGGGAAGACCACTCTGCTCTCAGACCCACCCTGGGTAAGCTGCATTGAGAATGGCAAGACCCTCCCAAAGGCAAGGTGATTTTATGTGACCTAAAATTGCACATCATGTAAGGAGACGACTGGTCTAATTAGAACTACATTTGCTTTGATTGTGCCATTAATGAGAAGGGTCAGGATTCCTGGGCTCTTCTCTCTGATTCTCTTATTCCCACAACCCTGAGTAGAGGTTTTAAAGTGGAACCACATTATGCTTTAATGAGGCAAAACCGTGTCCCCCTTTCCCCATACGTCTTTTTATTAAGTCTGGAGTAACTGTTCAATGAGGTTCCAACAGGGAAGCCCAGGCAGGGGATAGCAGTGCCCTTTGGCATTCAGAACCTGTTGGCTGTTTTCTCCTGGGAACTGGGGTGAGCAGGTCCTCCAGCTTGGTGGTGGGGGTGGGGGGGCAGTTGAACACAAAGAGGTACAGTCTGCCCCCTCAAAAGGCCTGAAAATATGTCCTTCTCATCAGAATCCAGCCATCCAGGCCAACTTTCTGTGAAATTCAGAGCTAGAGTCATAAATGACACATGGTTTGTCAGACTTTCATGAGAAGAAGCCCAACGGGGAAGCACCGCAGCAGTGACTGGCTTCTGTAATCATCTGTCAGTGAGTACACCTCCCAATGGTGACATTTTGTGGCCTGGATGCCCCAGGGACTGAATTACATGGACATTCATAACCACAGGCCAGCATGTCAATCTGGGCTCTCAGTGAGTGGGTAACCCCCCACCTGACCCATCACGATGAAAATCATCCACTCACCCTGGATTCAGTACCTGGGAGGTCCCCAGAGTGCCATGTCCACATGCAGGCTTGGCCAGGTCCTGAGGAGGCCGTCAGGGGCCAAGTCCAGTGCTTCCGGTACTCATCTCTGTACTGCTGTTAAAGCAGGTGGAAGAAGCTTCCAGATCCTGGTGTGCAGTGCTGGGGTCAGGGATGTTCATGGCTCTGGCCAGGCCTACACCAGAGGATGACGTGGCAGTGAAACAGTCTGCTTAGTGGGAAGGCTCTGAGAGGAAGGAGTGCCTGTCTCCCAGGTGTGTCCTCCTGCAGCCACATCCACCTGCCTTTGTGGAAGTCATGGCTGGGTTGTGAGCTCCTCAGACAATCTCCAGAATGGATGAGAAGAGTCCTGCCCATCTGCCATCCACGAGAAGGGACCCACCAACCATCAGAGCTATCCTGCTTCACGCCCCAAATCCATTCCACAAATCAGTTAGGCCCCTGGGCCAGACTTCAGCCACTCCCACTCCAGTGGGACGTCAGGGGAGCTCAGCAGGCTGGTGGTTGTGAGCAGAGGATTCAGAGGCCAATGTGAGCAGATCCTACTCTGTTCTGCGGGGCCATGTTGCCCCCAAAGCCTCCCTTGCCTGCAGGAATGGAGGTGACGTCTTGTCTCACTTCTGCCACCCTCTAATGAAGCTGGGCCCACAAGGATTCTGCTGGAGAATCAGTACCCTGAACTGAATTAATCCTGGAAAAGCACATGCAGAATTTATGGGTGACAGATAAGGCAGTGCTGGGAGGGAAATGTGTAGCACAAAATGCTTTCATCAGATGAAAGGTAACATCAGGTCAGCAATCTAAGCCCACAGCTCAAGAAGCTAGGCAGAAGGCAGGGAGCAGAAATCAGAGAAATTGAAACAAACTCATGCCTAACAGAGAAGACCAATGAACCAAAAAAGACTGATAAAATGAACAGACCTCTTCCAGGACCAAGACCAAAGAAGGTACAACTGGTGGCTCTCAGGAATGAAGCAGGAGCACCACACCGTCCTGCAGACACCAAAGCCCAGCAGCAGAAGGCCCAGCAGACACAGCCACGGAAAATGTGACAGCTTCCTCGAAATCTGTCAATTCTTTGCAAAGCACTAACAACTGTAACTCACCCAATACAGAACAGATCATCTGAAGATCCTTGTAACTATTCCAGCATTATATTTATAACATATAATTTCACAAGGAGAATCTCTAGACCCAGATGGCTTCACAGTAGAATTCTATAAATCTGCAAATAGAACTAACACCATTTCCATAGAATCCTCCAGAACATAAGCAGAAAAGCTTCCCAACACACTCTCTGAAGCCAATGTCACCTTAATTCCAAACTATACTAGACAACACAGAAAGTACAGCTACAGGTCATAATCTCATGAATATAAATGCAAAAATCCTTCACAAAATATTTGCAAATAGAATTCAGCAATAAACAAAAATGATTACACATTGTTACCAAGTGGGGTTGTTCCATGGCTGCCAGCCTGTCTCAATATTCAAAATTAACATAATCATAAAAGATGTAGAAAAATCATTGGACAAATTCACACACACTGATAATGAACACTTTCAAAAAGCTGGGAATAGAGGTGAGCTTTCTCAGCCTGATAAATACATCTGTAGAAGTCTAGAGCTAACATCGTACACAGTGGTAGAATGGACCGCTTCCCCCAAGATGGTAAGCAAAGCCCCGTGTCCGCTGGACAAGCTGTTCAACATAACCTGGGAAGTCCAGCCAGTACAAAAGAGACCTTTGTCCACAGCAGGCGTAACTGAGACCGGGGATACCGTGGCAGCAGCCACATGCCCTTTCGAGCTTGGACAAGGCCTGGTTCAGATCTGGGCTGAGGCTCACCTGCAGCTGTGTCCTTGGAATTGAGAGAGTCCTGAACTCAGCTCCCGTGTGGAGGTACAGCCTGCTGTGAGCAGCTCCACCAGCTCTTGAAAGTGCTTCCTGTGGCCACCACAGCAAGTGTCCAGGCCACAGGCTGGGTGACATTGTGTTTGAGGTGTTCTGACACAAGTTCATGCCTCAGGCACAATGCGGACCTGGAACCCAGTGTCGGGAGGGCTCCTTCTGGGGGCACTGGAAGAGGGGCCATCTCCTTATCTTCTCCAGCTCCTAGAGACCACCTGCAGGACCACCACTGGGCCTTGCCAAGAACCTGGTCCAGATGGGGACATGGGGTGGACCAGTTTCTCGTCCTTCATGGAGCACGCATAGAGCTCACTGTGTGCCTGGCTGGGCTCCAAGGGCCTTCACCTTCCTGTCGACCCTAATAATTCACCTGCTATTTCTATTATCATCTCCACTTGGCGGATGAGCAAACCCCAGCTCGGAGGGGGCATGAACTTGCCCCACGTCTGAGCTGGGGACACTCAGGCTGCTGGGTTCGGGATCTTCTGCAATGCGGCCCCTTCTTGCTCATCCCTGCAGACGCACTGGGAAACGCAGCCATGACACCAGACTCCTGCTCACAGGTTCTCAGTCAGAGAGCCCTGTTGGCCCTGGGTGGCTCAGCAACAGAGACCCTGACTAGCAGAGCCTGCGAGGCCCTGTCAAGAGTAGTGGCCATCCCGGAGGCCATGAGGGCTCCCACCCTGTCCCCAAGAAGACCTGGCCTGAACCCCCATGCCACAGGGGCTGGCAGGGAGCAAACTGTGTATCATGGAGCAAAACCTGGCCACCTCCCCATGTCCGCTACAGCAGGCCGTGCCAGCCCCCGCCTGGCCCTGCAGGCTCTGAGGGTGGGAGGAGGTGCTTGGAGCAGGGCGCAGCAGGGTCTGCCCATGAACCTGGTCTGGAGAAATCGGAGGACACAGAGGTGGCCAGGGAGGCTAAGGGGACAGTGAGCTGTGACCCAGGGGCCCAGTAAGATATTCCTCTCTTCTGCTCAGGCCTCTCAGTGACCTCATTGGTCACATTCCAGGGACATCCTGGTCATGACGGTTAGGTGAGCTCTAAGGCTGAGGCTCCTGCACAGCTCCCCTCCGCTCCACGTGCACCATCCAGGTGTTCCGGCACCACTGCAGAGCTGCCCCAGCCTCTCCCAACCTGTCCCATGGCCGCTGGGTGTTTGCAGGTATTTGTTAGAGTGTCTGCCCCTTCTCTGTCCTAACTCCTCTAGTCTGTCTGGGACACTGTCAAAAACACCTGAGAAGGCTAGGCTGGGGCTCAGTGTAGAGCACTTGTCTCGCATGCATGAGGCACTGGGTTGGATCCTCAGCACCACATAAAACTAAATAAAATAAAATAAAGATATTAAAAAACAAAAACACCTGAGACTGGCTGATTTATAAGGAACATAAATTTTCTTTCTGTGATGCTGGAGGCTGAGAAGTCCAGCACAGGGCCCTGGCGGGTTCCATGTCTGGGGAGGCCTGATCCCCCTCAGGATGGCATCTTGCTGCTGCTTCCTCTGGAGGGAGGACCAGTGTCCTCACATGGTGAAGGGGCCAAGCTCCCTCCCTACAAAGCCTGGCTCACTCATGAGGGTGGGGCCTTCCTGGCCTAACACCTCCCGAGGACACACCCAGCATTGTCCCCTTGGGGACTAGTGTCCCACACTGAGTTTGAGGGACACAGTCAGACCGCAGTGTCTTGGAGCTGCCCTCTGCTGCTGGTCTTTCCTTCTCTAAGCTGAGGTCCTCCTGGTTCCAGAGAGTGACTGGTTGAAGTCTGGACACTGGGCTTCATTTTACAGTCCGGTGTGTGCCTAGATCTGTGTTTGAGTAAGACTCTCGGGGTGCTTTGATGGGGGGAAGCACACCCTGTCCCCACTGCTCAGGGAGTGATCGAGTCTGCTGCTGCCTGCGGCTGGGGCACTGCTTCCCCGTGCCCTGTGCCAGCTCGCTGGGTTGGGCTGGCCTCATACCCCGGACACAGTGCAGTCCCTGGATCCAGGCTAGGAGCAGCAAGTCCACCTCATGCTGCTGGTGGAGTGATGGCCAAGTCCCACTTCCACAGGGTGGACCAGGTCTCCCCAGGCAGTGTAAGGGCCCAGCCCAGCAGCACTCCTCCAATCACAAGGGGGGCATCTGATGAGCCTACTGCGAGCCGAAAGCATCACGAGTCACTAATGCACTTAGTGGGCCTGATCTCCCACACACCAGAGCTCACCTAACTTTCCTTAAAGTGACATGCTCAGAGATCTTGCAAGGTCCTATAGCTGGGTGGAGCACCCAACACTGAAGCCTGCTTCATGGTGAAGCATAGAGCCCCGGGGAATTGCTGAATCCTGAACTGAAGGCAGAGAGGCCCAGGGCGTGCTTTCCATCAGCATCTCCAACCCCTCGGAGCCACTGGCAGCCAGGGGCATCTGCACCTGACCTGCTCTGATGGGCCTTGTGTGGGAACCAGGGCACCTGCTGGACATCTCAACTCCCTGCAGGGTCTTCAGTGGTGGGGATGGGCCCTGTTTTTTTGTTTTGTTTTGGTTTGGTTTGTTTTTAAGCAAGAGCTTTCTATAATCTCACAGTTATGGAGGCCAGAAGCCTGAGACTGGTGTGCCAGCAGGGTTGGTTCCTCTGAGGTTAGGGAGAATCTTTGGTGTCCTTTGGCTTGTGGACATATCACTCCAATCTTTCCCTTAATGTTCATCTGGCATTTCCCCTCTGTGTGTATATTTTCAAATTTGTCCTTTGGGGATGGTGTCATTCATATTACACTGAGTCCCATCTTATTCCAAATGATGCCATCTTAACTAACTACATCTGCAGTGGCCCTATTTCCAAAGGAAGTCACAATTTGAGGTATTCAATGTTGGGACTTCAACAGAATAATTGGGTGGGGGGCACGATTCAACCTATGAGAACACACACACAGATATATGTGAGTAGTATTTTTTGAGGGAAGATAAAGTGAGGACCCACTTGAAGGGCGCCATCTTTCTGTGCTGGGCAGGAGCGAGCATTTGCTGTCAAATACTTTCCATCTTGGAGGCGGCCCCTTGCCTGCTCCGTTGGCTGCAGGGAGCAGGCTTTGGGGGCTTCTTTTGTTTGTGCATATCAGCATTTTGGGGTTTCTGGCTTCTCCAGTGTCCAGTCTTGAACACAAAAGACCAAAAAAGAAAATAAGCCAAGGTGCTCACAGTCTGCAGTCCTGGTCTCAGGGGTCCCTGCTGGGCCTCCTCCTCTTCTCCCCACACGGTCTTTGCTTCTCGTTTCCTACGTGAGGTCCAAGGTCTTCAGTTTGCTTGGGAGGTGGAGTAGCGAGAGATATGACTTCTCTGTCTGTCCAGAAGTGTGAGCTCCTTCCCTCGGAGCAGGGACCAAGGCACCAGGCAGGCTGTCCCCCACCACCCCCCGCCGCCCCCTCGTCTTGATGAGCAGCTGGGAAAACCCTGCAAGTCAGCCTGTGTGTCGCTATTGATCTCAACACTGGGCTGAGGCATGGCCCCTCGTCCTTTGTATCACACAATACACAAACCTTTCCCAGGTTCGATCGGCAAGGCTGTCACTGCTGATATTTAGAGGAAGAATTCCATGATAATCGATATGTATTGAAGATGATAATTGCAGGTATTGATTAGTGAGCATTAAAGCTTACACTGCAAATCCCACGTCCAAGCAGGACTGGGTAGCACACACCCATCCACACCCGCACGCGCTGCCCTGTGTGATGCCCTCTTCCTCTGGGGACCACTCTCTCGGCTCCAGTTCTGTAGATTGGAAGCTTTTATTGAGGAGTCAGATTTCTCATGACAGTGAAGAGGGCCCCCTCATCCTCCTCGTTCTTTGTGCCTCTGTGGAGAGTCAGGCTCCCCAGGGGAGCAGCCAGAGGTGTGTGTGACAAGAGATGGGAGAGAGGGACTGCAAGGGGCTGGCTCACACATCAGGGAGGCGACGGGCCCAAGCCCTGCAGTCCGACAGCTGGAGACCAGGGAGAGAAGGAACACCCTCACCGACACATCCATCCCAGCATCTGAGCACCCCATGCCCAGTCAAGCTCACACATGAAACTAACCCTCACAGCTTCTTCCGCGTAGCGATACGTTCACCAAAGCTAGGAAGGACATTGGTGCAACGCAACTAGCTCACCTGAAGGCTAATCCCCATGCCTGGTTTTCCATGAATGTCCTTTTCCTGCCCCAGGACCCAGCCCGGGACCCCACATTGCATTTAG
Source organism: Marmota flaviventris (assembly GCF_047511675.1). Classification (NCBI taxonomy): domain Eukaryota; kingdom Metazoa; phylum Chordata; class Mammalia; order Rodentia; family Sciuridae; genus Marmota; species Marmota flaviventris. Next base: position 2,571,205 of record NC_092501.1, read on the forward strand.
CTATCAGGGCTCCTTAGTCCCCAGCCCGGGGCAGATTCCCAGCTCTTGCTCTTGCCCTTGGGCCTCAATGGGTTTGACAAGGACTGGGCTGACATTTGTACAATGTCCCTTCATCTGCTTTGTCTGGTTCTATTTTTGCTAATTACACTGATTGGCAAAGAGGAGCAATGTCACGTCAGGGCCCCATGTCCAGGTGACTCAGCCTCCATCGCTGCCTGGGCGGGGAGGGGAGCCCATCAGGTTCCTGCACTTGGAGCTGCTGCAAGGCCTTCTCACAGCTGCTCCTTGGGAAGCATGTCACCGCTCCTGTCACTCTGCAAGGGCGAGAGAGAGGCTCAGCTTCCTGCAGATGGTCCCTCCCCGGGTCTGTGCTGGGCCTTATGCCTGCAGCAGGAGAGGCCTGGCCTGCTTCCCCAGACCCATCACCTTTTCCCTCTGCAGTCTGCACAGCGTTGGCTGCCCTGTGGCAGACTTCTGGGAGTTTCTGCTGCTGAGATGACAAACGGGGACAGCTGGGCAGGCGGGACCCTCCATGGCTCTGTGCTGACCACACAGGCAATACCCCTGCCCCAGGCACAGGCTTTGAGTTGTGACTGTGTGGACTCCCCATGTACCCAGGGGTCAGTCCAAGGCCGATACAGAAGCAGGGCCACGGGGCTCAGCCTATCCAAGCCCACCGCCGGGCCGACTGGGGGTGAATCAGCACAGCAGCTGCTCTATGCACTGAGGCTGCTGATCTGGTTTGGCAGATACATATCGTGTGTCTGCACGTTTGCAAATGGGAGCAAATGGAAGCACACCTGGCGCCGTCACTCCTTCCCCGAGGCCCTGGGCTTCGGGTGAGGGCAGGGGTGGGAGGCTGAGGTGCCACTGATCCTGATCGATGGGCCCCTGCGTGTGCTTGCTGCTGTCTAGGCATAGACACTGGAGACCCAGGGAAGCTAATGTGCAGCACTGTGGATAGGTCTGTAAGAGGGAGCAGACAACGATTAAATCTGCAGCAAAAGTTCCCCAGAGCCACATTTGGTGCTCAAGTGCGTGATTCTGAAAGGCCTTCATCTGCAGGTAGGAAACAGACGGTCTGGGTGAGGACAGAGGCTGGGCTGAAGACACCTGCCTGGGGCAGCGCCTCCCGTGAGGCTGGTAGGAGCAAGACCCACCCACTTACTGCTGCTCCTAGTGACACCTGGGGAGCGGGGGGGGAGGGGGGGGGAGAAGAACTAGAGGTCACCAGTCCTGCATGGACTAGGCTCATCCCTTCCGAGTCCTGGGGCCCTGGGGGCAGGCACTGAGAGCCAGCACAGCCAGCAGAGGACGGAGCCCAGGAGGCAGGAGGGCCGGCTGTGGTCCAGCAGACACACTGGCACCTGCCATATCCCACCCCTCGCACCCAGGTCCCCAAGACAGAAACTGGAGGAAGGCAGAAAAAGGGTAGCCAAAGAGGAGCCAGGAAGGGGTGACAGAGAGGGAAGACGGGCAGCAGCTGAACACAGCGCACCTAAGCAATGGGACACTGGGGACAAACTGACGCACAGGCTGCTGATCCAGGTAATGTCGTTCAGGTATAGACTGAGAGGTGTCCATATTTTTGACAAACTGTAGGGCAGGTGACAGTCTAAAGGAAGGGAGAACCTGAGGGGTCTGTCACACAGGAAGGACAATGACGTTCCTGCAGCACAGGGGCTCACAACACGGCTGGGACCACAGGGGGCCTCAGCACTGTGGGCAGAGCATTCAGCAAGAGCAACACAAAGGAGGGACAAATGGACTTCAGGACACATGGGGACCTCAGCACAGGTGGGGACCTGAGCGCAGATGGGCACCTCAGCACAGGAAAGGACCTCAGCATGGGTGGGGCCTCAGCACAGTGGGCAGCACAGCAGAGCAGGGGCTAATGACCCAGGTGAGCCTGGCTTCTCTGCTCTAAGGGTCTTTAGGAGCCACTTGGCCTGTCACCCAGGGGGCTCCTGGCACTGGTGTCCCATGGCCGGGAAGCCATCCCCACCTGTTCAGCTGCCCGAGCTCCGCCAGCCCTCCCTTCCTCCTTCAGATCCAGCACTGCTTCCCCGTGGAGCTGCTGCCCGGTGAGAGCCGGGCCCAGCAGTCCCCACTGTGCTGCAGGGCCACCGGTGCCCCTCTGACTTCCTGGACAGCAGAAGGCCTGGCCAAGATTTTGTGGTCTGCACGTGAGCAGTGGGTTCAGAACCCACAGGCCCTGAGCCCTCAGGCACCTGCAGCCTCTCAACAGTGAACCTGGGGGGACTGGATGGCGCAAGAACCCACGCGCCATCATCACGCAGGACTGTCGGGGGAACGGCTTGGTTAGAGGAACCAGCCGGGCCTTAGCCCTGCCTTTGAGCTGACCCCTGACCAGCCTCTCAGGTAGTTCACCTGGGTTCTTGTCTTTACCTGTGCGTATTTAAAACAGGCCCAGAGAAGCATTACAGAGTGTCACAGTAGATGATTAAAAAAGAAATTTGACTCCAAGTTGTAGAAAAGTGTGTGTGTGTGTGTGTGTGTGTGACATTTTTCCAAACATGAGGCTGACCAGATCCATACGTTAAAACATTTTTTATTTTGAAACTTCAAATATGTCAGACATTATTTATCTGCTGCTTAATGTTTAAACTAAAAAAAAAAAAATTCTCCCCCAAGCAAATCAAGACTAAGCAACAATCTTTCACAGGTCAGATTCTATCACTTTGGTTAATTGGATCTGTCCTCAAGGTCACACTGTCAATACTTCAAGGGCAGCAGAGGGCACTGGGGGCTGCTGAGGATTGATGGGGCAGGAGGCCGAGCCACCAGGGCCTGGATGGAGGACCTGCCCAAGCTCCACATCAGGGCTTCCCATCTTCCTTCAGGTCAGGGACGAGGCCAACAGGACCCTCAGTGGGTCCGGGTGACTAGTTGACTGTGCTGAGCTCCAGGACTTACAGCCCACTGAGGTCTGCTGCTTACAGGAAGTCTACCCACGCCCTGAGTGGGGAGCAGGGCAGCTGGATATACTCACAGGCCAGGTGCACAGCAGGCCCCCCTGGGGGCAGCCAGGGCCCCAGGTCCAGGCCACCCATGGCGGGACAAGGAGAGCATCCTCATGGTTGGCGGGCTCCGTCTTTTCATTAATCTTGTGCTACTTGCTTGGGGGCTGGAATCACGAGGCCCTTCACAACTTGGAAATGTAAATTGGGAAAATGTGTCCGCAGAGCCACTCTGTGTGTTCAGATGACCTCTGTCCAACCCTCAGAGAGTCTCCCAGCACAGCGTGGAAGGTACAAGGAGGCCACAAAGAGCAGGAAATCCAGGAGGCTGGGTTCCTGGGAACCAGCTGGGTTCTTGGGGGCCTTCTGAGGGGTGCAGGGTGGAGCTCAGGGAAGGCAGAGCTGCCGGGCTGGTCCCCAGTCAGGCCTCGCCCACCTTGCTGTCTCCCCATAGAGATGGCCACAGCTGTCCCAGCAAGGACACAGTAACAGGGGAGGTTTGCAGATTTCAGTCATAAGGGTGTGGTTGTGCCCTGCTGTGTGGCAGGACATAATTGAAAGGGACACGAGGCTTGTCTTATGAAACTCAGGGACAGCGCGAGTTTCTCTGGCTCTTCTAAACACAGTGGGATTGGCCCACTGCCGCCAAGTTGCCTGCAGAGCTTGGGAACATCCACACGGCCAGAGCAGATGGGATGCCACGTGGCTGGGACTATCAGGTCAGTGCAGCCGCCAGGCCAGGCAGGGCACTGCGCATACAGTCATTGTCCAAGATACCAAGTCCACAGTTAGGTAAGGAGAGAGTTTATTCAATGGATTATTGTAATACAAAGAGGGCCGCGGCCACAGAGGGTCACTGTAGGAGAGAGCCTCAGGCCAGGAGATGCACAGGAGTCCTGAAGGCCGGGCAGAGCAGGGTTCCATATATAGAGGGGGAACTGGGAGGAGGACTGTGGGGTGATGGCTCACTGGTCAGGGAGTTCTCTGGAGCAGCTGGTAAGGAGAAGTCTTTCCACATTCTCATGTTCAAGGTTTGGCCAAAGCTCAGGGCCTGGGGAGAAAATAAGCTGTGACGAGGAGGAAAATCCTTTTCCTCCACACTTTAAAGTTCAGGGTCTGTAAACTGCAAATTAAATTGAAAGAAAACAGATCAACTGGAGAAAACTTCTAATCTCATGTGCAATGCACAGAAATGCAGGAGTCGTCAGTGAGTAACCCCAGGGGCTGTGGTTAGAACCTGGGATCACATCTCTAACTCAGTAGGGGTAGGGCGGGGCAGGAAAGGCATTGATGGGAAGGACTGTCAGGTTTCCAGGTTCCAACAGCAAGAGATGAGAGTGCAGTGACGTTTGTGCAGGGGTGTGGACATGAGAGGCCCCTGGATGAGTTCTTAAGGCACCAACCCCTGGCCTCTCTCCAGGAAGAGGAGGTTTGTGGCAGTCACATTTCTCAGGAGCTCCTGCACCCAGTCAGGCAAAGGAGGCTCCAAGGAGGCTTCTAGGCCTCTGTTGACCCTCATAGGTGATCTTCACCCCTACACTGGAGATCCAGGGGTCTCCCCACCAGCCTAAGTTTGGTCAAGTCACATCAGTGGGCCTTCTGCCTGGGTTGGCCAGTGGAGACAAGTAGCTCCTTTATGTAGCAGGAAAGGGATTGGGCGGCCATGGCTATGGCCCGCCCAGGCAGACAGGCCTTCTGAGTCTCCCCTCAGTCACGGCAAAGCTGGTTCTCTGCAGTGAGCCACACCAGGACACTAAATGGGGAGGACTGGCTGCTGCTGTTTCCCAGGGCCACAGAGCCATTCAGCCCAGCATTGCCAGCGTCACTTGGGCTGCCTTAACAACCACATGTGGTCAGCACAGAGACCCCCCCAGGTGACAAAGGTCTGCAGGTTCCCAGGCAAGCCAGAGCCCCAGAGGATTTCACCAGAGTACTTGTTCAGGTGACCACAGGCAGCAACCTGTCCTCTACCTGGGTCAAATGTCCCCCAGGAGCCACATCCAAGTCCAGATATCACTCAAAGAGGAGGAGCCCCCTTAGAAAGTGCCCCTTCAAGTCAGGTGTCTGATGAGAATTAACTTTAATAAGGTAGAAGAAAAACAACCCAGGACTTGCAGGCCCCGAGCTCCCACAGGAAACACGGTCTGACAGGAGGAGCTTGGATCTTACGACTCCCCCCGGCAGGATCAAGACACCTGGGCTATTCGTACTCCCTGCCCTCACGCTGGGCAGACACCACCAGTGGGCACAGGGACTGCAAGGCTCAGGGCAGTGTTCCCACCCACCACTCCAGCACCCAGACCTGCAGGGAGGGCAGACTCATTGCTTTCCTCTGACAGGTAAGTGCCCAAGATGCACTTCCAGTGACTGTTCTGCCAAGCCATATGACTAGAGATGTCTTTGGCATCAAGGGGACATCAAGGGGGATGAAGGAGACTTGTGGACACAATCTTGGGAAAAGTGGTGGTTCTAGGAAAGCAGTACCTAGGCACTGGGCAGCTGCAACAGACTGGCCAGGAGTGGGTGACCGAGGGTCGGAGGATAAGAAAGGTCAGGACAGAGAAGAGGGTCCGAGCAGAGGCAGACATCGCCAAAGAATCTGTTAGCCCACATGCAAGCCAAGCCAGAGGCATCTGCAGACCGTGTGGACAGGCCAGCCCCGGTAGGTCAGAGCCGAGGAGATAAGAAGATAAGGAAGGGCTGGGAGCCAAGGCAAAGACCAGAGACATGTCCCGGCCAGTGTTGGATGTGTCTGTAGTGGGACTTGCAGGTGACCCTGTTCTTGGAACATTTCCAATACATTCCCCTTGGCTGCCAAAGATCTGCTGTGCTGCCTAATGTCACCACAGGGCTCCTGTCTTTAGCAGGCTGCTGAGTCCTCTAATGAGGGCCTTTTAAGCAGATCAGAAATTGGTAATTGTTGGTTTGTGTTCCCAAGTAATTACCACGATGCCCTAAGAAAAGCAACAAAGACATTGGGCCCAAGTGCGTCACCTTGGGGGCTACAGAACATGAGCTGGAACTCACGTTGCTTATTGGACGTTTTCCACCAGGAGCTTTAGCTGAGCAGGTTGGCACTGGTCACTCCCTGGGGTTGGCAGTGGCAATAGCAAACACGAGTTACACGTGGATCAGGGATTGCAAAGCCCGGGCATCCACTCCACCAGGCCCCACATGTGGGTCCACACTTTTGACTTGACCAATTGACTTTGATTGCAAATCCAGACTAGATATCAGGGAAGAAGAAGAAGAAAGGAAGAAAGATTGGATTGCAGGAATGAAGCACAAACAACTTTCATCTCCACCAAGCACTAAAAATTGATTTGGGAAAGTTTTCTCTTGCAAGGCTCAGAAGAAATCACCACTGGGCCCAAGGGGCTTGAGTTTTCCACCTTCAGACTGCTGAGCTGGCTGGAGAGGCCGCACTAGGCAGGACAGGAACCCAGAAGCCCTGGCTGCTTGATCTCGGTCCCTCCACCATGGCCCCTAGGGCCAGGGGCAGGGAGAGCTTTGGTAGCCATGGAAGCAGCCAGAAGGCTACAGGAGAAAAGCCAGGGAGACGAGGCAGAAAGGGGAAGCAGACGGGCTGGGACTGACCCAGAGGCTAGGAGCCCTACCGTCCTCACCCAGAGGCTGGGCAGGCAAACCTCAGCTAGCCCCAGAGCACGGCCAGTGCACACCACAGTGACCCCTGCCTCGTGGAGCAACTTTGCGTTTCCCCCACAGTGACAGAGGCGGCAGGAGCTTCTGCCCCAGCTCAGCCAGGGAGAGACGGTTGCTGACGATAAAACAGAGAGCAAGCTGGGTAGCAGGAGGACTGACCACGCAGCAGGAGCCCAGCCAGGCAGGAGCCCAGACTCGGGTGCAGTTCATCCAGGGCACTGGGGAATCCCTGAGGATACCCTGGCTGAGGGGGGACTGGGTTGGGGTGCGAGGCCTCAAATAGCCAGTGACAGTGAATACACAGGTCATTTATAAGGTCAGTGCTGGGAAGCTGGAGAGGCCCCTGCCCGTGGCCTGCCCTAAGACCCTCCAGGGACAGGTCATCCCGGGAGCACTAGGGGATTCTGCCAGGATTCTTCCTCAACCTTTTGGGTGTTTGGTTTTCTAGTTCTGAATCTCCGTGTCCCCCAAGGCCTTGCTAGCCCTAGAGGGGCTGTCACTCCCCCAAAGACACACCCTTTAAACCACGGAAGGGTGCAGTTTTCTTCCTGCTCTCAGGGTTCCGAGAGTGCCCTGTGCTGTTGTCACTTGAGCCTGCCTGCTCTCCCGCTGACCTCAGCCGTGGTGTGAAGGCTGAGGGGAAGGCCAGGGCATGGGCAGGGGAGCAGCCAGGTCGAGGGCCAGAAGCTCACCACACTTCCACAAGTCTGTTGCTAGAGTCTCCAAGGCCCACCTGTCCTGCAGCCGCTCTTGGTTTGAGTCTGACCTGCTTTGCGGGTTTGGCCTCCGGGGTGGCCAGAAGCACGCATTTCCCAGTTCTTCTCTTTCCTCCCACTGTCTTCTGGTTCCTGGCCCCTTCTCTGGGTTCCCTCAGGGCCTGCTCTGCCCTTGGGCTTTGATTGCCTGATGGGGGAACACGGTGGGACGGGTGTGGCGGGCTGGAGCCTGAGGATCTATGGTTGTCTCAGCTCCTCAGAAGCCGTGGGTGTGGGGAGACTTCTACTATCCCGGGAAGTTCTTCAGGGCTTAGAGCTTAAAATCAGAGGGATTGTTCCCCTGAAAGGTGGGCTAATGGCTGTGCCTTGCTGGACGTAGGGGGGCAGGGTGGAGGAGCCAGACTCTCCACGTGGAATTCCGTGAGTGGGGAAGCTGAGCTCTGGGGCTGGAAGGCTGGGAAGAGGGAGCTAAGCACACAGGGCCCATCAGGAGGGGCCACGCTAAGTGCAGGCTCTGCTTTCTGCCGTTGGCCTGGGGGAACAGCCAGAAGCCCCACGGCACCCCAAAGCAGGCAGTCCCTCCGTTCAGCTCTAAGGCGCCACAGAGGATGAAGCCTGATGAACATGAAACTGGCCTCTGCAATTCCGGACGGTGCTCGTGATGTACCGTCCATCACTGAGCCACGTGCAGTGACGTGGGCCCTCGCTAACGTGCAAGGAGGCTGGGGGATGGGTGTGGGGGGCTGAAGGGTGGAGTCCTTGAAAACACATCAGAAGGAGGCTCACAGCCGTGCAGCAGCTGGCCACTCATGCTCTGTGTCCAGGGCACTGTCATCTGGAGCCCCAGCTTGAGTCTGTGACCACTAGCCCCACTGCCCCACTGACCATGGGGTGGACCCTAAGCACCAGTCTCCAGTGGCATCCCTTAGACAAGACAAGGACAGACCTTTGGTCAGATGGCCTCTCCTCTGCCCTGTCCAATCCCAGAGCCAGAGTGGCCAGACTCCATAACCAAACTCCCTTGTCCTCTGGTTTCTGGGCCTGGCCCATAGGGGCAACAACATGAGATAAGATGGAGGGATACTTGGGAGGTCAGGTCTTTGCACCCCTGGCCTTTCATGCCTGTCTTAGACTCTGGCGATGAATCTGTGCTTCTGCCTCTGACTGCAGATGCTCTGGGCAACCCCTTGGTCCACACACCAGCTTTTCACAGGTCCTGGACACACTGCCCTTTCCCTGGCCTCCTGAGCTTAGGGATGTAAACTGCTGGATGCTGTTTCCCCTCCGGGGAGCCCCCCATCCCCTGGGCTCTGAGAGGTCTTCACTCAGCTGTGTGCAGTTTCCCCGGCCGGCTCTCGGAGGCCATACTCTCCGTCCCACTGGGGCGCAGGAGGATACACCAACCTGCTCACGATAGCGCCCCTGCGTCTGCCTGCTCTGCTTCAGTTTTGTCTGGACGGTTGTGGACCTTATCACACACCTTGTCAGAGTCTCGCTTCCTCCTTCACTAGGAAGGGTCAAGGCCCAGGGCTGCGCTGTCCTTGGTCCTGAAACACTTCTCCACGTCAGGTCGGGGACGTGTCTTTGAAGCTGATCCCAGCGCCCTGGCGTGATTCGGCTTCTGCCTCCTGTCTGCTGGGTTTCCCCCAGGCTTTCCAACCTGGAAAGTGCGGCCTTTCACCCAGGCAGCGATGCTTCCTGAGGGCACATCAGGCCCTCGGCTCTTTGAGATTGTCGTCCTGGACTCTGAGCAGGAGGGACATCAACAGCCCCCACGGGCTGTGCTCCCTCCAGACGGCTCAGGCCACCCAAGCTGCGTAGCTGATGCACCAGCCTGGAAGGAGCAGCCCCTCCCTGCTGGAAACCGGGTCCTGTCAGTGCAGCGGGGACATGGAGGTGGCCCAGTGCTTCAGGGGCAGACAGTGGACGTGCTCCCACCTGGCAGGCTCACCAGCCTGGAGTGGTGGTGCCAACTCACCAGCTGCCCAGATGGCTCTGCAAATCAGGCAAGCCTTGTGCCATTGAGTTGGAGCAATAATTTTCTTATGAATGAAATAATTAGTAAATATATATAAATTGAATAATATAATATTATTTTGCTAATATAATCCATTAGCAAAAACCATACCCCTGTCTGTTTTCATTCAAAGTGTGAGATGCTGAGAGCCAGATGCCATTGGAGACGTCTGAATTGCCACAGAGAAGCCACGGAAAGTACCACTGCTGCCCCTCAGGATCTATACCCATCACCCTGGGAGACGCCTCCTTCCAAACCCCTCCTGCCTCCTGCCCTCCTGTCACCTCCTTCACCCTGTGACACCCAGCTGCCCTGGATCCATGCTCCACCTGCGAAGAGAAACAGAGTTTCAACTGTCCCCATGGGGCGTCTGCCCAATCCGGTCCCTGTCTTTATCCTCCCTCTGGTTCATCACAGAAAAGCCACAGGAAGGGCTGCAGCTGCTCACCAGGACCCCTGCCCTCCTCTTTCACAGGCCCACACCCTCCTCCTGCAAATGTCACCCCAGCAACCTCCCTCCCCCCAGCACTGTCAGTCGCCCCGCCCTCTCCAGTCAGGGCAGGACAGCGCCTGGCGCCTCCTCCCTGCACCTACTGCTCCGCCCTGGGTTTCTGGTGAGCTCTGGCCGCGCAGGAAGTGGCTGCTGCCACTGCTACATTCATCCTGAGGGGCAAAGAAATGAGAAGCAGGTGGCCTTCTGGGTACGTGGCCCCATCGCCCAGTTGACTAAACCCCAGGGATCCCCCCTTCTCACCAGCTCTGCATCAGGATCCCCCCACCGTGGCCCCAGAATCTCTCCTCACTCGACTCCCAGGCCAGTCTCCCTCCTGGTTCCCCACTGGCCTCTCCACTCGTCCCTTTCCACAGAGCGCCCAGAACGATTCTGTGAATTGAAATTCCGAGCTTGAATCTCTGGCCGAAGGCCCACAGCCTTCCCATCACACCTGCCCTGGCCCCGCTCCCCTCGCCCGGGAGGCCCACCACCATGGCCTCTGCCCACCTCTGCAACTGTACACGCCACACTTCAGCCCGCCTCCTCTCCTCCCCCGAGGCACAGCAGGCCCTCTGCGACTCCAGGTGTGCCCAGTCTGGGGGAGCCTCCTTTTGGAAAGCTCTTCACCCCCCAGGGTACCACGTTCCTCCTCAGTTCAACTGTCCCATTGCCAGGAAGCCTCAGCGACCACCCACGTCGGGTGCCACTGCCCATTGCCACCCAACACAGAGCTTGTGTCCCCAGCAGGGACGTCTTCCTGATTTGTCTGTCCTACCTCACTGTCCTGTGGGAAGTCAGATCACCAGCACCAGAACAGTGCCCCAAGCAGTGGGTGCTCAATAAACTCCAGTGGACGGGTAATGACGGTGACGACTCCGTGCACAACTGTGAAGTGTCTTTCTCTGCTTGAGTATCCACAAGCACCAACCCTCAGTTCTCACAGCAACCCTGGAAGGAGACACCTTAGAATTCCCACTCTATACCAGAGAGTGAAGCCCCAAAGGCGGGTGCTTTGTCCGTGGCCTCAGGAGGCCTGCAACCGCAAAGCCATCGGAAGCCCGGGTGCTGCCGACACCAGAACCCAGGCTGTCCTAATAGGTTTCATCTGAGAGTAAGAGAGCTGGCAAATGGTGGGGCTTAACTTTGATTTTATTTCCTCCCTGAAGCATGGAAAATAGAGGACAGTTAAATGATCCAGTCACCAAAAGTGGAATGAGACAAAACTTACAATGGGAAGATAATTGGAGTTTTTCTCCGAAGGGTTTCCAGCGGCGTAGCTACCAGGACGAGCACTCAGAGGATGCAGAGCCAAGTGAAGCAAGCGCATTTGGTATAAAAGGTGGAATGTTCTTTTATAAAAAGTTCATATTTAGGAGTGTTCCTTAAACTTCATCCTCAATGCTGCGTGGCACTGGGACAGGGGAGAATGGCAAATCCATGTCCCCTTCTTCATCATGGCCTAGAAAAATAGTGTGAGCTCAAGCTACACCCCCAGGTACTGTGCAGTCACCTCCCAGGAGTGCGTGTGCTGAGAGCTGTAAATCTTGCCCTGTGTTTATCATGCTTATCAAACCAGAGAGCAAGGGCCACTCAATATTTACTCCAACTTGCAAAACATTACCAACGTATACCACTGGAAACTCACTGCAGCAGTACAACAATGTCCAAGGAGCTCGGCGATCATGCAGAAACGCATCATCCCTCTCTTCTCTTCCAGTATTTTGCACAAGTCACAGCATCTGTGACATGGGCCAGAGGGGTGGAGGCTCAGCTTCCTCGCATGTTTCCCTGTGTCTTTCTGTTGTTGTCAGCGCTGCCTTGAGAATTCTGACGGCACAGCTCACCACCGTCTGTAAACAGGAGTGTCCCCCTGACCCCCCATCTGACGTGGCCAGGCAGGATGGCACAAGAATGGCTCACTCAGCTGATCTCACCCAGGAGCCGTGAGGCACTTTAGTTGGGTCTCGTGCTATCAGAGCAGATCTGCAAAGCTTGACCAAGACAAATGCACCATGCTAGATACTGAGTGTGGTGCAGGGGCCATGGAGGGGACACGGTGACAGGCTGTCCCCTCCTAAATGGATGGGCCGCTCTTCCCAGGCAGTGCCCCTCCCCACCCTCCTTTGTGAGTTTCCGTTCTTCCCCTCAGGATACATTAGGTCAAGTTCAGAGAGATGATAGTCAGTGGCTTCAAAATACATCAACACAAATTCCCTTGTAACCAATTTTTCTTTTTCTTATCAGAGAAAGTCAAGGTAAGCAGTCATGCAGAAAGAGCGTTGAACTCCGAGCAAGGCGCCTGCAAGAGCTGGGGGTGTTCTCTGGTCACCACCATGCAAGAAGCTGCCCATGTGCCTCCGCTTTCCTTGACGCAGTTTTATAAGCAGGACGATTTTCTCTGAAGGCACTCACAGCCTTGATTGCGAGGAGCTTGCGATTTCTGTTCCTAATTACTAAATTAATTACTTCTCAACGTAGCAGCTTGCTTCCTCAAAAGATAAGCACTGTTGTTTTAAATAAGGTAATGGCATGCACACCTCCCTCCCCTTCACCCGACAACGAGCGCTGTCTGCAATTGGGAATATTATTTATTTAAATTACCACTCAATTTCCTTTACTCAATAGTGCTTTTTTTCTCTTTTCTTTTGCCCCAATTTGATGTTCCTTTTATTCTGCTTCTCAACATGAAGAGAACGTCCTGCATCTCATTGCAGTTGTTAAAGAGCTCTGTGATTTACTAGCTTTTTCCCTCAGCTCCACGGTTTTATGTGGTATAAAACCACATATAAGACTCTCAACTGAGAAGTCTTCGGACACACATTGCCCAGTGATGGGCTTCCCTTGGTGCTGAGCACAGCCCTCAGGCCTGTGCAAATGGAGGGCTTGGTACAGGCTGTGAGGTCCCACCGTGCACCTGAGCTACTTCTCCTGAAATCCACCTGGAAAGCCAGAGAGGCTGTGGCAGCCTCCACGGCCCCGGGGGTGCTCAGAGGCAGGCAGAGGTGAGCACGCCTTGTGACAACTTTCCAGCCACTCTGGAGTCAGCACCCTGGTCCACTTCTGCAGACACAGGTGGCAGTGTGGAGGTTGTTTTGACTGAAGCTTCTGGGGGCCTCTGCAGGTCACACACATTCCCATGGAAACCCAGGAAGGCACTGCTTATTCCTCTGACCACATGTAGCATGGCCCAGGAGAGGAGCAGGGGGCCAAAGTCTGAAACCAGGGACCCAGGAAGAGTGTCCAGGGAGAGGGCCAGCACAGGCTTTCTCCTCAGCCTTCTCCAGAGTGAGTGACCAAGGAAGACCACAGCTGGGAGGAACATTCCGGGAGCCAGGCTGCCTCCCCGGGAGCTGGGAGGTCCCTGCCCTGTAGTCGGGGCAGGCCCACAGAGCTGAGGGCGGTGGGCATGCACTGCAGCTGAAAGGGGGCTCTGCCACCCTGGGGGCTTCCGGGCAGCCAGCTACCACCAGAACCTCTTTCCCATCTGCCCAAAGCATGTGAGGACCTGCAGACCCTGGCAGACCCTGTGCAGGACACCAGGGCAAGAACGTCCCAGGAGCCTCCCGCTGGCCTTGGGAGAGTGTGCCCGGTGCCCACCACACTGCCCTGCTCTGCGTGCCGACTGTCTGGATCGGGAGGGAGTGAGGGCTGCATCCAGGCTGCGGCGTGTTTTAATCTCACCCATTTTCCCTGGAAAACGTAAGGAGCGGCTCTGGGGCCTTCCTGGAGTGGGCTCTTCTGCTCCCTGGACTAGAGGACATCTGGGAGAGGAACTTCTGACCACTGCAAGTGGTCAGCCTCTGAGGACAGGGCCCAGACTTGGAAGCCCATAGCAGCCAACCCCACACTGTGCCCACTGAGCTCAAACAGGACTCTGGTCCTCAGAGGGGCCCTGAGGCAGCTATTAGAGCCAAGTAATTATCACACAAAATTTTCCATGAACGTGGCCCTGCTGCCCCACCCCCACCTGCCTTGTTCTTCCAGTGGCTCAGGACCCCGTGGGCACCCCTGCCTGTGTTCCCCTGGCCTCGGGTGGCCTGTCGGAGCCTCAGCATGATGCACGCCCTTCTCATCAGCACAGTGCAGGTGCCCTCGTCTGCACGGGGAGTCGGGGGAGGAGCGCAGCTCTGTGTGGAGCCAACCCTGCCAGTCGGGGGTGCAGCAAGAGGCTGGCGGCACAGACAGACACACAACACACAGACAGCATGCTGAGCAGCCCTGCCAGCTGGACTCCCTGAGCCTCCTGCCTGATTAGACACCCCCCAGAAGTGGGCAGCAGGCGCGGGGCTAGCTAACCCAGAGCGATCCATCCTCCAGCAGGGTCCCTCCAGTGCTGCTGCTGAGAGCCGGATTGCCAGCCTCCACCTGGGAGAATCACCACTGCTGGCAGACAAACGTGGCCCTGAACCTGTCCTCCTGAGGACTCCCTGCTCTGCTTCCTTGGCGACTCTGAGTGCTTCCTTCAACTGGGACCAGGGTGGCCTCTCTCTACCCTGGGCTACTCCTTGGGTCAGCTGATGCCCAGGGACAGCACCCTGCCCCCCAGGAAGCATCATGGGGTCTTAGCCACAGCACTCAGCCCTTCCAGGAGGATCTTTATCTGGTGCCTGCTGTATGCTAGACTCAGCCACTGCCCTGAGGAGGGCCCTCTGAAGGACACTCAGATCCATCCTTGGAGACCTCTGAAGTCTCATAACTGCTCAGGTGTGGGATGCAGGGACAGTTGGAGACAGAAAACGAAACATCCCACCCTGGATAGGACTCCAGGTCAGACGGCCTGGGCTGTCCCTGTCTGTGCCAGCTCCTGCTCTCCCAGCCCATCAGCTCCACTGGGCTGCTTCTTGATGCTGCCCTTCCCTGGCACACTGGCCCCGAGATTCTGTGGTCTCCTGGGCTGTGCCTGCTTTGGGTGCAATAAGGATTGTGACTCTGCCTGTGGCAGGAATCACGTGGGCAGTGAGCAGCCACAGCTTGTCCTCTGGAGGCTCAGAGACAAGCCGGGAGGTGCATGTGGTGTGTCATCGGCCACCTGGCCTGAAAGCCACCTTGTTAACATTGTTTGCATTTCATCCTTGGGAGTGCCAAAGGAGGAGGTATTGCCTCCACTTCCCAGTGGGTCTGGGAGCCGCAGCACCTTGTTCCACATCCCCCAATCATTGAGGGCTGAGCAGGGGCTGAACCAGGGCCCAGAGGCAAGGTGCTGTGGTGCCCTTCTGACTACCAGCAGTGGTCAGTGTGTGCACTGAGGGCATAAAGCTGATCCCTTGCTAAGTTCCTTTTCCAGCAGGGCATGGCTGAAGGTGACCACTTCTGAACACATAAGGTAATTTTGATAGGATTTTGCCCTTTTGTTATTGAAAGAGTTACTCCCTAAAAAAGCCTTGCAGACCAGCCTTCTTCACCTCAGGCCCTCACAGTGCAGACGGAAACTGTCACTCAGGCACCATCCGGGCCCTTCCTTGCTCTCTCAGAAGAAGGCGCCTGCAGGCAGCACTTGGCACCCAGAGCCCGGGCTCAGAGCAGAGTGGCCGGGAGCCTCAGCCCTCCAGCTGGGACATCCACTGGGAGGAAGCGTCAGGACAAGACCCAGTGCCACTCAGCTCCCCAGATAGACCTGCCGGCAGTCGGGAAGAGCCCGATGAGACGGCAAGCTGGAGCCTGACTCTCCCACCTGCCTTGGGAGCCGACATAAAAATGAGGAACGGCCGTGATGCTGCTCTGCTCTACTCCATTTTAATTGAAAATTATGTCTAAGATCGCTGCCTGTCTGGACTCTGCCCGTCCTCCTCCTTTCAGAGTGCATGGATTTATGCACCTGCTCATATTAAAAGCCCTGCTATTTCCAGTAAATATGCACAGGTTTCTGTTTGTTTGTACAATAAATATTACAAAGATCATAAGGAAATTAAAATGGAGCTTGACGGCGCTGTCCGCTGATGATCTATTGCACGTGAATCATGTCCTCGAGAACCATTATCCCCAAACATCACGGTTCCCGTATAAATATTTTTACTCCTTGGTTCTAAATTGCAGAAGAGAGGATCTTCTAATGGATTTATAGCTTATCAGGGAGTTTCAGGGAAGCTGGAGATGAATGGGTTCTCGCCAATAGAGTATTCATTTAAAACGATCGACCACGGTTCAATTGTGTAGTCTATTTGTTTTGGTAAACTGGAGCGCTCACTATAATTCACTTTATTTTTAAGGGAAACGTATTACCTGCGTGCACAGGAGCGGCTTTCCTGGAGCGCGAGTCGAGTGGGATGTATTTGCAGAGGTGTTTTTAGGTAAAGGTGTCAATCTCATTTCTTAAGCATTCAATTCCTCCCTTGAGGATAGGGACATTGGTCTAAAGATTCAAATTTGAATAAAGTTGGTTTATATTTTAAATTAAGTGGCTTTACTGCAGAAACATGACCTGAGGATTTCTTTCAAGTTGGGCAGTAAAACAGCCAGTCCTCTCGGAACAACCCCAACCCGTGTAGCTGTGACAGGGACAGTTTAGCCAGTACCAAGGCACCAGGAGCAAGACCTCAGTAGGGGCTGCACATGTAACCTGATCTCCTGTCCCACATGGGGTCTGGAATGTCATCCCCACATCAGCAGATACTCTCTGCCCTCTACCTCCCTGGCCCCTGAGCCTGGATGCATCATGGCCCTCAGAAGTCGCTCCCTGATAGACTGGCTGCTCTGCTCCACTAATTAGGACCTGGGCACTGTCTTCCCTCCACACTGCAGAGGAGACTCAGGAATACAGGCCGAGGTGGTCCTGAGAGACTCTGACCCAGACCAGGCCTGGTCAAAAGATGCAGGGTCAAGATCAGACAGGACAGGAAAGTACTTCATCTTATTTAAGTTTTGACTTAAATACCCCTATGTGCCAAAGAGTCATTATTTGATTATTTTTCCCAAAACTGATACATATGTGGAGTGATCGGCACACACACCCATGCACCAAACACACACTTGTAGGTACATAGCTCCATGTGAATGAGACCCAGAGCCACCCACAAACGATATTCCCTCAAAACATCACCAGGGACTGGGGCTGTAGCTCAGCATGCAGAGCACTTGCCTAGCACGTAGGAGGCACCTGGCTCCATCCTCAGCACCACATACAATAAAGGCATTCTGTTCACCTACAACTACAACAAATAAATTAAAAATTTAAAAAAAAATCACCCAATATCAGGGAACAGGGATGCCAGCATCAGTGACCAAGCTTCTGAGGGTCAATGCCCCCACAGGACAGTTATCTGTTCTCATGTGACATGGAGTCTGGGTGTGACCTCGCCCTGAGCTGCAGGTCATGCTGGCCAGCAACAAGCAGATCAGTGACCCCAGGCACTCTCAGTCACTCCTAAGGGAGAAGCAAGGGCAGTCTCAGAAGAGACCCTGGCCCAGGCTTAGACGGGGTTGGCACTGTGGTCTCATAAACTGAAAGTAGCAATGACCATTTGAAAGTGTGTGTGTGTATCAGTTGGGTAAAAAGTGTCCTCCTCACACTCTGCTGTCCAGAAAACACGGGTGCAGGTGTCTGTGCGGGTGTCGGGTTCCCCACAGTGAGGACGTAAATGTAGCCGAGCACACGGCTGGAACACTTGTGTGTCAGGAGAATGGCACTTAAAATAGTCTCATTTTTAAATCAAATAATATGATCAATGAACAAATGAAAGAAAGACACCATTGCAAATCAGTGACCCCAGAGAATAAAGTTTTCCAGGGTTCACACCAAGCTCATATTTAGCTTCGGGTGGTTATTTCATTTGGGGAAATAAAAAAAAGCAGGCCTTTCCCTGAGCAGCTCTCCTTGCCTGGGAGAGCTCCTCAGCGCTGGCTCAGCGGGTGGGAAGCGCAGGTGGCCATCAGCAGCGGCATTGGCAGGAGCAGCAGGTAGTAAGAGGCCCACATTTGTACTTGCGCTTAATCCTTGTGTTGTTGTTCCCAGGTAGAAGGGTTCCCTCTGCGTAGTACACTGGAGAGCTGCCTGGACCAGCCTCTCAGGGAGCTTCCTGGGAAAGCAGCAGAGACACTTTCCTTTCCAGAGCAAGGCCACAGCCAGCAAGGACGACTGAGCAGGGAGGAAAGCAACTCAAGAAAGGGAGTGGGCTCAAATGCACAAGGAAGTGAAGGGCCGTTGCCCCTGAGCTGACGCCCACGGCAGGGCTAATGGCAGTGTCAGCAGCACAGGAGGATGAACATGTGTGATCTTCAACAGGAGGGGGAAGCGCCTCCTTTGGCTCTGACACCCTCCTCGGGATAGAAGCTGCCCCACATCCCAGAACCAGAGAAGGAGCTGGGGGTACGAGGAGTCTCAGCAGGAGCACCAACCATCCAGGCTCTTGGGTAAAGGACATTTGCACTAAGAAGAGCTCCTGTGGGGCATCCATGTGGAGGAGGAGAAGACAGAGCCTGAGACAAGCCTGACAGGCTGCTGGCTACCACACACCCTGCTGAGGTCATGTGCTCTGGAGGCCGCTCCCTGTGACCCAGCTGGGAGCCTCTTCCTCTGTCCCTGCCCCTTGGAGGGAGGGAGTATCACATGTGATTTCATGGAACTGCTTTAATCCAATTGGAAATTAATGCTCTGGAGAGATTAATCCCAGACATGTGGTTGGAGCAGGGAATCGCATCTCAAGGGAAGAAAAGTAGAAGAAATCAGCCTATTCAGCAACTCCAGCAAGGGCACATTCGCTGGTCTCCTTTTGCCCCTGTGAAAAGCTCACTCTGTGTTGGATCTTTCTTGCCAGATGGATTTCCTCAAACTCACACATTCCCAACAAAAGTGCCCTCGGAAATCCTATGTTCAGTCTTGCGTTGGCCTAGCTTTGTCAGAACAGCTTCCTGTTGGGACCACGTGATGTGACTCTCACACACGTCCCCTTTCCATCTCCCTCACGTCTCCCTCTCTTCCTCCCACCATTGCTCCCACAGCCATGGCTAACACCAATCCCCAAGAGCGGCCCTGCCTGCCCTCCCTGTCAGGTTCCCGGACGTGCTACCCCCGGGTGGGGAAATGGAAGGAAGACATTGCTACGTAAGTGTCCATCAAGCCTGGGATCATATTGGTCTGCAATTCTCCTACATTCCCGAGCATTTTTCCTGATGGGCTGCAAGCATGGAATCCCACGCTGGTTTCTGTAGAATTTTATGCATACACTGGATTTTCAAGATGCAACTTTGTGGAGGTGAAAGCCACATAACAAAATCCACCCAAGTTGTGGAACACGGCCATGAGCCCTCAGAGCCCTCAGGGGCGTCCACAGTGACTCTCCAGGCCACCCCTGCCCAAGCACTGATCTAGCTCTGGATCTGCCGACTGCCTCTGGCCACTTCCATCGACAGAGTCCTGCAGCGCAGGGTCCCAGGTCTGGCTTCCTTCCCTGGGCGTCGTGCTACCCAAATTCACCCTGCTAAAGCCGGTCAGTGCTCAGCTCTTCACAGAGCCCTGACTCTCCACCTTGTTCCCTGGCAGGTGAGGACTTCGTCCAGTGGGCATCGCACATGCATTGAGACCTCAAGGACACGGATGTCAGCGTCCTCCATGGTGGGCCGTGCCTCCCGCAGGTTTGCTTTGAGGTCTTACCCTCACGCTTTCTCCATCTTCAGGGCCACACGCTGGCATCTGTGGCCACTTCAGCCCCTTTGCATTCACACTGGATTTTTAGAGAACTTGTAATTGCCCCTCAAGCCTGCTCCATGTCAGTGGTGATGGTGAGCTTCCCACTGGGACCGCAGCCCACAGTAACGACTCCCACTCTCCCTGCTCCCCAGGGGACCGACTGCAGGTGAAGTGGGACCCGGATTTATGATGCCAAACACTGCTGCGTCAATCAGAGCCAGGGAAGGGGAGGACCAGGACAAACAGAGGTGTGCATGCTCGTGGGGGTACACGCACGTGAGTGCTCACACGTACGTACATCCACATGTGTCTCCCATGGGGACCGCCGTCCATTGAATGGAAGAAATGCAGTGCCTGGAGCCAGATCCCCTGCAGCCATAGCTGTGGCCCCTTGGACACTCTGCACCTCGTGGAAAGGAGAGAAAGAGCAGGCGCAGGTGGATGGCCTGGAGTCAAGCCCTGATGATGAGCTAGAGTCCACTGCTAGATGGTGGCCATCTGTCTCCTTGGGACAAGGAGCACAGGGCATGTTTCCCTCAGGTGGCATTGATGAAGGACCTGTCCTGCCATGGCAGGTCCACGGGGGGCCTCTGACTGGGTCCCAGCAGCCATGCTGGGTAGTGGCCAGGAGAGCCACTGACTACAGGTTTCTGTCTTCAGGTCTTGGGGGCCCCAGGGCGGCTCCCAGTGTAGCTGGGCAAGGAGCACCGCCCCCTCAGTGTGTGTGGTGAGGAAGGCTGTGGAGCACGAGGCTTGGATGCAGAGCCCACAGGGCAGCGGACACTGTCCTGCAGCCTGGCCCAGGACCCCCCAACATGCCCTTCCTCCCCCAGCCCACGTTTCCAGGGCCCGAGGCAGCTCCCCGGATTTCACTGCAGCAAGGAGTGGCTTCAGCGGGAGGGCCTGAGAGCTTGGAGGAGAGGCCAAGGAAGGGACAGCGGGACCTGAGGCCCCAGGAGTGAAGCATCGGGACAAACCTGCCCTGGGGAGGAGTCAGGATGCTGAGGCCAGGTCAGAAGACCCGGTGACACGGCAGGCTTGCTGCTGCCCCATGGGTGGCCTCGCTACCCACAGGGTCACTCCATGGAAGGCAGCGTCCACCTCCTGCGGGGACCTGAAGGGGTAGTGGGACCTGCAGCACTGAGCACAAGCCCCTCCTCTCTCCTGGCAGCTGGTGACTGGGCTTGGCTCAGAGCAAGGCAGGACCCTCCTTGTGGAGCTGCACGCCCAGGCCCCATGGCGTGGCGTCCTCTGAAGGTGCCTGTGCACACCAGGGATCTGCAGTTCAGGGAAAGCGTTCTGAACCGCCTTGTGGGAGGGGGCAGGGTGCTGGACGATCGTGAAGCCTGCAGAGCCCGCAGCACAAAGTACAGCCCCACGGCAAGCTGCAGCCGTCGGTGAGCAAGCGTGCATGAGTGCTGCTCCTCAGTGGGGACAGCTGTGCCCCCTGATCCTCGACGCCATCAACAGGGAGACAGTGTGTGGGCCAGCACACTCACCCCTAAGTGCTGTCTGCTGGATTATTCTGTAAATCCAAAACTGCACAAAAGTGAAGGCTTGCTTACAAAGAGCAGATAACTGCCAAGTGCCTCTGTGGCTTCCACAGGTGAAGAGGGGAGCGTGGCGCTTGTCACCTGCAGGGAGTCCTGGGGTCTTTAAAAAAAAAAAGTTAACAGCTATTATTATGTATCGCTTACTATGTGCCAAGATGTGCCCCAAGGGTTGTACAAGGTAATATCTCACCCAATCCTCCCAGTAACACTGGTGAACAGGCACTATTTTCAAAATACATTTAACCATTCTATAAATTTTCATTGGTGTATAATCATTACCCAGAATGGTGGGTCTCACTGTGGCGTATTTGTAGCGCACACTGCACAACTTGACCCAAGGCCTTCCCCAGGGTCTCTCCCAGCCACCCCCAGCCCCTTCCTCTACCTTCCGTTCTCCCTTGCATTTCGTGAGACCTGGGCTGGGTCTTAACGAAGCTCTCCTCCTGGAACGGCAGGAGAGCGTGACTGATCTGAGCACAGGGCAGATTCCATTTCCAGTTCTCACCTGCTGAGGACACCGAGTCCATTAACTGTCCATTAGGTCACTTCTCTGCAGCTCCATTTCCTCACCCCGGGAGGACTCCAGCCTTTGTGGCCTAGGCCTGTTCTCAATGGCAAGAGAGTCCCAGCAGAGCCCCTGGGGTCACAGAACATGCCTCAGAGGCTAACAGGACCTCTGGGCTTGGCATCACGGGTGTGTGTGAGTGCAATGAGTACAACCATGGCCTGGGGTCCTGCATGATGAACCCTCGCATGATTTAGCTAGGAGGTGCCCCCAGAAGCTCATGTGTGAGACAATGCAGGAAAATTCAGAGGTGAAATGATCAGACTATGAGCACTATAGCCTAAAAGTGGATTAATCCATTTGATAGATTAATCATTTGAAAGAACTACTGAACTGGGTAGTAACTCTGGGCAGGAGGGTGTGGCTAGAGAAAGTGGGCGCTGGAAGGGTGCCTTTGGGGTTCCCATTGTGTCCCTAGCACCCCACGTTCTCTCTGCCTGCTGGCTGCTCTGAGCCAGGCAGCGTCCGCCACACCTTCCCGCCAGGCTCAGGGCAGTGGGGTCAGCCCACCACGGACTGAAACCCTGAAACCGTGAGCTCAGAACAAACCCTCAGTCCTTCAAGCTGTTCTTGCCAGGTGTTCTGGTCACAGAGAAAAAGGCCGACACACTGCCCACGTCCATGTCTGTCCTGTCCCGTTGGGTGGCCAAGGTCAGGGACAGCCCCACTGCCGCAGCATGCTCCCTGGCCAGCCACGCTGCCCTTCACCCCCGTCCTCCCAGCCACGATGCAGACACATGGCTTGACCAGAGCGCGGACCAGACGTGGTCAGAGAAGGAGCAGCTAAGAGGACTCGGCATGATCTAGTGAAAACAGCATGATCTGGATCTTGGTCAGCATGTTTTCTTCCCTCCCTCTCCCCCTCTTCCTGCCAGTAAATAACAACAATAATAATAATCAGTGAAGGCTGATTTCTCCCTCACACTGTCTGGGGTCCTGTCTAGTTGTCTCCCCACCAGTCAGTGAAGATGCAGATTGAACCCACTGGCCTGCTCAGGGCTTAGCAGACCAATGGCCAACAATTTACATTGAAGGAAGGAAGCATCTTAAGCAGAAAAACAGATTCCATTCAGGAACCAGTTCAATAGGGCGAGGAACTTGGCAGAGAACAGGGCTCCATTCTGAGTACAGCAAGGGCAAGGGGATTCGCAGCCAAGGAGCTGGGGGACGGGCAGGGGATGGGAGTGTCTCAGAGGACTATGGGGGCGCCATTTTGTAAAGACCACACCCATGCCTGCAGCCTCGGGAGGAATTGAATCCCTACAGCTTCACCCTCCTAGAGAGACCACAAATACAGCCACAGGGGGTGTCTTGTAACGGACTAAGTAACCTGGGTGTCTTGGGGGATCACACCAAGAAAGGCTGCTGAGCCCTCTCCTTTCTCCTGCTGCTGACCGTGGGAGTGGGCAGAGAGAACAGAGAGCAGAGGCTGCCAGGAGGGCGGCCCACGGGGCAAAGCACTTCTGAGGCAGGCTGCCCTGCACTTCTGCCACAGCCACAAGCCCTCTACCTCTGGGCTGCCACCCCTCTCTGCGTGGGCTGCGATGTGCCAGGCACACCAAAATCCTTACGGGCAGGCACAGCCCTTCTACAGAGGTCCTGACCAGGGAGAGATCCAACAGCCGGGGAGATCAGGAGAGGTTTCCTCTGATCCTCTGGAGACCTACCAGGTCCTGGACATCCCAAGAATGGCAGGAGCCAGCAAGATTGGCACCAGAAGAGGGGAGGGTGAGGTCCGTGAGCATAGGAGCCATGACCTGGCTTCTGTGTGGACTTGAAGCAGAAAGCTGCAGGAGAAGGGGGGAAACTAAGTCTGCAGCCCCGCAGCGCAGCACGGGACAGCCGTGTGGTTGCCACCTCCACAGAGAGAAGCCTAGCAGATAATGGGGGAGGGTGGCAATGACTACGCCCCCCAGACCTGACGGAATCCAAGTCTGGAAGCCCAGAAAAGATTCCTCCATTTCAAATATCCCATCAAGGGTAGTTAGTACTCTTAACTGCTAGGTTTTCACTGCACTGGTGTTTTCTCCTGAGTCGAGTTGATAGGTTCACCCCCATTACTTGACATTGTGTACTTTACAGCCACTTCATGTGTTTTAACGTGATAACTGGATTTTCCTTCCTTCTTTCCTCTTGTCCGTATCAGCTCTCCGCTCCTTCATGGCGCTCTTGCTGAATTCTCGGCTTTTGCCCCTTACCATCCCCCCCTACTTTTGCTGCTGTTCCTGCTTTCTTCTTGTACCTAAGCAGTTGGGTTGTGATTTTATTTCTATAATACCTAATTCTCAGCCTATATTAGAGCATCATTCCCTTCTCCACTTTTGGATGGCGGAGTTGTGAAGAAAATTTTCGTTAAGCTTTTCTGGTTTACTAGTATAGGGTTTGCTCTGCAATGGCCACAGTTATGATGATCATCATCTCCTCTCAAAGTGGTGCTGGGGTCCATCTGCGGTTACGATGAGTGGGTGTTTAGACACGGAGAGTCCTCCCCAGCCTGGGGCAAAGACCAAGGGAAAGTGGCTGGCAAAAACCCTGGACATCAGTGGAAGAGCTACCCAGCTCAGCAGAGGTGCGAACACCACAGGGAGCAGAAAACAAGGGGATGAGAGCCCCCAAAGTCCACAGCCCTCTGACACTGACCCCAAAGGCACCCAAGAGGAGGAAACGCTGGGCCAAGAACTCAGAGGGCAATTGTTAGAATGGCCCTTGAACTCCGAGAAGGTCAAAGACATGAACCGAGGGAGACTACGCAGGATAGGGATGAGCATTTCAATAAAGAGAGATTCTGAAAATGAACCGGACAGAAATCTTGGAAATGAAAAGCCCAGTTAATCAAATCAGACGAGTGGAGAGTCGCAGCAGCAGCTAGACGGCTTCTCGGAGTGTCCTCATCCTCGTTTGGATTCGGGGTGGTAGAAACGTCCCAGGACACGATCGGAAGAGTTCCCTCCTTTTCAATTTCATGGGGCGGTTGAGAATATTGGACAGGGTCCCTGCCTGCGTGCCATGGCCCAGCCACACCCCGCTGCGCTGTGAGGACGCCCTCCCTCTGCCCTCACTCAGACCTGGGCCTGGCCAGGCATCCATCCCTGCGCAGCTGCCTCCCGCGAGCCACGTGCCCCTGGCTGTGGTGGTCCAGCCTCTACCTGCTGAGGATCTGGCCCAGCCTTGGGCTGTCTCACCTGCTGCAGCGGGGCCCAAGGCTGCCCTGTGCTGGTCCCCACAGGGGACACTGCCCCCTTGCCTTCCCTCAGAGCAGGGTCTGCCCTTTCCCCTCTGATCAGGGAACACTCCCAACCAGATTTGTATTTACTCCTAAGATGCTCTCTTGCTATTTCAGGTGTGTGTGTGTGTGTGTGTGTGTGTGTGTGTGTGTGAGAGAGAGAGAGAGAGAGAGAGAGACCTATATATCACGTATTGACACACAGTGATCATCGGTATTTACGGGGTACAATGTGAGATTTCAGTACATGTATGTGGTGTGTAACGATCAGCTCTGGTAATTGACTATCTATCACCTCAAACATTTGTCATTTCTTCACATTGAGAACAGCCAAGGCCCTCTCCACTGACTGTTAAGACTTGTCAGCAAGTCCCCGCCCTGAGGCACCTGAGACGCTCCTCCTCCTGTCCAGCTGCAGCCGGGGCCTCACCCACTCTTGCCGCCCTCCCCCCCATCTTCCCAGTTTCTGGCAACCACTGTCTTATTCTCCTCTTCTTTGTATTCCGTGAGATTCACCTGGGTCCAGTTAAACCTGGGATGGACGAGTCCAGTGGGACTCTGGTCTGCACACAGCAAAGCAGTGACCATGGTCCAGCAGCCGAGGAGGGGCCTGTGCTCCAGTGTCCCGAGCCCCACAGTCCACTCTGCTCACTTTTCTGGCCTCCCTCCTCGTGCACTTCAAGCACCTCTGCAGCAGCGTGGCTCTGAAGACGTCCCAAGGGCAGATGTCCAGGCTCGGCTCCAACAGAAGTCTGGCCCACCCCATCTGCTGGGCCTGTGGTCTGGGCCTGTGGCAGAGTGGACAGAGCCTTCCACAGTGCATCTTCAAGTTAGCCAAAATCCCGCTATGGGAACAAGATTTCTTTTGTGATCTCGACTCTGACTCCAGGGCTTTGAAAAATGAGTCTTTGGCCTTCGGGTTGGCAAGAGGCCTACGCCCACCTGCTTTTCCTCCTGGTGGTGCCTGCTGCGCCCAGCCAAGGCACTGACCACGCCCTGCACAGAGAGGGTAGATGAAACAACCTAGCACTGCCCCTGTGGGCACCGCGCAGTACCACCAACCTCCTCCACCTGCCAGGCTCCTCAGACCCGCCCCGACCTGCGGCCAGCTCACCTATCCACCACAAGTGCTCATCCCAGCTGAAAGCTACGGCCAAAGAACCATCTGGCAGAGCCTCGATGAACCTTAGGACCTTAGAACAAAATGCCCTGGTTGTTTGAAACTTGGGATTGTCACATCACATCTGTCCTTAGCTTGCAGGCCAACGAAACATGGATACATTTGGCCCAGGGACACACTTTGATGGCCAAGGCCAGCCCCAGCCCCAGAGTTCTGCCTTCCTCCCTCTGGCCTGACCTCACCTAGGACTTGCCAAGCACAGGGCCTCGGCAGAGCCCTCTAGAGTTGCGGCCTGCCCAGAGCAGGCTGGGCTGCAGGCTCTGGGCCCTTCCTACTCTGACCCTCACCACCTGCTGGGGGCCCAGGAGGCTGAGCCTTCCCCAGTTCTGTCTGCATCCCAGACGGGCACAGCACCACTGTGCCACCTGCTGTCCTGAAGTGCAGAGGCTGGGTCCCTCACCTGGAACGGGCCCTCTGAGGCAGGGCCAGAGGCAGTCAGAGGCCCCACCCTGTCCCTGTCCCCTCAGGGTGTTTCCGGTGCTTTCCTGCCCTTGCTCAGAACACATGCCCCTCAGCATTGTTCCTGCTGGAAGCAGCAGGGCCTCAGCCAGTCTCTCCAGACACAGGAAGAGCCCAACCTGCAGGGTCCCCACGGGAATGGGGGCCAGCAGCCTGCACACACTGCAGGGCAGGTAATGGCTCGGCCCCTGGAGCCATCACGGCTTCTCTCTGAGCACTTTGTGGACAATGGTCCTGACCACTGGTATTGTTACTGTACATTTATGTGGCACGGTGCCCACAGGTACATTGCTAGATTATCTCATCTAACCCTCTAACTGTGCAGTGTTGGTGTCAGCGTGTCTCAGTTTATCCAGGAGGGCTCCAAGGCCCTCTGATCCGGCATTTCTGATCAGCCATGAGCCAAGGCCCAGGGGGTAGCTGTCACTCACCAGGCAGCAGATGGAACTTCAGCTCCATTTGTCCAGCATCCATGATGCCACCAGCCCTGCTCTAGCAGAGGTGCTGTTGAGCTTGGACTTCAGGAGTTACCGGCTCAGGCCACAGCTCCTTGGCCTTTCCCGTGCAAACCCCAGCTGGGCTGTCACTCTCCAAGGCTTAGACCTGGGAGCCCCTGGCTGCTCCAACAGCAAGGGCTTGGCTTCCCTAAACTGCGACTGTCTCTCAGGACTGCTGCCCTCCCTTCTGGGGGTGCATGGAGTTAGGCAGAAGTCACAATCCCTGCTGCGTTTGAAGTCCCCAAACACCGTGCCTTTCTGTATTTCCCAACACAATACATTTGCTTCCACCTGTGCCCCAGGCTTGTCTGAGAGAATTTTATCTGTAAAAATAAAAGCTAATTAATGTCATATTTGGAAGAATTCACGCTGCTGTAATCTTGTGAATGTGCAGGTGGCAGGTACCTGGGATGGTGGCTCAGGGCAGAGAGTGTCCAGTTGTGTGGTCCTGTGGCAGAAAGACCTTCGTCAGCCTGTACCTGGCAGACTGGGCCCACGGGTCTTTGGGATCACTCTAAAATTACTTTTGTAGTTGCAGCTTGAAGAATAAAACTTTGGCTGATTTTAATAGCTTAAAATTTGGGAAATCAACTCTTTCCTCTGGGTGTGATATGAGAATCAGCAGGGGTTTTGGATACAACAGAAGAGCCCCAGCAAATGCCAGCTGCTGTCCCTGGCAGGGACAGCCCAGCCTCCACTGGTTTGCAGGAAACATCCCCCCTAGTGGGGCCCGGAGTTCAAATCCACCACCCACTGTAGGTGGAGCCCCAGAAAGCCTGAGAGGGAACAAAGCAGGTCCCAGGCCCCTGGGCTGGGTGGCTGGGCCCGAGGGTGGCACACACTTTGCTCTCACTAACTTCTCTTCTCTGGGAGAAACGGCTCGGAGAGGGCTTGGCGTCTCCACCGCAGTCCCTGTGAGCCACCTGTGGCTCCTCCTCCCCAAGGAGGCACAGTTTTCAACTCAGCTGTCTTTTTAGCTAAACAACAGAATGCTCTCAGGGCCAGATGGGAAACTCCTTCTCAGGGGAATTATTTAAATTTCCACAATAATTCGAAAGCATTTCTGATCAGCCATTAGCCAAAGGCAACTCTCCCTGCCTTGGGGTGGGAGGAGAAACAGATGCACTTCCCAAATTTTAAAGAACACAAGAACAGGGGGCGTGGTGGCCCAGATGGCAGCTTCAGCAAAAGCCCCTCAGCCAGAAAGTGCGGTGGTTGCGGGCGAGGCCCCCTCACTGCACTCAGATCCCTCCCCTGTGCTGGCCCTCTGCCCTGCCTGCAGCCCCCATCGACCCAAGGAGCCTCTGGATATCACCCCAGCTCGCATCCTTCTGGAAGCCAGAGAGCATTCCGGGGTGATTGCTGGTTCCCACAGGATCACCCCTTCTAAAGCACAGCCCAGGAGGACCTTGGGCGCTGGCCGTGGCACCCCAGCCTGGACAGCATCACTCTTCGCTTTCTCAGACTCGATCCCCCTGGAATCCCAGGGGCTGAGCAGAGTGGAGAGGGTGCCCACGGGCTCTGGGGCAGTGGTTGCAAGGAGAGGAGCCCAGGGTGCCATGCTCACACCTGCCAAATGGACCCCTTCCTCTAAAACTGCCCCTGGGCCAGAGGGTCCCAGAGAATGGAGGGTACACCCAGTGGCACGTTCCTTCCGGCCTCCCTCTGGGGAGCTGAGTGCCTTCCCAGCCATGACCACATGTGCTATGCAGGGACATAAAGTGACTTAAGCAGGTGGGCCTGTGGGTGGCAGGAACCAGCTGTGTGGCCTGGGACTTCTCCACATGTGGGCCTGGCCTGTGGGTGGCAGGAACCAGCTGTGTGGCCTGGGACTTCACCCCATTGTGCCTCTGTGTCCTGGGCTGTGAATGGGCCAATCACATGTCCGCAGAAATGGCTGCTGATGCTGTCCCTTCCCTGTCCACTGAGGAGGGGCTTCCTGGGGGGAGCCACATTGCCCAGACCCCTGTGGTTCAGTGAGGTCATGTGACCAAGCTCCAGCCAGACCCCTAGGGGAAGCCGTGCATTCTGCTGGGGTGACCCACAAACCCTCTGGTGGCACCCCTCCATGCAGTGGAAATAAGACGGTTCCCATGGAAACGAGCCTCAGTCAACCTGGGTTTCTCAGCGGCTGCACGGGGAGCCTGCCAGACACCAGCTCATCTGCCCACTGCTCTTGGCTGAGTCGGAAATCAACTGCTAACACCCTTGAGCCTCTTCCCACTGAGGAAATTGGCTGCAGCTATAGTCAGCGTAACCCTGCATAGGGTACGTACCCTATCCCCTCAAGAGTTCTAGGAAGAACTCGTGAATCCATGCAGAGGGGCAGTCAGAGTTTGCCATTTTCTGCCTCACCCTGCCCCAGTCCTGTGTCCCCACTTTGGTGACTGTGGTCAGATTTGTGGTCACAAGCTTAGGCTCACTGGAGAGGAATAGGCTGGACCCCACCTAGTAGGTGGGAAGAGAGCTGGGTGTGCATGGGCTGGACCCCACCTGGGAAGAGAGGTGGGTGTGCATGGGCGGGCGAAGAGAGAGGCGGTTTCCCCCGGAAGTGCTCAGAGTACTTTTGGGGAAGAGAGGAGAGGAGCGCTGGGCTGCACTGGGCTTGTCTTGGGGACACCCTTGTTCTGGGTGGGGGGAGGAGTGGCCAGGCCTAAAAGACGGGGAGTGACTCTCAGGTGCTGTGGGAAGCTGCAGCTGCACCAGGTACCAGGCTTCTGATTGGGGGAATGACGGAAGCTCTGGTGCCCAAGACTGACCCCAAAGCAGGGGTGCTGAAAGCCAGGCTGGCAGGGAGTGGAGGCGTTTCCAATGTGCTAGATCTCCGGAGGCTCGTGGGAAGTGACGTGGTCCTTCCAAGTACAGAGCCTCCTTCTCCATCAGCCTGGCCGCCGGGAGCTCTGGCTACATTGAGGACGTTTCTGCACAGCTGAGCATGTGGAAAGCCGTGTGGGTAACAAATGCTGCTGGGGCCCTGGGCAGCCCCAAGCCACTGTTGCCTGGACCATCCCCCCTCCCTGGAGAAAGAGGGGAGCAAAGGCCGGAGGACAGAGACAGGGATGGGGACCAGCCTGAGGGCCCCTGGCAGGTGTGGCTGCTTCAGAGCTGCTGGCTCAGGCTTGCTTATTGCAGGGTCAGATCTCTGCACTACCTTCCAGGGACTCCAGGAAGTCGTGAAGCCACTTACCCTGCACTCACCTCAGCTGTGGAGGGTGACAGTGATCACAGCACACAGGAGGGTGAGGAGTACCAACTTCCCTGAGCTCCAGAATGTAGCCGTTAGCAACTCAACAGAGCAGCCCAGCATCCAGCCCGAACCCCCAGGGGGAAAGGCCCTGGGTGCTGATGTTGATTTCAGGTTTTCAGTTACCAAGAGGGAAGCTGCCACCAGCCAACTGAAGCCAACTGTCTCCATTTACCTCAAAAGCAACTGGAGGCAGAGAAGAAAGTCAGGAAAGGGTCACAACTGATGGGCAGTTTGCACAGCTGGTGCAGGGAGACTGAGCTGGGAGGGGGCACGCTGATGCAGACCAAGACACACAGTGAGCTCACCGTGGGTTACTCCTCTTTATTCTACTCCCCAAATAAGCTTTTTTACTCTGCTACAAACAAACAAACAAACCCCAAGTCCTTGCCACTGACACTTTTCCGTCCCTATAGTGTACTGCAGATACTTCCCGGGGCACAAGGTCGGAAGCAGCATTGGTTCCTGATGGCACCTTGAGTCCGACCACTTCCGCGGGGATGCTGTGGCTTTAGTCTCGTCTCACTCCCCTTTGCAGCCAGTGGAGACAGAGCTGCATGGACACATAGGGGACTGTCACCTTGATCCTTGAGTGTGGGAGCTGGAAGGTCCAGCACTCGCTGCCAGCTGGCTGGAACATGGCGCTAGAGCCTGGTGGGAAGTCCTTTATGAAGGGCTGGGGAAGCAGACAGATATCCTGGTCTCCAAATTCCTCCAGGCTGTTTTGACTCAGAAGCTCCTTGTTTCCCCAAGAGGTGAATATTGTTAACATTTCTTGGAAACCTGATAAACACAAATGGGCCGTAATGACGACGCCTGCAGGGAGGGGATGCCTCAAGCAGAAAACCCTGCAAGCACTTACACGGCACCAGCCTCCAAGAACACAAAAGCAGGACTAAATGTATGTCATGGAAAGGGTGCTGCTTCAAAATAGATGAGCAGCGCCTAAAAGCAATAAATATTTCACTGGAGCCATTATCTCATTGGAGAGATGTTTAAGGAATCGCGCGGGCCGTGGAGTTTGGGGACAGGCACGTGCCCTCATGAAGGCTGGCACAGGGAGAGGCCCTGGGGCAGGCAGATGAACCCTCAGGACCATGGCCAGTGGCCACCACAGGGATGGGCCTTCTCCCAAAACAGATCTGTGAGCAGGGCAGTGTGGAAGAGGGGCAGCCAGCGGCCCTGTGTTTCCCTTCATCCCTGATTTTGCACAAATGTCTTCCTCTTGGCCTCCCCAAGGCTTCTCCCTGGGGCGGTGGGGGATGTGGGTGTGGAACCAGGTGCCAAGAAGCCGCAAGCTCAGCCCTCTGCAGAACCTGCCGTGCCCAGTGTGCCTCAGAATGGTGTCTGTGCCTGCAGTTTGCTCAGGATCCAGTAGACACCTTGGAAACACACATGCGAAGACCTCCTGTGCCTCTAGCTGTGCCACCTGGGCTCCCCGAGCCTGGTTTCCTGGGCCCCCTCAGCCACTCCTGGGCACACGTCCAGTGTCCAGCAGCATGATGGGCACTGCAGAACACATCAAGCTCGCAGATGAAAGGCTGCTCTGCCCTTCCATCCTGTTGGCCTGTGTCCCTGATCATCTGTTCTTCCTCCAATTGGCTTTTCTGCAGGTGACGGCCCTCTGGACTCAGTCCTGTTCTAGTGGGTGTCCCTCAAGTTTCCCTGTTACGCCTACACCAGAGACCCCCAGTGTCTCTGTGGCCTTGACCTCCTCTCTCCTGACTCAGTTAAGGTGGAGGTCATGAAGCTTCAATCCCAGCAGGCAGCAAATGCCACCCTGTGATAAATGAGTTTTCTCCCTCAACAATGCCACCTGTCACATGGCAGGCATGGCATTTACATCAAGGAGGTCCATATTAAAATATGCAAATCTGTGGAGTTTATGCTTAAGAACAAACGCGAGAGTCTGTGGCATCAAGAAATGAATCTCTCCTGATGACATTTCAGACACCAAGGTGCCTGGAGACCAAGAGCATCTTGGGTGGAGACCTTCCCCAGCACTCACACCTGTAGGAATGGGGTCTAATCCTGAGCCGTACTGCTTGCCATTAAAATGATATCCCAAATATGGTGACCTTAAAAGGCACATACTTATAGTCCTGAAGGTATTAAAACATGTGCCACCATCTCCTCTGCCCTCTTTGAGCTCTGCTTCTTAGGATATGTCTGCTTAGGATACCTCACAGGAGAGGCATCTGCACCTCCTAACAGTGGGCGCAGGAGCTAGTGAAAAGACTCCTCAGGCCGTGAGTAGGGGCAGCGACCCCAGCCAGCACACGAGCTCCCCTCCACGGAGTTGGCCATAGGATCAGCTCTGAGGACAATAAGCACACTGTGTATTCAAAGCTGACGATGGTCTGAGGAGGCAGAAGGGTTCCATGGTTGACAAATGGCCCTGATTAAAGCTGCATCTGACATGATGGTTTTCAAAGATGCCACTGAGCAAAGGGTCCATTTCCACCAGAAATGGAAGGTTTGAGTTAGGAAGGCAGATAGAAATGCTCTTCCCCAGAACATATCACCTCTCTAAGGAAAAGCAGGGGTCCTTCTTGTGAGAGCCCGCGTCGTCACAAAAGCCACTGAGCGCTCTTGGAACTTGGGACATTCCCCTGGCAGCCAGAGTCATTAGTCTGACAGATGTCAAGTGCTGACCTGGAGCTAATGGGATTTAATTTTATAAATTGTTTTCATTAATATAAAAAGCATCTAGAGAGACGCGCTGTGTTATACATCTGTGCATGTGATGAATGCATGGCCCGGCTCCTGAAAATTCATCTCCGCCATGTTGTTTACATAAGAAAATGGCCTGGATTTGCTTGGCAGATTTCAACTGCAGTTTCTGTGGAGGGACTGAGCCCCCAGTGTGTAGCCCAGGGCCCAGGGCAGTGGGGGGCGGCGCGGAAGGCGGCAGCCTTCATCTCATTGAACTCCCTGATTCTCGAGAAAACAAACGTGCGTTTGATCCGATCCATCTTAAAACATCCCAGCTCTGTAATGGTACTTGCAAATCTGCTTTCAAAAGAAACATTCTCCCTGCCTGAGCCGCTTTCATCCCATTTAGGATTGCCCTCTGCCTGCTCTCTTTTTTCAAAAAGGTTTTTCATTCTCAATTCTTGTTACCTGAGAAAACAAGTAAGAGAGTGGAGACTTGCCGGAAACTGGGAGAAGGCTTTGGAGGGTGCAGGACAAGCATCCCTGAGAGGGAGGCTCCCTTCCCCTCACTGCTGACTGCTTGGACTGCACGTCCGGGGGACTATGGGACAGATGGGGGTGCTGGCCAGTTAGACATTTAGTGCTGAGGTGCCTCTGGGGACTGGAGCCTCTGAGGGAGCTCTGGAGGAAAACACTTTCTGTCACCACCAGCTCTTGTGTTCACATGAACTCCTGAGACCAAGGTGGGTCTCTCCTACTTGAGGTTCCCCAAGTGTTGGCAAAGCCCCCTCCAGGACTCCCCCCGGAAGCCTCTGGAGTGCAGGTCTCCAGGGGAACCCTCAGAGGCTCCAACGTTGCTGAGAGGGCCAGGAAGGGAGGAGCTGGGGCTTCCCTGAGGACAGCCTCAGCCTGTAGGTGCCACTGAGGGCGGCCTCTCTGTGCAGGTTTCCTGCTCCATGTTCTCCAGCCTGTCTTCCCCAGGAGAGAGAGGGTGAGCTGAGGCACAGGCACTTTGCTCCCTGCAGTAGCCCAGGTCCATGGTCTCCCAGGGTCTTGCTAGATCTTGGTCTCATTTATTCCCTTTCTTCACCTCTCCTTCCCCAGAAGTCACTCAGATGCCCCTACAGTTCTCTGCCTGCCTCCCCCTCCTCGGGGGGATGGGGTCTGGGATAGGGTCAGTGTCTGTGGGGCGGTACCAGCAAGCTGAAGAAGACACTCTTCCATAGGTCGGGTCTCGTGTGGGTGGTGTGATAAGAGTGTGACTGTGGGTGTGTCCTTGGCCCCCACTTGTGCCCCTAGACTGCCCTTCTTCTCCGCTGGGCCTTTTGGTGCTCTTTGCCCTGCTCCCCTCGATGTGCAGGGAGTGGTAAGTGCCAACAAGTCTTCTGAAAAATAATTCATGAAAGCAGCACCCAGCAGTGGGTGCTGTTGGTGCCACGTCCACCCCATGCCCTGGCCACCTTGGGCGTCCACGTCTTCCACCACCAGAGCACCAGCTGCATCCTTTGTCAGACCTCTGCTTGGGCTCCCAAAAGTGCCTGGGATGCGCTTCAGGGGCAGCCAAGGAGCTCCTGAAGAGCCCAAGACTGAACGGCTGCAGCACTGTGATCCCACCCCGGATCTGGCCAGAGTCCTCTCCATGGAACTGGGCTGGACGCTGCCCCTGTTGACTCTCTCTCCCCAGCTCCCCCTCTACCTGAGGACATCTGGGGGTGCCACTTTCACATGAACCCTTCTCAGGGTGTCTTTCTGGAGAACTCAGGCCAAGATACGTGCTTGCAGTGACAACCCCACCCTTCTCCTGGGTGCCCAACCCCACAGGTCCCTCCCCAGAAACAGCCACTCTCTGTATGATCTTGTTACTCTGTTTTAGGTGAACTTGGTCTAATAATGCTGAGTGCAAACATGGTACCCCAATTTCCGGACCTATAAAATGGAATCGTAGTAACTACCTAACAAGGCTGCTTTGTTATGAGGATCAAAGGGTTCAGTTTGTGAATGGCTGAGGACGCTGCACACCTGTGGGCAGTCTCTTAAAAACGTCTATTAGCAGCTAACTCTGTGCATAGGCTGGGAAGCTGTTTCTCCCCCAGCTTCCAATTGTGACTCATTTCTGGAGCACAGAAGCAGTTTTCTCTGCATCCGGGTGCAGCCGTGGCTATTTGTGAGGCTCTGGAAAACAGCAGGGACATATGGCTGAAGGACCTTATGCCAGAAACCCATCAGGATCGTGCTTGCTGGCAGATGGGTCATCCCTCTCTTTGGAACTCGGTCAATCTTTAAGGCCTCACTTGGCGAGGGTTATGTCAGAGGTTCTAGTGGACACCAGGAGCAGAAAGGCTGTTATGGAAGCCTCACAGTCATTCCAGGGAGAGCTCCCAGGGAGCATGTCCCAGCTCCCATAGAACAGAGGCTGCATTCTGTGCCCTGGAGAGCACTGCTCAGCCGGGTCCCCGGGAGCGTCCAGGCAGTGCCACTCATCAGGCCACACCAGCAGCTTGGAAATGCCCAGGGGAGTGACACCCAGTGCTAGAGCCGATGGCCTTGTAGTCACAGTGAGGGCTGTGGTCTGAATTACTCTCCTGGAATCCAGGGTCAAGCAAGAGCATGGTGGGAAGAGCCAGAAACACACTAGCTCCTTGATAAAACAATTAGAGGAGACAGCTGGACAGCAGATCAGTTCATCAATTAGCCAATCCCACATCTTCCAGATAAGACAGGCACCACATGAGGCTGAATAAAATGTATTGATCACTTTGGGGAAGATCCATAGGATCGTGGGAATTAAGCCTGGGGATTCCGATTCATCAAATATACCTCATCTCAAATGGTTTCCTTTAAGTCGATCTAAGGAATGTTTTTATTCATTTGGCTCCAACTGTTGGAATTTTATATCTCTTAGATTCATAGAATATTAATTATATGTAGCAGGCTGTCAGTTTCACTTATTATCTTTCCAACTTTCTTTTACCAATATGGCAGTGTGGAATCACCCACTAGATTGGGATTTTACTTCTGCCCTTTTAATGAGACATAAAATATTTGTATTTCATATGCCAAAGAAAGGACCGTCTCAGCATTGTCAGTGTTTTCAATAGCCCTTAAAAAGTAAACCACTTTCTGAGCTGTTGGACATCAGAAAAGCATAATTTTACTTTCAATATATTTACCTGAAAACTTTCTGTGACCAAAATAATGCCAAGAGATGTGTAAATATGTGCAGGAGCTCATTAACTCTTTCTCTTTCCTGAGAAGCTTTAACAGATTGGACAGCAGTTCTGGAAGAAAACACCTATCTTACCATGAAATCACCACAGAATGGAACTGCATGAAGACTCCATTGGCACTGTGAAGCCCCAGGTCTCTTACTGTGACCTTCACAGATCTTTAATCAACACTTCCTGACAGCATAGAGGTAGAATTTCTTAAAGATCCTCATGTGGGCAATAGTTATTATTATTTAGACTCACTCCATCCAACACGTTTTGGGAAAACATAATGGGTGTGAATCATGGCCAATTAACACAAGAGTGTGAGAAGCCAGAACACTGCACTCCCCAACTCCATCGCACACCCCACAGGAAGCCCATACATGCTCAGCTTGGAAGACCCCCTGAGGGTGACATGCCTTGCAGTTCCCGTTCCCTTCTGACCCAGTAGGTGTCTCTGGAGGCTGAGAAGGTCCACCCGATGGTTCTGCAGGGCTGTGGCTTGCGCTGGCGTAGCTCTCTGCACCCCTCTCCTCCACAGCTGGTACGGTGCCCTCTGCTATTTGCAGAGAAGAAATTCCTTTAAATATCCCTGTTCAGGGAATCTTGCTTCAACCTCTTGAGATTAAATGGTCTTTTGTCTTTTCACTTCGAAAATAAGTAAAAAGCATAAGAAACAAAAAGAAAAACTGTCAATTTTGTTGTATAAATATTCCTAATATGGACAATTTCAATTTCCCAACATATGGTTATGGACATAGAGCTGGGGAAAGATGCATGGAGTTGATTCTTATGAGCTGGTACTCGCCTGATCCAGCATCCCCCTGAAAACACCTGTCCTTCTGTGCCTGTGACACAAGATGATGACCCTACAAAGAGACATGGCAGCAGGTGTCTGACCTTGAGGACCTCACAATAGACCCAGGAACAGAGTGTGGAAAGCTTTCTTCTTCATCTAAGTCATTAGAGAGGAATTCTCTGCGAGTGTCACGGAAAGCATATCTAGAGATACATGAGTGGGAGTGTGCCTCAGTGTATTCCTGCTGCCATAACAAAATACCAGATGATGGATAATTTATTTGAAAAAAAAAACCAGAAATTAATTTTCTCCCAGTGTTGAAGGCTGGGAAATCCAAGACCTAGGTGCCAGAAGATTCAGTGTCAGGCAAAGGCCCTGTTTCTGCTTCTGAGAAGGTGCCATGAGTGGTGTGTCTTCACTCAGCCAAAGAGACAGAAGGGGAAATGGGAGGCAAGGAAAACTCACACCCTCAAGACCTTTTACCAGGCACTATGCCGTCCATGAGGCAGAGCACACCTGGCCTAATTGCCTGCTGAGGACCCACCTCTCAGGGCAGTGGCACTGAGCACCAAGTCTCAATGTGCATTTTGGATGGGAAACACAGCAGGAGGCGAGGAAGCCATGAGTGTCCCACTAAGCTAAGGTAAAGTATGAAAACCAATACACTTAGGACTGAGTTAGAAGAAGTTAGGAAAATTGGATCTTAATAATTTGGAAGCAACCCATATACAAAAATGAAATGTGCACGTCTAAATCAGCACAAAAATTCAATTCATTCAATGAATGGCAAGTAGTAAAACATGGGTAATATGGAAAACAAAGTACATGAAATAGGGGGCAAGAAATCAGGCTTAACAATGTTCACATCAACTACAAACACGCTAAATCTCTCCACCAGGCAGGGGAGCCCAGGTCAAGTAAGGAGAAAAGAGCTGGAAGAAGCAAATTTAAGACAAAAGGGAATAAAGGTTATAGCACAAATGGGAAAATATCTTTGAAAATGTGAATACAGTGGAACTCAGATAGCCTTCTAGTATTAAACAGAATATAATGTGAGACAAGAGCGTAATAATTGGCAAGGAAAGTCATATGTACCTAAAAAGAGAAGGAGACCTGGAGGACATGCAGTCCTGAGCGCACGCACAGTGAAGACAACGGCCATGCTGAGGACGACGGCTGAGCGTGGTATCAGGAATAAGGGCTGTCAGGAAAGAATATGATAAACCCAAGAGAAAAAGAGTGATTTTCAACCCGAGAAGAGAAGTTAGTAAAATCTAGGATCCATAGTAATGAATGTAAGCAGAACCAATTGCTGTTTCTTTGACATATTAATGAGTAAAACTTTTAGTGTTTTTATTTGCTTCAAAGGAATCAAGTGTTGGAGTCTGGTTGGAGTTAGATGACTCACCAGGACTCTCGATAACCCCAAAGGACATGGTCCCACATAGTATCCTGTCTATGTTTGTATACATTTGAAAACCTGAGTAATATCAAGTTAAAGGTAGTTGTTTATTTTCAATAATAATGTAGATAAGCCTCTGACACAAAGGCAGGATACAAACAAAACACAAAATCAGAGAAAACAATAACCACAAAAAGACTGGGATCAACTGTGTCCCAGTAAGCTAGGCCAAGGAAACTTGCAATCACGTTTTAAAGAATTCAACTAGCATCTATAATTGACATGAAATAACCACAGTTCAAAAATACCTGAGAAAACTCTGGGAAAGAAAAGCAAATAGGGATGATCTACTCTAACAAATAATGGATAGAAGTCCACTTCCAGCCACGCTGATGAGGTGATCCACACCAAATCTCCCACCGAGAGGAGCTATAAAGGTCGAGTGTAGAAAATATCTCCTTCAAGGACACTCAGGAACATAAACTAGATGTACAAATGGGAAAATGATCTTCCTTTAAAACACAATATTGGAAAGAGTAAATATGTAGGCCTATTATGCAATATCGTACGGTAAACTCGGTTTATGCACATGTACCAAACTCCGACCAACTTGAAAATCCATACTGATCTAAGGGATAGATACAAACACATGAGAGCATTTGCCTGTTGGGGATAGAATTTGGGGGTGACACTGGAGGATGGAAGAGGAAAAGCTAAAACATTGTGAAATAAGACTGAAACAGAAGAAGTTAGGACTCACCAGTGCACCCGAGGGCAGAAAATTAACACTTAACGGAACAAAGAAACGGAAACTGAAATGTCGCCTGAGATGAGTTTCCCAGTAGTCAGGCCACCCTGTGAATGACCGGAAGTCCAGGCTAAGGTGTGGTGCAGGGCCATTCCCTCCTGAAGGTCATCAGATCTCTAAGGGGACACTGGTGGCAGGTTTGAGGATGACTGAGAGATGGGAGGGGACTGATCAGGACTCACAACCCCACCAGCTGAGCAGCACCAGGCTGTCCATGCATGCACGTGTTGATCGGGGCTGGCAAGGAAAGACTGATTTCAGGGGGTGGAACCCCGAGATGAGTGGATGGTTGGAATCAGGGTAAGGAAGCAGAGGAGGAAATTGAAAACTGCCTCAAGAATACCAGCTTGGGTGGCTGAGTGAGAGGCCAGGGGCAGAGGAGAGCCCTGGGGTTAGCTCTACACATGTGAAGGTTGGTGTTGGTGGGATGCTCGGGCCAGGAACAGCAATGGTTGTAGCAGAGCCAGTGACCCTGGGGAACACATGCAGAATGGGACAGTTGTCCGCTCGACATGGACAAGAGATGCGACAGAGCTTTTGGGTCCTGGGAAATATCTGGCTACTTGCCCAGGGAATGAGAGGTGTGTGTGTGTGTGTGTGTGTGTGTGTGTGTGTGTGTGATGGAACAACAGAGATAGGGAAATAGAACAAAAAGAAACAAAAGTCTTGAAAGGACTTAAGGCCCTGCTTGACTCCTAATGAAGACTGCGTGTGGGCTGCAGGAGATGGGTAAATATTCACCAGGTGCCTTTTGAGGCATGAATCCTTTTGCTTCCCGAGTGTTGTCTTTATAAAGACTTAAATGGCTCTGCCCTCCTGTAGTGAGAGATATTGCTTCTGTCTATCACAGTGGAAACCTGTCCAACAGAATCTCTCATCTGTCAGACCGATGAGGCCGGAGCCTTTCCCGACTGTTCTGATGATGGGCACTGGAGGCCAGGGTGGCAGCCTGCACCGCAGCGTGATTTGTGGGGACCACCAGGCTCTAATGAGGAGCAGACAGCACCGTGCGTCATCAGCAGCACGTGTGCTGAATCATTGGCTTTCACGACGTCCCTAGAAAAGCCATTTGTTCTGTAATTATGTAATACCTATATATGTGTCACAAGAAGGCCGCGGGTTTACTAGTCTAAATTAAATTTTATTAGTACAAGGGACTTCCACAGCCAAGCCAGCAAACTACCAAGTCTTACTCTCCGTGGGAACCTCACAGCCAACAAGCCCCCTTCCAACATAGGGGATGGTTTGGCTGCTCAAGAAAGAAAAAAAAAGAGAGGAAGGACAAAGAGAAAAAGAAAGAGAAGTGTCTGTCACCTCATCGTGTCTGTAGATGTCTTGACATGACGATTTTCAACTTTATGAAGATGCAAAAGTGAGAGCCATTCACTGCAAACCGTGTGCGTTTTGAATGGCATTCTCTCCCTGGACTCAGGGTGCTGGGATGGGCGGCAGAGTCGGCCGGGCCACCCGAGGACGCAGCAGGCACCCCACCTCCACACACGCACGCCGCTGAGCTGGGAGGTCCAGGGGCCTGATGTCTGCAGCGAATTTCCAATTTATGTTTTCAACTTCTGACTGGTTCATCTGGAAGTAGCCTCATTGTAAGTCAAAGAGCATTTGTCTTTTGTTTTCCTCAAAACACTCTCCTGGAAGAGAAAAAGAAAGTGTGGTGCTTTTATTAAAGAGATGTGTATGACGGGCATCTCATCCTCTCCTCTACCTGCACGACCAGATCGGACCCAAGGCAGCTGTGTCCCATAGAGACCAGCATGGGGTGGGGCACCTGTGGGACACCAGACTGGTTGGGTGCCCGTGGGAGGAGGCTGGGTCTGCTAGGAGAGGACTGCCACACCAGCGAGGGGGTGGTTGAAAGGGGACCAGGAGGCAGAGCAG
This sequence comes from Marmota flaviventris, assembly GCF_047511675.1. Classification (NCBI taxonomy): domain Eukaryota; kingdom Metazoa; phylum Chordata; class Mammalia; order Rodentia; family Sciuridae; genus Marmota; species Marmota flaviventris. The sequence continues at coordinate 2,612,184 of NC_092501.1, forward strand.
AGAACAGCACTCCAAGAGCCACCCGGGCCTTGGGAAGACCTGTGTTAGCAGACACTACCAGCAGGGGCCTCAGGTGGAAACCATGGCATGGGCACGGGGACCTGCTGGGACCACGGCAAGAAGAAGTGCAGCCCCAGGTAGAGGCAGTGATTCCAGAATGCCCACCAGAGGAACAGAGAGCGGGGGACTGCCTGAGTTGTCCCTCGCACCCTCCAGTCTTCCCCCAGTGCCCGATACCTAAGCGGCCAGAAGCAAGAAGGCAGGGCCTGGGAGATGAGTTCCCGCAGGGTGCGTGGAGGGTGTGCGGAGCTGCTCCCTGCTCTCAGTGGCGGGCCCCTCCCTGCACCCACGTTCCTCACCTTGGCACCCTGAGATCATTCTTAATAAAGAAGCTGCAGTCTCCCCACCATGAATCTGGGCCCACACAGGTGGCTTGCTTTGTCCTAAAGAGGGAGGCAGAAGTGGCCATGCTAATCTGAGCCTGGGCCTCAAGAGGCCTCAACTGATTCCGCTTGGTGCCTCTGCGTCACCATGAGAAGCACATGCCCGGGCTGGCCTCTGGACCCAGGGGAGATGATGACAGACACACGGATCCAAGCTCCTCCAGCCAAGCCCTGCCTGGAGCAGAGGCCCAGCTGAGCCACGGACGGATGAGCGAAGCAGCCTCTGCACAGAGGATGGGCAACTCCAGCCAGACCAGCCAGAGTCACACTCGTCCCCTCTGAGAGAAGCCAGCCATATCATAAACTGCCCTGTGCCAGGGCCCAGTGGAAGGGGCCAAGGAAAGCCTCTTGCCAACAGGCAGGGAGAAATGGGACCCTCGGCCCAGACCCCTGTGAGGGATGAATCCTGCTGACAGTTATGGGAACAAGCAGGAAAACAGACTCCCTGTGGAGCCTTCCGATGACTCCAGAGCTCCATCAAACGCCTGAGCAACCCAGTGAGAGACCTCGAGCTGCAGGCACCTGCTCAGCTGCACCCTGATTCCTGAACCCCCAGACCACGAGGCAGGGAAGGCTTATCGCTTTAAACCACCAAATCCTGAGGTGGTCATTTCACAGCGGTGAATAGGGCTGTGAACTGTGTGCATCTCCCCAGGATCCATGTTTGGAGCTTGGTCCTCTGTGGCAGAGACAGCCCGAGACCAGAGTCGAACACGTGAGCCGCAGGGCTGAGAGGAAATGAGCAGTCTGCACATTGAGCACCCGGAGGTCGGGCCCACGCCGTGCTGAGGAAGCTGGAGAACATTCCGTCACAGGTGAGATGAAGGGTCAAACGACTGCTTTTGAATGCAGGGCTCTGCTTGAGAAGAGGGTTTTTGATGTGTGTGCTTTCATGTCATGTTTTGAAGTCAGCTATTCCTGGGTGTGGAGCAAGGATTGAGGAGCAGGGAGGGACAGAAGGGAGGCCGCAGCGTCAGGACCACGTGGAGGGGCCTCCCAGTCATTTCCACCTCTCTCTTCTGTGTCCCAGTTTCCTCTGTGCTGGGCACAGCCTCCCAGCTCTCCACTCCAGCCACTCCTAGACCCCCCTCTACGGCCCACCTCTCCAGCCCCCCTCTGAAGGCCAGGAGGCTGCCCACTTGCCACTCCAGCTCCACCAGGGCACCTGCTGGTGGGGGTTTTCCTTCGGATGCCCTGATACTCACTTGGCTCCGGTTGTCACTGGTCACTTCCCCTGGACAGGCATCCTCAGTCTTATTGAAGATGGTGGTGTAACATGTTAATATTTAAGAATAGTGAGATGCAGATGTGGGAATATGTCTGAAAATCTCCATATGGTGGTCTCCATTGAACTATGAACGTGAATGGACTATGAACTTGAATGAACCATGAACTTGGAAGGCTGTTTGGACTCAGACTTGCCTGTGCTGCTGCCTTTGTGACCACTGTAGGGTTTCCCTTGTGCCTTGGACAGTCACTGGTGAGGAATTCAAGCAGGTCACAGAAGCCCTTCCCAGTGGGCAGATTTTGAGGGAGGCACACCTTACACCTGTCTGCAGGGTCCTCTGATCACCTTCCCAGGGTGTTTTCATGCCTCCCAGTGGAGGGAAGAGAGGCTCAGAAAGGACACCTGCTGCATGGAACAGGGGCGTGGCAGAAGCCAGTTCTTGGGCTGGGGGGGCCTTGTATGCCTGCGGAGATCATCACCAACGCATCTTCCCTCTGGAAATGGAAGGTGGCCTGGGTGCCAGCTCCTTCCCTCTACTTAGGATTTTAAAATTCTGAATTATTAGCTGTTTATTCAAGCTTATTCTTCTTCCAGAGTATTTTGGCACCATTGATGTTATAAAATGAAAATGAAATAACAAGATGAAAGTCCATTTTTAACCTTGGGTGGGGGTGCTGTGGGTGGGGAGGTGACGAGCTATTTAGCCTGATGGGATTCCTGGGCCCAGTCCTGCTGCTGCAAGCCATGCTCAGCACTTAACCCTGAGTTTCCTGACTGCCAAGGGTCAGGGAACCCATGCTGAGCCAGGGGGCTCTCTGGCTGATGAAGAGAGACAGAGTAGACCACCTTCCTGGAGGTAAGGTGGCGGGGGGTTTGCCTGCACGTTCACTCACCAGTTTTATAATGCAGAGGTGGTCCAAAATACCACTTTTTAAAGTCCTTGATTTAAAAAAATAAAAATGACATCCTAAAAACTGAGTCTTCAGTCAGGCTGCATGTTGGGCTGCTAGTTAATGTGTTTGTCACCACTACAGTTCCCTCGAGCTTTCCCGCGAGTCTACCCTCCAGATAATCTGGACCTCTCTCTCTTTCCTTTGTGTCCAGTCTTTCCCCAGACCACTTTGTGCAGCCTCTGCACGAGCCAGTGAATCTCAAGGTACCCAGCGGGCATTGCTGCGGCAGATGGCTTTCTCCTTGACACTCACTCCCCAGAGTGAGCTCTCAGCCCCTCCCCTGACTCTAGCAGTGACCAGAATACCCAAGAAGGACCAGCCCACACCAAAGAAATGCAGCTTTAACCTGCTGTCGCTTGGAGTGCTCTCTCCTGGGAGGCCTGCTTCCAGGGCCAATGTCTGACTGCCCTGAGGCACCGTGCACTGAGGAAGCCATTAGCCTCAGGAAAACCCTCCGAGCAAGAGAGCAGAGCCAGCATCCAGCTGTTCTGGAATGTCCCAAGTACCATCTTGGGTGTCCCAACTCTAGCCATACCCCTTGGGGAAGAAGGGAAGCCACAGCACATGAGCCGGCAGAGCAGACCCAGCCAGCTCCTGCCTGTCACCCCCGCAGCTGAGGCTCCATACACACTGCACCTCAATCCTGGAGCCTCGGAACGTGAGCCTAGTAGAAGACTTGCCATTCCATACCTGTCGACTCATTTCTTTAATGCATCCACAGCTAACCAGAAGAACTGTGGGAGAGAGTGTCTGCGCTCATCCATCCAGTCACATTTATAATGCAGTAACTTGAGGCTGCTCCCCCCACGGCCCACTACTCAGCTGGCACAAAAAGAAAAAATATATAAATGGTGAGATGGAGAGCTAAGGGAAAGGATAGACAGAGTCAGAGAGAGATCGGAGGGAAGGAGAGAGAAAGAAGTGAGTGGAAGCCGAAGAACGAAAAGACAGGTAAAAAGATAGAGATGGACAGATAACTTGATAAATCAATGAAAGGATAAATGGGAGAAATCTAAGGATCAGGGCCTTCACAATGTGAATAGAGTACCTTGTCCCAGAGGGCCACCAGGCCATTAGAATGTCAACACATCGGGATTTAGTAAAGGAGACTTGGCCTAAGGGAATGCTGATACACAGCAATGCCCTCCCCCCAAAACACCCAGACAGTCAGTTCAAATCACCACTAAAGGAACAAAGAAGCCACTCTCCGGCCACTGCATGGGCCAGCAGGGCAGGCCACACACAGAGGAGGGTCTCTAAGTCACAGGCAGAGGCATTTCATAACAAAACTCATAAGCTCCAGCAAAATAAAATGAGGTGCTTGCGCTCTCTCCACAAGGGCTTTCCTGAGGAAATGGCTTCCTCAGAGCATGGCAGCTCAGCGCTGTCAACATGGCACCAGGGACCCCTCCCCACAGGGTGCACTGCAAGGCACAGCAGGAAAAGCTGCACTTCTTAAGGTGTGGGCTGGTCCTTCCCAGGTATTCTGGTCACCACAACGCCAGAGCCCACCTAGAGGCGGGGAGGGCTGAGGACCCACTTCTCAGGAGAGTGTCCAGGTGTCCTTGGTCCACCCTGCTCTCTGTAGGAGTCGCCCTGGGCAGCTCATGCTGGGGCAGAATCCATCCTGCCTGGACCATCTCTAGCTGCTGAGTGGCAGCAGGAGCACAGGAGAGGATTTCATCACAGAAATAAGGTTTTTCTTTTTTATTGGTATATCTATTGCAAATGACTTTATATTCATTCTCGTCACACCAAGTCAACTTCCAGAATGTGTTCAAGAGCTGCCACTGCCTGTTATGCAGAGTGGTGCCAGCTATGTGACATGCTATCGAGCGGCAGGACTTGGAACTCTGAAGAAATGGAATAATAACAGCTTCATAAATCGTGCAAGTTCCAGGGACTGGCCCGAGATTTGAGGCCAAGTATTGACAGACGTTCTGGCTCCGAGCTGAGACTATTCACTTCAGAATGCCTTGAGCTGCTTGTCCATGGGCGGTACAGGGCTTCTGTGGAAAGCTGCATTAAATCTAGCATATTTAGAGAAGTGGTGATGACCACCATTCGATGTTGGTTGCTCTGGTGTGGAAAGTTGCAGCCATGGAACACTAGCAAAAATCACAGGGAGAGCAGGCGTAGTGGGTGCCCCCACCCCAGCTCCTCGGGGCTCAAGTGGAGAGAGGAGAAGATGAGGTGGTGAGTGTTGACAGGAAGGCTTCATGCCCCCGCTTCCTAGGATGGGTTCATCTGTGTCCTTGGGGAAGTGTTGATATCAGATCTGCTGTTCATTTCCCCCCACATGACAGTGACCTTGCCATCTTACAGGGGGTCACAGGGAGCCACAGGCTCATTAAAGATAAAATCCTTATCTGCAGTCATGCTGGCACTGGTGTGAGCAGATGGGAACCAAGGTCTCAGCAGCTTCCAGGAGAAGCCGAGCCCGGTCCCTTTCTCACTATGGCCCTCAGCCTAGAGGTCAAGGCCAGTTGACCTGAACAACCACACCCACCTTCCCAGATTCAGATCTGTTTCTTCTTTCCATAGACATTGACCAAAGTAACCTCTCATAATTCTCCATGCCCAGAGCCTTGCACCCTGAGTCCCCATCTTCTCCATCCTCTAAAACCCTTTCCCCGGTGGATCTGTGTACATCTCACACAATTAAACAACACACTGCGGAGCCATTTAAAGTCTACTTAACCCAGTACCTTTCTGGTGGACCACCAGCAGCAGTTAGGTACACCACTACATGTTCTTCTCCGTCACTCTGGGATGGGCTCCTGGGGACCAGGGACATGTTCTCAGGCCCCTCTGCCCCACATAGAGTGTGTACCTTAGAGGAGCTGGAGAAGTTTTAAATCTTGAGGGAGAACCCCAGTGGCTCAGGGTCAGGTGCTTGGAAATTTGCTGTGCCTGCCACCTCTGTCTAGCAGTTCTCCACCGAGGGTCCCTGAGCGGTGCTCCAGGAGCCTAGTGGAGAGCAGGTCTCTAAAGATGGGTGTGTGCAGCAGATCTTGACTGGAATGAGCACAAAAAGTCAGGTGGTGGGGATGGCCTGATTTAGGGACCCCAGCAGATCTGTTGTCCCAGCTTCGCCTCCACTCGATGCATCCCTAACTGGGCCCACCAGCCCTGTGCCCTCACCATGCCATGGAAGCAGTCACACCACTGTGACACTCCGCTGGGTCTTCTTTGGAGTCCAAGGTCCTTGCTCTCCAGCAGCTGCCCCTGCTGTTGAGAAGACCCTCTGTAAGACCCTCCCTGGGGTCAGATTGTCGCCCGTCTTCTGTGCACCTCTGCTGCGCATCCCCCACTCACACACTCTCCTCCTTCAGGCCACCAGACCTTGAAGACCCTCAAGGCCCCTCTACCCACTGGCATCCTGAAATTCTGTCTCCAACCATGACCTTAATTGCTGCCTATAATTCAATCATAAATTCCTATCTCAGACTTCTCTGTGCCCCAGTCCCATAGCCACCCATGGCCTGCTGGGCATCGTGCCTAGATGAGGCATAGATGTTGAAACTCCACATATCTAAACACCAGGCCTCTCCCAGTGGTCCTCCCCAGCATCCCCTCCAGGACCTCCATCTTCCCCTCAGGTGGACAAACCAGAGCTCTGAACTCCATCAAGCTCCTCTCTCTCCTGTGTCCACCCACAAACGCACCCTGCACCGCACTCTGGGCTCCCCACCCCCAGTCTCTCTCCAAGCCCTTCACCATGGCAGCCTTTGCCCATGCTGCCATCAAACCTGCCCATAGCTGTTGTGCTCTCTCTCCACTCTTGCCCCAAATATGCAACAGAGAGCTGATTTTTTTTAATGAAAACTTACCCTGCTGCCTCCCTGCTTAGAGATCTTCCTGCTTTTAGGGGATTTACGTTGACTTCCCAATGTTCTTAGTATAAAGACCACACATCTCTCATGGCCAGGAGACCCTACGTGGACGCTGCTATTCCCACACATCTGCAGCCTCCTTGGAGAGAGGCCCCTGGTGACACAAGCACGTGACATGAAGGACTCAGCCTGCAGCACTGCCTTTGAGGACTTGGTTAATTCTCTTCCTCACGACATCGGTTTTCTTGTATTTTATTCCTGCATCTAGCATTTTGCCTGGTCCAAAATTCATGTTCAAACAATACTTATGAGTAAATGAATTAAATTATATTAGACATTTTACCATTCTGGAAACTCCCAAACAAAAGCACACTGAACTGAAAACTCCATCCTCACCCCAGGACCCCCGAAGTCAGGGCTGGCGATGGCTCTGTGAACACACGCCTCATCTGTGCTCAGTGGGACAGGAAAGCAGCTGCTCCCTCCAGAGGACCCTGGAGGGCCATGCTTGCAATCCCTCTGTCACCAGGCCACCGGGCCCCAGCTTAGACCTGAAATGTGCCTGCTTGTCCTTGAGGGCTTCTAAATTACTCCCCTTGCCTGGTCCCCAGTGAACGCCGCTGTTCTGTTAGGGCCCAGTGTGCTATATGCTTGGCTTCTCTTTATTTCCATTTAAGTCCAGCTGGAGGGTTCGCCTCACCTCGAGTCTGAAATTATGCTTTTCAATTGAAATGTGTTTACGAGGAGGACAGAGAACAGTTGATCTGTGAAGCTGGCGTTAGCATCGGCCGGTTAAACCAAGCCCCAAACTGCTTTCGCAGGAGCAGCAAGTCTAGCCTCAAGCTGCTGCCCTTCCTTGACAGTGATTTGGGGTCTAGCTGAGGGGGCATGGAGCAGCGGAAGAATGAATTGATGGGTGTGAATGGAGAAGAATCCCGTCCTTGGGGCACAGGGATGTTGAGCTGCTCCACCAACCTCCACGCCTTGCTCCTGAGGACCTGCAGCACTCACCCTGTGTCAGCTCTGATGAGGAGGGGAGGCTGGTCCTGTTTGTCCTCCTAAATGGCTGGATGCTTTCCTGCAGCACCAGGCCTTCCCGGGAGCAGGTGCCATGAGAACAATTCAGGATGCACGTGGCCCGTCCACTCTGCTCCACTGCAGGTGTGCTGGGAAGAGAGGGTAGAAGAGGTCCCCGCATCCCACCCTGACCAGGGCCTCTGCAGAGAGCAGAGGCTGCTCAGGGTCATGGAGGTCATCTCCAAATTGGACTGTCATCTCTATTTCCTCTTCACTTTCTTACTAATGAAATGTGAGACAAATAACGTGGCAGAGGCAAATGCCTGTGCTCAGCCTGTGCTGCTCGGCTCCAGCCAGTTCTCCTAATGAACATGTTAGTACCACCATATATTAAAGACCTGGCAGTCTTTATGAGTGGTAATAGGACACTGCCTCTCCTCTGAAGACTTTATTTGCCCTGAAATGTGCAGTCAGGCTTGTTCAGATTCTCTCGCAAAGGCTCCCGGGCTGTACACACATGGTAAGCGCCCAGCGGGAGGGCATCCTCAGCCAATTAAGGGTGTTTACCATCCAATGACAAGAAAACTGCCCTGAGACCAGGGCATCCTCAGAGACACTCATCAGCTCTCCTTTGAAGAGAAAAACGATGTGAAGTCATTATTGCTAAGGACGTACAGATCTCCAAATGCCATCCTAAGATTATATTTTGACAGATATTTGTTTCCAAGAAAAGTAATGCATCGCACAAGGGAAACAGACTGGAAAAAGATTAAGTGGACACAGTGCTTGGGAGTGCAGCTCCTGGGCCATGTGCACTGAGTCACGAGGCCGTGTGTGCGGCACCTGCTCCAGGCAACCTGCGGCCCTGTCTAGCCCTCACCGAGGGGCCTGGGGGCCTTCCTGCCTGCAGCCTGGGCAGGGCACAGAGGGCCATGCAACAGCTGCCACAGAACCACAGAAGAGAAGAGGGTGTTCAGGGCAGGGAGGTCTCCCCCGTCGAACTGCCGTCACCAGAGTGGTCCCTGACGGTGACCCAGCATCAGCAGTTCATCATCCTGATCTAGCACTCTCTAAAGCTCTCAGAGTCCCCCTTTCTCATGTCTCCTTTACGTGACCAAAGGAGAGAGGGTTCTGCTTTGTGCTGGAAGGTCTTCTTGGTTCGATGAGGACATTTCATAGTCTGCTCACTTGGACCTCTTATTTATAAGGTCTCTTGTCCCTCACCGTTTGTAGAAGGCTCATATAAAGGTAAGTCGCATTTTAAGGAGACGAGGGTCTCGGCAGACTGCTCAGGGCTGGTCTGTGTCCCAGCTTCCCACATCTCCACAGAGCACCGGCTCAGACCCCTTTGCACACCATCAGGGTGGACACAAGTCCACAAGGGTCCCGAGCGTGAGGCTCCTTGCACACGTCCCCAGCTGGCTGCCAGCAGGACGGTTCTTGGGCTAGCTGACGATGTGGCGCCTTCCGTGGGCCGGAGTTGGGTCCATGCCACTGGGATTTCATGAGAGTTTGGTTATTATCCCTCTGAGCAGAATGAGGTCACCTGGTGTCTGACAGAACCATGCAGGGACACAGACAAAGCACTAGAAGACACGCAGGTCTGTGGCCATGCGCACGGCCACGCCTGAGGGGCACTCACAGGTGATGGCACCACCTGAGAGGAGGGGTGGGAATGGGCGTGGCCTAGAGAACTCACTATAGATAAGGTCTCAGCATCAAAACTCTTCAACTGTTTGTGTGTGTGTGTGTGTTTAAGGCAAAAGCCCTTATCCATGTGTCGAACAACTGAAGATCAAGCTTCCCACCACTGTAGAATGCCTCTAAAATTGTGACTTCTGTGCACTAGCCCCCAACTGCCATTACAAGTGCAGTCAGGAGGACTGTCTCCAGGCTGCGGACCAGGCCTCCCGGGGAGGGGGGGGGGGGGAAGCAGGCAGGGCTCTCCACGTTCCCAGTGTCTAGTAGGACCCTTGAGTTGGGTCCCCAGGAGGCTTCTTTGAAACCAACATTGATGGGTTACAAGAGAAATAGGCATTCAACTTTTATAAGATCCAACTTTTTAAAATTAAAACTAAGAATTATTGTCAAATACATATGGCTTACACACCTATAAATCTAGCCAAAGAAGCTAGATAAAATATAAACTATGAATCTAGAATGTGGGCCTTCTATAAACAAAACATACAGAATTAGATGTGATAAAATTAGATTGGGGACCTTTTTGGCCATCAAAAAACATGGACAAAACACTAAAGCCAGCAACTTACTGTACAAAGGTAGTAAAAATATTCTGGGTGGGAGCTCTGTGTTTGTTGTTAAAATCCACCCCAAGTCCACTACAATAGGGGCCAGGGGCCGCTGAGAACAGCAGCAACTGCCCAGGGCCTGTGCCTGGGTCCTTCTGTGTGATGTCCAAAAGTGAGGTCAGAGGCATGGTTTGCAGGTTCACACCTGCCCATGCTTAGAGGGATTAGGAATGTCACAGTTCGGGTGACCTGGAGATGAAGTGGGAATGGAGGTGAATCAAAGTGGACCTGAAAGGCATTTATGCTGACTTCTCTCCTCGAAGAGCACCACAGAAGCCACTGGCCAGGGCCACAGGGGACGCCACTGCACTGGTCATTCCACTAAGCTTGCCGTGCACCTTGGACAGTGTAACGTGTTTCGGTATCTAGCAGACATCCGCAGCTGGCGCCTGTACAGTCTGAGGTAAGAGCTGGTTCTCTGGTATTTGTCAGCACACTGTGCAAAATGTACAACATCCTTCCTCAACTGGGCTTTTCATTCTTTTATTCAAAAATATTTGCCACGCACAAAACACATGCTGGAATGTTCTCTGATCCCAGAGCACATGGTCTAGCAGCAAATGAAGACAGCCTATGCCTGCCCCATTAGCAAAGACTGGTGGGATGACCGCACCCAGAATGTGACTCCTCGCTGACAGGACAAGTCAACACTCAGCAAAAACCTCTGGTGGGCAAATTGCAAAGCATGGAAAATGACTGGGTCCTTTGGTCTAGCAAACCTTTGAAGATAAAAATGCTCAGTTGCACCCCTAGACACAGGGATGATCAAAGGAGTCTGATGTTACTCACAGCCGGGGAGACCACAGACTCTCCAATCTCCCCCTAGGAAAACTGTGCCCTTCTCTCAGGGGTGAGAGAGGTGGAGAGGGGGAGGGACTGGAGTGTGTCGCTCACTTTGCTCCTTCAGAGACAGCGACAGAGAAATCCCCTCATAAAAGCACGAAGCCCTGGAGCACCCACCCAGAAGCCAAGGCTTGCTTTCCCTGGGGCCTTTGGGTTGACTCCTTGGTCTACTGTCAAACTGGCGGTGGCCGCTCCTGAAGGGACTCTATGAGTCAGCTCAGATAGCATAGCAGAATCCCAGACACTGGATGGTTTAGATGACAGGGACTGTCATCCACGGTTCTGGAGCCTGGGAGGCCCACAGTCAGGATGCCTGCAGGCTGGGTTCCTGCGGGTGGTTCTCTTCCTGGTTGCTGGAGGCCACCTTCTCGCTGTATGCTCTGTGGTGGGGAGACAGAGAGTTAGTGTCTCCTCCTCTTCTTCTAAGGCATCCATCGCATTGTGAACGCTCTACTCTCCACTTGCCAAAGTCCCCACCTACTGATGCCATTGCAGTGTGGTGACTGGTGGGGCACTCAAGCACTCAGTGCATGACAACCAGCAGTGTGGGCTCAGAGCTTTCTCACTGCGCTGGTGGTGACAATTTCGCTCTTGCCTCCAGGAGCTTCTGAAACGTTGGAAGAGGGTCCAGATGATTAACTCCAAGTTCGCACCTCAGCCCCAAAGACAAGCATGTGTGGCCTACTTAACTCTGCATCTCAAATTGTACCCAGTGGTGTTATTCATAGCTCTTTAGCAATTAGATAAAGAGACTAAGGGACAGAATTTAAATACCTGGAAACGTGTTAATATATCATAATAATGTTAATTAGCATATTCCCAGTTTGTAAATTCTCTTCCATTATGAAATTTTGAAAACTGAAGGTCTCTTTCTGGTGGATTAAGGTCTGATGGAGTTTGACTCTGAAGTGTCCTTTTCCTCCCTAGTAGCTCTCCCAAGTGCTGGCCCTTGTGGGGACACGTGAAAGGTCTCTGATTCTTCCTGAGCCAAACCCTCCTTCGCATGAGAAGATGACCAGGCCTGGCTCCTCTGACAGCTGTCTAGCAGACCTGCACCCGGACCTAGGTATGAACATGGCCTTGGGGCTGCCGGCACTGTAGGAGGGGAGGCAGGCAGACTGGGAGCAGTGAGAAAAAAGAGGAACAAAAGCCAGGTTGGGCTCACCTAAACCCCAGCCAGGTGTGCTTCCTGTCTGGTGGTCACAACCTGTGAACTTCCTCTCACCTGCAGGAATCAGCACCCAGTGTTTGATGGAGTGTCACATGTCTTCCCCCACAGACTCGGTGACCTCTGACGCCTGTGCTGTATCTCTGGGATTTCCCACCTGCCTCCTCCCCGAAATGCCGGCCTTCTGCAGTGTTCATTCTGCCCTGCGCTCGTTCACCTCCCCTGTGCTCTGTGTCCCTGAGGCTGAGCCTCTGTGCAGTGTCACCATCGCCGGCCACTCCTTCCCCACCCCAGCCCCCGCGGGAAGCCCTTGCACTCAGCGAAGATGGAAAATCAGTCACTGTCCAAGGGCACTTCCAGCCACACCAAGAGCCCCTGCCCACTGCGCAGAAGGGACCTGAGGGAGTGTGTCCTGGCACCATGATGGGCACTGAAGTGGGGAGGTTCCCTGGGGATTTGGGGCCTGAGTCTCACACTTGTCCTAATACCTCTGAGGTTCTGACCAATAAAACACAAACAAGAAGAACTCTGGGAAGCACTGGGGGCAGGGAGAGTTTCTGGGGGGTGTTGTGGGAGGGGCCAGCCCTGCAGCCTCCTGCCTCCTTCCACAGGACCACAGTGAGTGACAAGGCTGTGGCCTGCTTCGTGAAGGGCGGGCGGCAGGTGTGACTGGCGTGGCAGTGCCCACTGCAGGCTGGCACTGGGGCTACGTGATCTTCATGGCTTTGCTGGAGTCGCACGCTCCTCCTCGTTTTGACAGGGTGCGTCTGATCACAGCTGACTTCTTTCTGTGTCTGTGGTTCTCACTGTTTTTATAAATGGAGAGATGATGTTATCAAATGCCCTTTCCAGCTCCAGCCATCTAATTTCACAATTTTTATTCTGATATGATGAATTTCACCCTACTGATATAATGAATTATATTTGTGAATTTCCCATTATTGAATCAATCAAGCTTTTATTTCAGAAATAAACTGCTTGGCGGTAGTCCATTATTCTTTCAATATATGGCTTCTCCTGGGCTCCGGAAGGGCTGCTCAGCTTCTCTTTGACATTCCTGGTAGGAGTCTCTGCCCCAGGGTTCCATGTCCTTCCACATCAAGTGTGCTTTCATTTCTGCCTTTGCCTTTGGATTCTGCTGCTGTCTCTTCCAACTCCACCAGTTCCTGTGACCACCTGCCTTGTCCTGGTCCTCTCTTCCCTTCATCTGCCCTTCTGGGCCACCTGGCTCTGTCCTTTTACATCGCTCTAGCTAAGTGCTCCTGGTAAGTAATGTCACTGATGTGCCCTTCCTTCCCCATCCCTGTGCCCAGCAGGAGGGCAGCTCTCCTGCTCCCCAGAGCTCTCGTGGCAGGCTGAGCGGTCAGCCCTCACTGGCCCACTCTGCATGAACTGGCTGCCTCCCCAGCCTCGTGCTGATTTGCTCCCTCTCCATCCTGCTGCTCTCGGTGCATGGCCCCCTTCCTGTGTCAGCATCTGGCTTCACAGTCCCTAAGGAGCGAAGAGCTCCCTGGCTTGTTCCTCTCGCCCACCCAAGCCTCTCTGACCCCTCCTCAACCTGTCTCCGTCAGCCAGTAGGTCACCAGAGTCTCTTTCCAGTCCCTTCCCCACCTGGCTTCTCTCCAGAGGGCTCTGATTGTCACCTCTGTACTCACATTCCCAACTGCCGATCCCCAGCCCAGACCACAGTCAGAGCCAAGACCCACACCTGTGGCTGCATCCTCTACAGCTGGACATAGAAGGCCCATGGTCCTCACATCCACCCTGGCTTGCACCCCAGCTCTGCAGTGCTCGTGAGCTACCTGAGACACTCCTAACAAGCCCTTCTGAGCTCTGGAATCACCCACTTCTCTCCCCTTGCAACTCTGTCCCTCCTCAGAAGGGCCACCGACGCGCTTTGCCTAAACTGCTGTGACAGCTGCCAATCAATCACCAGGATTGGATCTGACCTGTGCTCCACGCCCAGCCAGAGATATTTCCTTCAATGCCAGTCTGACCATGCCACACCCAGCTGGAAACCTATGACTGCCGGGTACCCTTGGGATGAGCTCTGAAACCCGCTCTGGCCTGAGGGGCTCAGCTGCCCTTGCTGCCTCCCGCCTAGCTCTCCTCGCCCCACCCCAGCCCTGCCTGCTTTCACTGGGGCGGGGGCTGTGGTGGGCACTCAGGCCTGTGCTTTGCCTTTATCATCTTAGACAACTGAAGAAAACCTCAGAAGATGGAAAGACCTCCCATGCTCCTGGATAGGCAGAATTGATATTGTCAAAATGGCCATTCTACCAAAATCATGATACAGATTTAATAAATTCCTATTAAAATTTCAATGACATTCTTCATAGAAATAGAAAAAGCAATCATAAAATTTACTTAGAAAAATAAGAGACCCAGAATAGCTGAATTTTAGATAAAATGATAAATATTTAGTGTAAGTAATAGCTATAGCTAATAGCTGTTGCTAATTGCTAATAGCAATCCTTAGCAAGAAAAGTGAAGCAGGAGGCATCACTGTACTAGGTCTTAAACTATACTACAGAGCTATAGTAACAAAAATGGCATGGTATTGGCACCAATAGACCAATGGTACAGAATAGAGGACACAGAGACAAACCCACATAAATGTGGTTATCTTACACTAGACAAGTGTGCCAAAACATTCACTGGAAAAAATATAGCCTACTCAACAAATGGTGCTGGAAAAACTGGAAATCCGTATTTAGCAAAATGAAATTAAACCTCTATCTCTCACCCTGCACAAAAATCAACTCACAGTGGATCAAATACTCAGGCACTAGAAATGAGACCCTGCACCTAATAGAAGAAAAAATAGGCCCAAATCTTCACCACATTGGCCTAGGACGTGACTTCCTTAACAAAGAGTCCAAAAGCGCAAGAAGTAAAAATCAAGAATCACTAAATGGGATGGATTCGAATTAAAAAGCTCCTTCTCAGCAAAGGAAACAATCAATAACATGAGGAGAGAGCCTACAGATTGGGAGAAAATACTTTCCACACGCACCTCCAATAAAGCATTAATCTCTAAGATATATAAATAACACAAAAAACTTAACACCAAAAACCCAAATAACCCAATCAATAAATGGACTAAGGAACTGAACAGGCACTTCACAGAAGAAGAAATACAATTGATCAACAAATATATGAAAAATGTTCAACATCTCTAGCAATTACAGAAATGCAAATCAAAACTACTCTTAGATTCCATCTCACTCTAGTCGGAATAGTAATCATCAAGGATACAGGCAACAATAAATGTTGGTGAGGATGTGGGGGAAAAGGCACACTCATATGTTGCTGGGGGAACTGCAAATTGGTGCAACCACTATGGAAAGCAGTATGGAGATTCCTCAGAAAACTGGGAATGGAACCACCATTTGACCCAACTATCCCACTCCTCGGTCTATACTCAAAGGACTTAAAATCAGCATACTGTAGTAATGCAGCCACATCAATGTTTATAGCACCTCAATTCATAATAGCTAGACTATGGAACCAATCTAGGTGCTCCTCAATAGATGAATGGGTAAAGAAAATGTGGTGTATATACTCAGTGGAATATTATTCAGCTTTAAATTAGAATGAAATTATGGCATTTACCAGTAAATGGTTGGAGTTGGAGATTATCATGCTAAGTGAAATAAGCCAATCCCACAAAACCAAAGGCCAAATGTTTTCCCTAATATGCAGATGCTAATTCACAGTAAGGCAGGGGGCACTAGGGAAGAATAGTGTTACCTTAGATTAGGTAGAGGGAAGTGATGGGAGGGGAAGGGATGTGGGATGGGAAAGATAGTAGAAGGAAACAGACATTATTTCTGTATGTGTCTACGTGACTGCATGACCAATGTGATTCTGAAACATGTACACTCAGAAAAATGAGAAATTTTATCCCATCCATGTGTGATATGTCAAAGTGCATAAATGCATTCTACTGTCGTGTGTAACTAATAAAACAAATTAAAAGTTAAAAAAAAAAGCTTCTCAATGACTTCTGAATGGGGGGCTATGCCTTTTCAGTTTTCTCTGCACCCCCCAAATTACCAGGCTTCTCCCCACTCTGGATTGTATCCAAGCCAGCTTCTCTAGAATATTCTCCCCCACTGCTGTGCTCCTCCTGAACTGCCTTCTGGTCTTGGGATAAATACTGGTCCCCAGAAAATCTCCTCTGTCCCAGGCTTCCAGAGCCCTGAACCTCCCTGCAGCTCATCACTCCTGCAAGTGCTGGCGGTGTCTCACTGCACGTGCTCCGTGTAGCCAGGCAGTGAGGTGGAAATGAAAAAGGAGAAGTTGTGGGACACAGCAGGCCAGACTCAGATTCTACCTCACCTACTTCCTGGCTGTGTAACTGGTCTAGTTACTAAGCCTCTCTGTGCTTTAGTTCCTGAAGGGCTAATAATAACATCCAGTCCAACTTGAATTTTAGATAAAGTAACAAATATTTAGTGTAAGTATGTCCCAAATATTTTATGGGATATACTTACACTGAACAATCGTTTAGTGTTTGCTTGAAATTCAAGTAGTGCCGGTTGCTTTGCAATCAAAGGAGTCCAGCAGGTTGGAGTCAGTTTAGCTCCTGGCGGACCTCTTTGGACCATGCTGCTGTCACTAGCTCCTCCCCAGGCCTGGGACCCACTCAGGGAGCAGCTAGTAAGGGGACAAAGGAGGGCACCTGTGAGAACGGAGAGGTGAGGAGTGTGTGAACCTTGGCACAACGCCTGAGCGCAGGGAGCAAAGATTAAAATTAGCCATTATTGTTTTATTTTCTGAATAAAGTTCCGTGGCTGCAAGCCTTGGCCAGAACAGCTGCGTGTGGCCAGCAGTGGCTGGCCAGCACGGTGGTGCTGCCAGGAGCTGACTTCTGCTGTGCATTGCCTTGAGGGTGAGGCTAGTACTGTCCACTCAGAGCAGGATGCAGATTGCAGCTGGGCGCCCAGACCCTGAGCACTGATGCCCTCAGGCCCAGCTGACCACTGCCCCCACCCACTCCTGGAGAAAAGCCCTGGAGTCCCCCTACCCCCACCCCCGCCAAACCACCCACTGCTGCCAGGTTTGGTGGGTCACATGCGGGGCCTTCAGTTAAAGTTGGACTTTGGGTAAGGAAGCAGTTGTGGGGGGTGTTTGTTATTTTTTAGTGTCAGTGTGCCCTGCGTGTTATGGTTTGGATCTTAAAGGTCCCCCAGTGGCCTGTGGACTGTTGGGAAGTGGTGGAGCCCTAAGGAGGCAGGGCCATGGGAGGGAAGGCAGGCTGACGGGGTGCACCCTAGAAGGGGATGTGGAGACCCCGGCACTCCTCTCTCTTTCCCACACTCCCTGAGGCCCTCCCACCATGATGTGCTGCCTCTCCACAGGCCCAAAGCAACAGAACCAAGAGACCATGAATTGAAACTGAACCCGTGGGCCAAAATCAACCTCTCCTCCTTTTAACATGATTTCTTCAGGTATTTTGTGACAGCAATGGGAAAATGACTAGCAGACCATTTGGGACGTGCTGATGCTAAACAATTGTTCATTGTCTGTGTGAGATCCAAATCAAACTGGGTGCCCCGTGTCTGCCAGCGATGCTACTCCAGTCTTCAGACCCACAGCTCTTCCCCCTCCATTTGCATCCAGGTGGGCTGCAGGAAGGTGGGGCTGGGTGTGGGCCTGGGAAGGCGGTGGAGACTGAGCAGCACAGCAGAGGCGTCCACGTGCCTGCCCATGTTGGAGGACACTCCTTCTCCACAGGGGAAAGTTCTCCCCTGAGGCATCCTCCTGTCTCGCTGTCTGAAGAGCCATCCTCCCTCCCAAGAAGGCGCCCTTCCCGCGGGTCCTGGCCACTGCCCCGCTCGCTGTTCCACAGCTCTTCAAGTCACAGGTGGGAAAGGCCACCGTCCCATCCCAGGCCTGCGACTGCCCCTCCCTGGCGGCGAGGACGAAGTCCGAGAGTTTCCTCTTCTCTCCATCAGCTCTCACGTGCCCCCGACGGCCGTCCACTCGCACAGGCACCACGGGATTCCAGGAAGTCACTTGGCTTCCATCACTGATTTTGTAAAATTGGATCATTTTTTTCAATGTTGAGCGATAAGGAGCGGCTTTATTTTCAACAATAATACAATTTCAGAATTTTTGAAAGAATCTTTTTCCTTGTGGGTCTTTGACATTAGATGACATTAAATTCTCAGCTTGTCATTTTCCTTAATTGGAGACCGTCTGGAAACAAGTACATCTGAACCGAGTGGAGAGGGCTCCCAGGGCTCAGGTTTCCCAGGGCTCCCAGGGCTCCAGGGCTCCCAGGGCTCAGGTCTCCTGGGGCTCCCAGGGCTCCAGGGCTCCAGGGCTCAGGGCTCCCCAAGATGCTGGCTGTCTGCCTCCCAGGGCGACTGCTCTGCAGCTGTAGGAAGCTGAATCCCTTCCACGGCCGCCGTCCGCTTCCACCTGCCCTTGACAGGGAGCAACAGGGTGCCAAGAGAAAGCCTGTGGCTAGAGGAGGTGAGGGGCAGGCTGTGAGGAAACCGCCTCCTCTGCCCTGCTTCCTTCCTCCATGCCCCTGTGGGGTCTCGTCTGACCCCGCGGGAGGAGAGAGGCCACAGGAGAGCCTGGCGCTGCTCCCAGGGAATTTCCATAATGTCCTCCCTCCCTCCAGGTTCACCAATGTCTTCTGTCACCCAGGAAAGACAGTCGTGCCTCCCAGTTTCTAAAGTAAACCAGTCACGTGGCGTGCCATTAAAATGTACGAGTTTTAGGTTTACATGTATCAGTTGGAAAATAAACTTAATTTAAAAAATAAATAAATTCAGATCAAACTGAAAATTACTTAGGTTTTATTGTGCAAGCAGAACACGGTTGATGCCAGGGTCCTGCCCCAGAGGGACCCAGGGGGTCTTGAAGGATGAGTGGCGTTGACACAAGGGATGAGATGAGGAGTCGCCTGTTGGAGCAATCTCCAGAGAGCGAGCTCTAAACTGCTTTCTCTCTGTCTCCTTTTATTCTTCTTTTCCTCATCATTATGGATACAGATCATTAGTAAAACGCGTCATCGATTTACAATCTCCAGATTCTCCCAGGATGTAGCATTTCCTTGTTTAACAGATGCAAACTACGTAACCAGACCCTATGTCTCCTAACCTGTCATTCACCTTTAAGTTTAAAGCACACCTGTACTTTATTTCTAATCTCAGATGCCATCTAGAAGTCCCCTTATAACAATCTCAGATTCTAAAAGCATCTGAAAATGCCTACATTTATTCTCATAAAACTGGTTGAGCTGCCTTCTCCGAGAGTTCCCTTGTTCCTTGTCAAAGTACACCAGTTCCTCACTAATCTTTAACTAAGGGCAGCTCTGCACGTCAATCCCCCGCTGCTAACATTAACTGTGCTTATCATAAATCCCTGTGTAAAGTAAAGGAGGGTCGGTTAGAAGGGAAATGTATTTTTACTAGCCTTTTCCCCCTAGATGACTACCACAACCCATCCTTAATCAAATAGGCTACATATGGTGGGCTTCGTGCAATAGGCATGATAACTATCTGCTTAGGCTCTTTCAGAGACTGAGGATATGAATTTGGATTCTTAGTTGATATAATCAATTGTGGTGCCCAGAGTTCCTGTAACATTTCCCAGAATGATTGTTGATGTTCTGTTTTGTCCTCAATGTCCTGAGAGATAGTAAAACAGCCTTTTAAGTCATGAACCACCTGTTATATTCTTGGCCATCTAGAATTTAATTTGGTTTAGCAATAAGTATACCCATGCCTTCTGTTGGGTTTATGAGTATAAAATAAAAAGTCCCAATTACATAAAAAGAGTCTCATGATTTCAGTTTCCCACAAGTGCGGCCTTGCCAGACACTTTCATCCTCACTGTGACCTTGTCAAGCCAGTGGGAGGGGGAACGCCTTCACCAGGTTAACATATCAGGGAGACCTCAAGCAGAACTCACGGGAGAGGCCGAGTGTCCCAGCACCAGGCACACGGGCTTATCGAGAGGAATCAGCAGGGGCCGTCTGTCTCTCCTGTGTGATACACCTGCACAGCTCAGGGGCAGACAGCTCAGGGGGAGCACTGCCATGTGACCACAGACTGCTTCACCTAAGGTTCAAACCAGCGTTCCCGGGACTCAGCGGTCAGTTTTCATTTCTCCCTCACACCTCCCACGGAGGGTCCTTTGAGCATCTGTCCCTTGAGGTTTTCGTAATTCCTCAGGTGATGGATATCAATCTACTTCAGTGAAAGTGATATTATTAGATAAGCTCTGATCTGATGGTGGGCTCTCGGGTGTAATGGACTCTCAGGTGTGGTACACGTGTTACTTTCCTGAGATAAACTCTGACCTAGCAACCCTCCTGGGGAGATGACAAGGTGTGTGCCCACTCTCTGCTCTGGACTGGTCGGGCAGGACTGGGAGAAGAGGCTTGGGTGGTCCAGCGTCTGGTCTGCATCCAGCAGGCCACCTTTGGTTTGGCAGCACCCGGGCTTTCTTGGTAAGACCTCACTGCTGGGCTGGGGATGTGGCTCAAGCGGTAACGCCCTCGCCTGGCATGCGCGGGGCGCTGGGTTCGATCCTCAGCACCACATAAAGTAAAATAAAGATGTTGTGTCCACCGAAAACTAAAAAATAAATATTAAAGAAATTTCTCTCTCTCTCTCTCTCTCTCTCTCTCTCTCTCTCTCTCTCTCTCTCTCTTCTCTCTTTCTAAAAATAAAATAAAATAAAAAACCAAAGACCTCACTGCAAACATGCTTAGGGTCCTGGCAGTATCTGTCACTTTAAAGGAAGACCAGAGAGAGGGACCATCGCTTAAGGATGCTTTGTGTCTTGGTTTCCTCTGTATTTTCTTCCAAGTCATTGCAAAAACTAATCCATGGGCCATATTATAGACACTGGGACACTTTCTCCTTTTAATAAGTTTTCAACCCTGTCTTTGACCTAGCAGGATCCACAGGACAACCTTCAGAGAAGCAGTTCTGTAGCTCTTAACACCAGTGGGCCCAGTCATCAGGACACCGAGGGGCAGTGCACCTGCGGGATGTAGCCGCAATCTGTACACGGTTGCTCCTAATCGGGGAGCCCAGCTGCGGGCTGGGCGACTCCTTTTGGGTTGTTCTTATGGACTCTGTGCTGCACACTGCAGTGGCTCTGGGGATGTCCCCTTCGGGGCTTAGCAGACACGAGTGACTTGTTTGTGCCCTGATCAGGAAGAAAGGCCTAATGTCAGAGGGTACTCTTCCTGGCCCTTGGGGACTGGAGTCAGGAGCTGGTTGTGACCACTCTCCCAGTTGTACCTGGACAACAAATAGCAACCAACACCTGTAGGTTCTAAAATTTCCCCAAGACGCTGGGGTTTGAATCCTGCGTCTGTGTCTCAGATGGAGCAAATGCTTGGATCAGCAATCCCCACCCTTTCCTGAGAGTTAACCACAGGTGCCACCCACAGTGACGGCTGTTCACACAGCCCTGCTGCTCACAGCACTTGGGGAACTCACCTTATTACCTGCCTGAATATGCTGCTGGCATCCCAGGAGGCCCAACACCTCACTCCAGGTTGGAAAGCACAACAGGAGGGGAACTCACTGAGCCCAAAGACCCTACCTTAGGAGGGCCCCTTTCACTTTGAAGGACACAGATGGCTGTTCATGAAGAAATAAAGCCCATTTCCACGTGGGTGGGTGAAAGTGAACTCTGCTTGCAGAGGTGTCCTCTGGCAGGGAGTCCCAGGAACTAGTAAAGCAGGCTCCCAGCATTTCTGCAGCACACCTGGGGACGCTTGCCATCAACCATCCCCAGGAGCTAGGTTCTGTGTCCAGGAAGCCCTCTGGACGTTGGAAACACTGAGCCCATTGTTAGTAAAGCGATGTCTTAACAGTCAAAAAAGAGCGTGTGTCTCCTCTAACCACTTGCCAAACTCTCACAAAGTTTGGTGGCATCCCAGCTCAGCCTCGGCAGAGGGTCCCCACCAATGTCCCAAAGCCCCTTATTCTTCCTTCCCCATCATCCAGAGATGCGCAAGAAGCCCTCGAGTTCATTTATTCATAAAGGAGTTGCACACTCTGTGTGCTGCGCCTTCTGCAGGGCAGAGCCTCTCAAAGCACTGTCCCAGTGTCCTCAGGCCCCCAGCTCTCGCCTGCTCCCCGCATATCCTCAGTCCCCCCTCCCGCCCCCCTTACTTGCAACCCTGCTGCCCTGACCCACAGGAAGGAACCAAGAACTATTAATCAACTAACCCTGCATGAAGTTACTGAAGCAGATTCTGGAATAGCTGGCTTTTCTGCCAAGACCCACTGTTGGGATGTACCTCCTTTGGCCTGCGGGAGGAGCATCTCTCTGATGCCGCTGCCCTGCTTCTCTGCATTACATAAAATCGATAGCACACCTGCCGGGCTGAGTTGTTCAATTAAACCCTCCTCTCCTTCCAAAGGATGATGGCGCTTGGTCAAAGCAATTCTGATCTTCAGCAGCCTAACTTTTGATTAGAAGAAGCAGACCTCTGCAGCCCATCGGCTCAGGCTGGGCTCTACCTGCAGACTGGGAGTAGCTGGAGGGCAGTGTGGGAACTTCCTCTGGAGGTAGGGCCACTGAATGTGCTGGAATCTGACTCTCAACTCAGGCCACAGCAATGCCTCTCAATAGCTGCAGGAAGCTCCTGTGGAATCAGCAGCTCTAGTCGGGGGTCCAGAGCTATGGACGGCTAGTGTGCAGAATGTACTTGTGTTTCTCACCACCTGAACGTGCTCCAGCGCATGCCTTCATGACCCAGGACGTACCTGCGTCCTGCCATTCAAGGTGAGCTTTCTCCCTTGCCACTTAAAGTTCAGTCTCTTCAGCTGATCTGCAGAACCGACTCAAGATTCCACTTGATCTAACTCGAGACTGCTGCCTTTTCCTGGAGATACCTGGGTCCCAGCTCCACCCTGTGCCACAGTGTGGAGTCCTCAGTACATGCCCTTGCTGGCCCCTGGTTTCAGCCCCTTCCCACCCTGGGCAGGTGGTCCCCAGCTGCAGGGTTTACCATATACCTCTTCCTCAAGCCCTGAGGGTTCTGTGGGTCTCTCCAGCTGATCTAGGCCCCCTTGCCTCCCTCTGGTGGCACAGGAAACACCCAGACACTCCCCAGGACCGAGGGCAGGCCAGCTGGCCTCCTTCAGGCTGCCCCAGGCCCTCCAGCCAGGCCTCCCTGCTGGCCTCCAGGGGGACCCAGGTCCAGCTAGTCACAGTGCCCACGTGGTAGTCAGCCTGGCTGACTTTAGTAAGAGAGACACAGCCTGGTAATCTCAGACCCTGCTCAGGGTGCTAAGAAGGGGACATGCATCAGGAAAGGAACAGCCCCTGTCAGCTGAAGGACTCCCATGCCTAACTATTCAGGGACTACTCGTTGAAGCCCCACATGTGATTTTCCCTGTACAACAGGTTCTTTCAGAACTCGGTCCCAGCCCATCTGAAATCCCAGTCTTACAGAACACGACTCAGAAGCACATGTTAGGACCAGGGACAGGAGGCTGACCACGGACACCTTCAGGTCTTGTGACAATGAGGAGGAAGCACCTCTTCCCACCATGCTGACTAGAGGAGGGAACTGGAGAACCTGCCACAGAGAGCACAGAGTCCCTGTCCTCTGGAAGCCTACCTTCCAACTGATGAAATAGACAGCAAACAGGACATCAGCGTGGGAATGTAAAAAGTTGACAGGTGGGGAGTGGGATGGAGGCGCTAATTGAGGAAGTGGCCTCCACTGGGGACCCTGCACAAGGTCTGAGGGAGGCTTTGTGAGGGTGGGTGCAGACACTGTGGGAGCATGGCTGGGAGCATGCAACCCCAGGGGGGCACTCCCAGAGCAGCAGGAGGGCAGGGGGCTGGCAGGAGGGGAGCCACTCAATGGGGGTGAGGTCAGCCAGGGGCACACACACACACACTGGCCAAGCTGTGGGGAAGCACGCAGGCCCTAGAGCCTCGACACGGAGATCTGGCCAGGTGAGAGGCTTCAGGCCAGGTGCTAGATCCTGCCAGTCCTCAGTTTGCAAGTATATGCAGACACTGGTACCATCCTGCAGAAAGAGTTACTATGGACTTAAAAGAGAGAAGGACTTGGAAGAACCTGCAGTAGGTCTCAGAAGGTTCGTTTTTATGTGCATACACATGTGTCTACACAGACACACTCACACCCACACACCACACACAACACACACACACACACACACACACACACACACAACACATTCTTGAAAAATCCAGAGTCCACAGGAGTCCAGACTGGCCATCCAGAAGCCTCTGTGCGCAGCTCACCTGACTGCAGCCACCATGGCTCTTGCAGCCGGAGGTCCGGGCATAGAGAACTGATTGTCCAATTAATGAGAAAAGACAGCACAACGGATCCATGACAATGGAGCACTGTGGTCAAGAGGGAAAAGAGCAATTAGCCTGGTGCTGCTGTCGAGAAGGGCACGGACACGGGCCACAGGCAGCAGAGAGGGAAGAGATGCTGTTCCTCACCAGGCAACCCAAACATCCAACTGCACTGCCCGGGCCCTGTCTGCAGTGTCCAGGAGAACAGCAGTGGGCACTCAACAGGAGCATGCCCAGCTGATTCAGAGAACCCCATAGAAAAGCAGAGCTGTGGTCCTTAACGGGATCCCAGGGCCAACAGGTGGAGAATGCACCATCTTTGCACCAGGCAACCCCAGGGAGCCAGAGCTCTGAGCCCTCACATTCCCCAGTTCAGGCCAAGGAAGAGAATGACAAGCAAACGTGACCTCATGCAGAGACTCCCTGCCACCACCCAGCTCTCTGGCTGATGCCCCAGGAGATTAGGATGACCACCTCCCCAGGTTTTTGTTTGGATTTTTTTGCTTAATATTTTAATTGCTTATATTGAGGCATGATTTGCATTCAACTGAATTCACCCATTTTAAGTGTGAAATTCAAGGAGTTTTGACAAGCACATAGTTGTTCAGTCAGCACCACACTCAAGATGCAGAAGAGCTCGTTCCCGACACTTCTCTCCCCACCACCTTTGCAGTGAAGCACTTGCTCCCCTGCCCCACCCCAGGCAGCCCTGCTTTCTGCCCCCGTGACCTTCCTTCTCTGTGTAACTGGGATACTTCAGGGGGTCATCATTGTGCTTATGGATTTTGGCCACAGAGCATGACATGATTGGGACTCACTGTGCGGGGCATGGCCCCAGCTTGCTCATCTCATTCATGGCTGAGACGATTCCCGTGCTGTACCCAGTCTGCTTGTGGTGTTCATACACTCCGTGACTCCATACCCACTCACTGTGCCGCCATGTGCTATCAGACCCCACTGCCCCGGGCAGTTGCGTGGCCACCTCTGGTGAGGGTCAGTCGGCTCCTCTGTGTGTGTGTGCATCTCTGTGCCGGCTTCTGCCCTTCCGAGCCCGCCCATCCCACACCAGCACACACTCTAGTGGCTTCATGTATCAAACTGGAAACCAGGTGGGATGAGTCCTCTAATTTCGTCCTACTGTTTTTAAAAATCGTGTAAATCCTTTGCATTTCCTCAGAAGCTATAGGAAATGAAGCCTAACTGGCTTCTGTGGATCTGCAGATCAATGTGGGAAGAACTAGCATCTTAGCAATATTCAGCCTCCTGTGATAGGCATATGTTGGTTTTTTTCTACTTATTTAGGTCTTGTGATTTTTTAAAGAGCATTTATTATTTTCAGCCTAATTCTTGTATATATGTTGCTAGAGACATTCTTAAATATTTCATATTTGGGGTAGTAGGTGGGTGGGTATGTGAATGTTTAATGTAAACATCTTTTTATTCATTTTTATTTCATTTTTGTATCCTCTACTAAATAGAATCTCTAAAGTTTAACTTTAAATTATTTATATATAAACTATCAAAAGCACAGCTATTTTTTTGTGCGTATAAGCTTGACTTATTTTTTTGTTTGTTCTGATTAGTTACACAGGACAGTAGAATGCACTTTTAATGCACTTTGACACATCATACATAAATGGAGTATAACTTCTCATTCTTCTGGTTGCACATGATGTGGAATCACACTGTTTGTGTAGTCATATATGTACATAAGGTAATACTGTCTGATTCATTCTACTATCCTTCCTACCCCCTGCCCCACCCCTCCCTTTACTCCCCTCTGCCTAATTCAAAGTAACTTTATTCTTCCCTAGCCCCACCCCCATTGTGAGTTAGCATCCACATATCAGAGAAAACATTTGGCCTTTGTTTTTTTGGATTGACTTATTTTGTTTAGCCTGCCCTAGTACCCTGTGACCTTGTTAGAATCAATCATTAATGCTATCACCTTTTTTGGTAGATGCATTAAGATATTAAAAATAATCATATACTACATTGTTAGAAAGATTTTACTCCTTGGTTTCCAATCAATACGATTAGGTTTTTATTTCTTTGTCATGTATTATTGCACTGAAGATGTGGGGTGGGAAGCAGTCTTTCATTATTTGATATATTACAATATTTTCTATGGATGTTTATAGATACTGTTAAGCAGGTCAAGGAAGTTCCATTCTAAGTTTCTGATAATTTATTTTTTTGGTCTGTCAAAAACGGATATTGAATCTTATCAACTACCTATTCTCCATCTATTGACATACTCACATGGTTTTCATGTTTGCTCTGTTGTTCTAGTGAATTGCCTTGATTGATTTTTCCACGTTTGGCCATTCCTACAGAAGTAGATAAAGTTCACTTGATCATGCTGAGCTGTCCTTTTGAAACAGTGCTAGATTCAACTTGCTATTTTCTTGATAATTTTGACGTGTCTGTTCATGAGGAACACTGGCTAGTGGCTTTATTTATAATGTATTATTCTGATTTTGGTGTTAGGATAATGTCAGTCTCACAGATTGACTTGAAATATATTCCTTCCCCTTATTTTTTTTTTATTTTTCTTGAACTTCCTTCTTTGACATACACACTCATGAGCAATGTCAAATTTCTAATAATTTGGCTATCTTTCAAGAGATTTCAGCCATTGATTTTGTGTATAATTTGCTCATACTCAGAAAATATGCTCTTTGCTTTTTTCATCCTCTCAAATTTATTGAGACGTTTATGGCCCAGAATATGGTTTGTCTTCCTAATATGCTGGAGGGGACGCATACTGGCTCACAAATGCCAATCGCTCGCATCTGTTCCCAACTGCATGTGGAGCAGCACCACATTTGTCCCTTGAAATCAACCACTGCAGAAATACTTGCAGCACAGAAATAGGCCAAGAGCGCCCACGGGAGCCTTGGACGGCCAGTTGTCCCAACAGCCAGCAGCTAAATGGTTCTCCACACATGAGTGATGCTTTGAGGGCTCCATGTCCCTTGACTAGTTCTGTGTCTCTCTGCACACACATTAAAATGAGCTGGTTCACGGCCTGTCTCTGCCTCTCCTCCAGCCCCACAGTATCGATTCCAGTTTTCCCTCTTGCTCATTCTTTTCTCACTTTGAGAACGTGGCTCCCATTGCCTACAATTCATTCACTTCCTTATTGACCCTGGTGTGCATGTAAACTAGTCTAGAAGGTGGACGGCCCCCATGAGAAGTGGGCTGACCCTGGAGTGCAGCGTAGCCTCACTGTTTGTGGCATCGATTCAGAAGGTGAACTGTCTTCTCCCCTCAGTGTGGACGTGCCTCACACTTACAATGCAGTCACATGCACCGGTCACTGTGAGCTTTCCATCCTGGAACCCTCACTTTCAATTTAATTTTTCTATTTTGCATATGGTAAAGTTCACTGTTTGCAGTCCTCAGTGCTATGGGTTTTGCAATGCTCATAGGATATTTACCATTTTTATGTTCTTCATTCTTTACAGAGTCTCCAGCTTTCTATCTAGTGGCAGTTCCCTTCAGACCAAATAATTCATGTCAGCATTTCTTAAAGCAAAGGTTGCCTGGCAGCAGATTCGTTCAGCTTTCCTTTTCCAAAAATGTCTTTATTTGATGTTTTCACTGGATACAGAATCCTGGAAACAGCTAATTTTCAGAACACTGCATAAACTGCACTTTGTTTTCCAGCACTTCATAGATGCTCTCTCCTCTTTGTCCCCACATGGTTTCTGACGAGAAGCCAGCCATTAATTGCATCGCAGTTACCTGGTAAGTAATATGTCATTTTTTTCTTGCTGCTGTCAAGATTTGCTTGTTACCTCTGGTTTTCAGCAGGGAGATAATAATGTGTTCCAGCCTGGGCTTCCTTCTGTGTTTTATTTCCTGATGTCCATTTAGCATGTTTCTGTTTTATGTCAGAGGTAGAATATGTTTAGACATTGTATCTGTAAACGTGTTTCTGTGCCGCTCTCTCTGTTCCTTCCCCCTGGCAATCCAATTACATGTATATTGAACCTTTTGAGAGAATCTAACCAACCACTTAGGCTTCATGTTTTAAAAAGACACAAAGCCCTGATGTCTCTGCATTTCTCTAGCATAATTTCCATTAATACCTTCAAATTCTCTCACTTGTTTCCACTTAGCTGTCATACTATTTCATTAATATTTTCACACAAATTTAATAATTTAGTACAGGAATTTTCATTTCTTATTTTTCTCCATCCAGACTTTATGTTTGTCTCAGAGATTTTCTTTAATTAAAAACATGGCCAATTTGAAAGTTGAAATCTCAGGAAGGGGCACCGTTGTGAGCACCTCTTCCAGCAGCTCCACTGCTTTCCACTGAAGATCACAGAGAGCTCCCAGCTGCTTTCCTCAGGGAAGGGAGCATCCCTTGTAAAACTTGACCAGAACCCCTAGTGACAAGGTCTCCTTTCAGGGGAGGTCCCTGCAGGAGTCCAGCACTGAACAACCCAGGAAGGAATGATCCTTAACTCAGGCTGCAGGATCTGAGCTTCACTACCACTTCAGTGGGCTCCTGCGGGACACCGGGATACCGGCTAACAGCACTGCAGGACTGAGACCCGTTTAGGAAATCTTAGGGGAACCCAAAGACGTGGGGCTGGCGAGGGCAAGAACACCAGAGGACACTTCAGCCTCTGACGCTGACGGCTGCAGCAGACAGCAAGCAACCTGACTCTGGCCAGATGAACAGGACCTCACGCTGCAGGCTTCTCTCCCCAGTTCCCTTCACCAGGGCTCTCTGAGTTTCAGCCAGAAAATGGCAAGGCTTACTAACGGGCCAAAAGCACAGGCCAAAGAGACAAACCAAACATCCGAGTCAGACTCCAATATGGCTGAGATGTGAATGAGAAGGCAGGGAACTTAAGAACTGTGAGTGATACAGTCAGGGCTTTAAGGGGGAACGCAACGTGGGTGAGAGCAGATGAACCATAGGAGCAGAGCGGTGGAAAGGACCTAAAGGACATTCTGGAAATCAAAAGCAACAGATCACAGAGAAGAAGACTTTGAGGGGCCATCCACGGCCTGGGCAGAGCCGAGGGAAGCTCCACTGCATTAGTAGAACCTTTCCAAGCTGAAAGACAAAGAAAAGAAACAGTGAAAAAGATGGACTAAAATGGCCAGAAACCACGGAATAACAACAAAATGTGGAATGTCTGTAGCTTGAGAGTATGAGAAGGGAAGAAAAAAACAAGAGAAATATTTAAATAAGAAGAACTGATAATTTTCTAAAATAATAACAGACACCAAC
The DNA here is from genome assembly GCF_047511675.1 of Marmota flaviventris. Classification (NCBI taxonomy): domain Eukaryota; kingdom Metazoa; phylum Chordata; class Mammalia; order Rodentia; family Sciuridae; genus Marmota; species Marmota flaviventris. The sequence goes on from NC_092501.1 coordinate 2,641,571, forward strand.
CACAGATCCAGGAAGCTCAGGAATATCAGTCAAGATAAATGTCAAAAAGTATACTTTGCTGCATTACATTCAAACTCCAGAGAATCACACATACAGAAGAAGTCTAGGAAGACGTCAGCAGGAGAACCTTCCCTCCAGAGGAACAAGGTCAAGAACACACCTACCTCTCCTCCTACCCCACGTGAGCAAGGAGGGCACAGAGGGACTGTCCAGTGCAAACAAGCAGAATCTCAGCATGGACGGCTGGATCCACTGAGACCAGCCTCCCAAAGGGAGGAAGAAACGGACTCACCAGACAAGCAACAACCCAGGGATTCACAGCCAGTGGCCTGCTTCGCAGGAAATATTCAAAGAAGTTCTTCAAAGAGAAAGACGATGATATAGACCAGAAAATCAGATCCACACCCAGAAAAGCAGATCCACAAACAGAAAATCAGATCCACACATAGAAAATCAGAGAAAGGATAAATGAAGGTTAAATGTATCTGCTTTACTATTGAGAATACTCAAGATACACTCTAAAATACAATTTTAACATTTTGTGCATGCTGGGTTCTAGCTAAGTTTCTTGTCTTTTCCTCTTTCTTGAGAATGCATTCCATTTTTTTGTTTGTTTGTTTTCCATGTGATAAAATTTTGGACTGTATTTTGGAAATACATTTGGAAATGAGTATAAAATGTTGACTTTCTGGATTCTGTTAATTCCTACCCCCCCACACCCACCCACCCCAATTTTTTTTTTTTTTTTATCTTACCAGGTAATTTCCTTGCTGGTTTTGAACTTTAAACTCTTTCTTCGGAGATGGGTCGATTCAGCTACGTTGCTTCGAACTGAGCTTATATAGTTAGTTGAACATGTGTATTTTGTTTCAGTCAGAGGTATAGGAGACCCCTTTCTGACGCTTCCTCCAAAATTCCTGCACTCTCTGAAGCATGTGCTGCATCTCAGCTTGACTTCTCTGGTCCCCTGGGTCAGTGAGTTTACAGTTTATCCAAGGGAGATGCACTGCCCTGTGCATGATTCATGGCTATATAGGGTCCAGGATGATCCTAGGGGGTGGGGGGATGGGGACTTGCTTGCATAACCAACCTTTGCTCCTTTAGCAACGCTGCCCACCCCCCACAGAGCAATCTCCTTCCATGGATAGAGCTTTCTGTGATGGGCACCAAAATTATAGTGGTTTCCTGGAAAGGATGCTACTTCTGGGGCCCTACTACCTCATACTCAGAAACAGAGGACCCCTCATTTGAAAGATGTTTTCCTTGGGTACATTGTCTGTGGAGATATTTCCCTTGTGTGTTTTATAGGGCCTTCCACTTTCCTCTAGCTCACAGGGTTTCTGAGGCAAGGTGAGCTGTCAATCTCTCATCTTTTTTCCTCTCATGCAATTATGTGATGGGCTTCTATTCTCCTCTTATATAAAATGCTTGTTACACTCTTCTTTCTACCATTTTGATTAATACGTGACCTGGCATAGTTTTATTTATTATTATTTTTTTCTACTAAAGATGTGTTGATCTCTTGAATCTGTAAGTTATAATTTTCATCAAACTTCAAAAAAAAAAAGTTCTGCTATCATTTCTTCACATGATTTTTCTGAAACCCTTCCCTCTTGTCTGCATAGAATGATTGCACTTACTTTAGACCAGCTGATATTCTTTCATGGGCTTGATACTCTGTTTATTTTTCCCTCTGTGATTAATTTTGTTTGACTTCTGTTGTTACAGAGGCATCCCTCAGTATCTTCAGGGAATTGGTTCCAGGACTCCCCACAGATATTAAAATCTGTGGTTGCTCAAGTTCCCTGAATAAAATATCATAGCATCAGCATATAACCTACCCATATCCTCCCATACACTTTAAACTATCTCTAGATTACTTGTAATGTCTAACACAATGCAAATGCTGTGCAAATAGTTGTCATGCTGAATTTTTCAGAAAATAATGACAAGAAAAATGTACATGCTCAGTACTCATGCATTTTTTAAGAAATATTTTTGATTCACAGTTGATTGAATCCATGGATGTACCTGTGGATACAGAGGGCCGACCACATTTTCAGATTCACTATTCTTTTAGTGTGTTGAGCGGGGGACTGTTTCAAAGTTTATACCCACAATCCCATAATCTCTGTCACTTCTGGACATGATTATCTGAGTTTGATCCTCCTGGAGGGTTTTGTTTTCATGCCTATTTGTGTCACTGGTACTTTAGCTAGATGCCGGGCATTAGGAATGAGTCTTTGGGTGCTGTGTCAACTTACTGGCAGTCTGGCTGGTTCTTTTGAAGTATGCTTGGAGGCATTTTTGCAGAGGGTCCAGAACTCACTTTCATCTGGGGAAGGCTTATTCTTACTTCTACGGCTGCATGCTTCTGAGGGCTCTTCACAGTACCCCATGTTCTGCTAGTCTTGGCAGTCATACTGGTGAGAACCTAAGATCTACAATGCTATGTGAGCTCTGGGGATATCTGCCCTTGTTTTCCAGTGGTTCTTTTTCAACCCTGTGGCGATTCACCCACACTCACAGATTAATGTAACAATACGATATTGAGTCACAGGTTTGAGTGGCCCCCTGTAGATCTCTGGACTCTCCAATAGTCTGCATTGCAAGTCCTAGTTGCCTCGGCCCCTCAAAGCTATGGTCTGTCTTCTCAACTCACCAGAATGGCCATGAGCTATGTCACCTTGCGCTAGCCTAGTGCGTCCCCCATCCGTCCAGGCAGTGTTTTGTCCTGTGCTGACTATTGTTCAGGTTAGATGTGGTTGTTTCACACACCTTGCTTCACTTTCCAGTTACTGAGGGTGGGAAGCTCCTGAATGGGTGCAGCAGTCCCCAGGAGGTGGCTTTCACGGTGGAGCAAGGCAGGGCAGCAAGTCTGAAAGCACCTTCTGTGTTGGTGGTGCTGGGCAGCATCCTAGGTGCCATGATGGTGCTGGGTGTTAGGCATCGTCATGTTGGATGGAATTGGAGTTACGGGCATGAACTCATGGCTTTAGATACACACATGGACAAAAGCAGAAAGGCAGACAGACACACAACTGTGCATGCTTCCCTGTTTGGTTTGCTGAGAGAACTGGAACCAAAGGCACTGTGTTATTAATGAGCGATGTAGTACACAGACCTTGGCTTTTAAACACTGCACCCCACTAAAACAGTAAGTGACACAGACAGTGACTGAGTCCTGGCCGAGTCAGGGAAAATACACGTTGAGACAGCAACATATTTTTTGTGCAAGAAAATAAAAATGGTATGACTAAAACAACGGGAGCATGCCAAAGTGCAGAGGAAGGAGGTTCAAGGGACTCTATCAGTTATCTTCCCATGGCTACAATACCTGAGAAAAATCATAGTTTCAGAGGTTTCAGTCATGGTAGGCTGACTCCATTGTTTTGGGCCTAAGGTGAGGCAGAGCACCTTGGCAGAGGGGTGTCGAAGAGGAGAGCTGCTCAGCTCATGGAAGCCAGAAGCAGAGAGAGAGGGGAAGGGGCTGGGGACAACATAGGGTCCCCAACAGCACACTCCAATACCCTACTTCCTCCAATCAGGCCCCACCTCCTTCAGTCTCCACCTCCTCCCAATAAAACCAGAAAATCATGAACATGCAATGGATTAATCTCCTGATGAGGTCAGAGCTTTTGTGATTAAATCTCTTTACCAAAAACCCCCATCTCTGAACCCTGCTGTACTGGGGACCAAGGCTTCAACACATGAGCATTTGGGGACATTCTAGGTCTACAATATAACAGGCTCTTAATGATCAGAGATGAAACAATATGAGCATCATAGTCGATTGTAATATTAAAGCAATTTAGCCCACCTAATAAAAATAGATTGGATGATAAAAATAATCTGTTAACATCATATCAGGAATTTACATTAGAAGAGACTTATAGATTCTTAATAAAATAAGTAGAGTTGGCAATAAAATTAACAAGGCAAAATAGTAAAAATTGGTGAATCTGGGGAAAGAGTAGACAGGAACACTCTGTACTTTTCTGCAAAACTTTTTAAAATTTGAAGTTATCTCAAAACAAAGCATTAAAAACATGTAGGTCACTGAAATCAAGTCCCAGTGACTAAACTCACCAAAGGGAGTCACATTTGGCTTCCAGGCTCTGGGACACAGTGTGCCTGTGGGCCTGACACACTCCTGTCTTCCATTGATTCAGTACCTTCCCCAGATGGGCAGCACCTGATCTCCACAGAGCTGGTATCAGGTGGGGGCTTGGGCACTTATGACGTGGCCTCCCTGGAGAGGGACCTGACCAGGAGTTCACATGAGGACCCCCTGGGCAGCATTATGATGTGGCTCTCACCTAAGATTGATCCCAGCTTTGAAATTCACCATGATTTCTAAAACTGTTCATGATGAGCATGGAGTGTGCTTCTCCAAGCTCTCGAGGGAGGCTTGGACATTGCAGGTGTCCCCACTGGCTCTTGGTATATCTGCGCATCTGGCTCCACCTTCTGCCTCCACAGGCTCCTGAGAGCACTTAGCACGTGTCACAAGCAGACCTGTGGTCACTCAGCACTCGGCAGCACCTCCCCTCTTTCTGACTCTTTTTAACACAGGACTAACTTTGCCAGTTGCTGCAGGACTTATAAATACAGCTCTTTGATACTGCCAACCTCCAGCTGAGCATGGTGTCCCTGAAGGAAGTCAGCTTTGATCCTGGGTCCTGCTGAAAACCCAGACTTTTCATGTGCAGTCAGGCAAAGGGGTGGAGCACTCTGGGGAGAGGCCACCTGTGTGCTGGGGCATCGATCTGCATGGCCTTGGAGCAGAGGAGAGGTGCAGGGACTCAGGAACCACAACACACTTGAAAGGCCAGCCTGCACCCCAGGGAAACAGATCCTTTTACAGCTGTGCAGAGAAAACCTGAACCTTCTGGAAAGAACATGGAGGGAGGAGGATGAAAGGAGGGCAGAACCAAACGAGGCCTAGCATCATGGGTGGTTTCCGATGCTCAGAGCCCAGGTTTCACAATGAGCACACTCGACGGGAGGGACGCAGAGGTCAGGGTCCCAGTGGAGCAGCCCCAGCTCTCAGGGGTAAAAGCCTCCACGTCCTATGCGACTGACCTGCTGCACTGTAGAGCACTTCCCCCCACCCCCCCCTCCATCTCTAAAAGCAGTGTCCCCAGTCATGTGGCAACAGAAAGACCCACTTCGTCCCCACACCTGTGGAGAGTGTGTCTGGGCAGACAGACCCACAGCTCTTGAGCAGTTGCAATAGCGGTGACATTCCTGACCCACCATCCAAACCAGATGCTTCCCTCCATTAGGTGCTAAAGCTCACGTGCTCATTCTGGGTAGGGGCTCCTTTCCTGCCTGCTGCTCCTGAGCTAGGACAGTAGGCCAGGCCCCCTGAGGACGCTGGCCTAGTGTTCTATTGAAGAGTCCTGGGCAGACTTGCACTGAGGCATCCAGACCACGTGCACCAAGAATACAGATGGGGCACAGTGAGAGTTAGGGGACCTTCACCATGACACAGAGCCCATCTGTGGCCCAGGAACAGCCATGTGTACCATCCTGGGCCCATGAGCACTGAGAACTAAGGAAGGATGGAGCTGCAATCTCATGGTGGGCCTCAGGAACACCCCGATTCCCAGGTCACCAAGCATGCCAGAACTTGGGCCAACCACACCTAAAATTGTGGAGTGACAAAGGCTCTTTGGAGTAGCCTTGCATGGACACAGTTGGAGCAGGTTAGTCAACTGTGTCTCTTACTGGGGACATTCCTGGAAGGCTAAAAGCACATGCCGAGGCAAGCAGGCCCCCGAGCTACTCGTGAGAAGGCCCGGCTGTGTCGAGAGCTGCAGGGCAGCCTGGGCCTTGAGCAGCTTGCTGTCAATGTTCACCAGGGCAGAGCATCACCATGGCCACCTCAGACCAGGTCTCACCAACCTCTGTAGAAAGGGCAGAGAGGATCGGCACGAGTGTGATGCCCAGGACATAAAGCCCGAGGCCCTCACAGTCTGGGTACAGTGAGGTCTAAACCCACCCAGCAGGCTAGGAACCTCCTCTGGGGGGCCCATGCAGTGCTGCCCCTCATGGTCTTCCTGGAAGGGCAGACATGTAGCACCCACTGCACACCATGGACACGCAGCACTGCTCTTGAAAAATGGTGGGTCTTCACCCAACAGGTCACTGAATTTGAGAGGACAGTCCTGCTTTAGGAAGAACAAGTATCATGAACACTGTCCTCACAACTGTCAGCCCCAGCAAGAAAAGCAGGGGTGCCTGCAGCTCAGGAGGATGGATTGCTCAGAGGGCCAAGGGACACCAGGGACCAGGAGAGCACATTCTGAGCAAGTCTACGTGGGGCTTGGATTTGAGCTCTCCTGAAGATAGGGGCGCTCCACAGCAGGTGCCACTGGGCATCACTGTGTAGGGTGATCTCCCCACCTGTCCCTATTGCCCCAAGTCAAAGGTGCATATGTGTGTGTGCAGGTGTGTACACACACACGCCTTCATCCCTGTAGAATCAGATGTACACATGTGTATGTGTAACAATGTGTTGAAATGCATGCCTTGTACTTATGGCTATAACATACTTATTCAGAGAGATGATTATGCATATATAATTGGAAGGACACATGTGTGTGCATGCTGTGTACACTGACATAAGTATACACTATCAGACCCCCTTATGCACATTTCAGACTGACATAAATGACTCCCCCAATCCATCAGGAAGGGGAGACAAACTCTCTTGTCTGCTGCACAGAACTGCAGAGTTGTCCTTTGGTTCACAGTCTGCAAGCAGACAGACCTCCTAATACTTTTACAGCCCGTGGTTGACACCTCTTCTCCGTTACCAGATTTATGGTGTTTTAATGAGCGAACCAGCAGAGAATGTCATTATCTCCCCTTTGTAGCCAAAGGAAAGACGGGCCACAGCCTAAGTTTGTACAAACAAATTGAAGCCATTGGCACTATGTACACTCAAAAGCTTGGTTTTCAAGAGCCTTTAGTTCAGCCTCCATTATTCCTGGAAAATCCACATTTGGTGCTATTTGTCCCGAGATAATAAATGACAGTGTCCAGCCCTCGACCCTCCAGTGGCCAGAAGAGAGACCCTGAGGAAGGGGTGTGCAGCGTGGAAGCCACGGCGGTGACTCAGCTGCCAGCTGCTCCGAGCAGCCCTCGCCTCTGCTGCAGCGACTGTGTTCCATAAATATTTAACAGTTCAGCTATGTTTCCTTAAACCAAAAATTGACCCTTATTCAAAGCAATCGTATAAGCGATCAGTATTTGCACTGCCTGGGGACACAGGAAATTTGCATCTGGCTCATCTGAGCCCAAATTAAACATTTGTATATTTTATTCACATTTCTTGTCATTAGGCCCAACTTACTTCGGCTTTCTGCATTTGGATCCATGCTAGAAAAAGGCTTCCTTTTTGAAATAAAATTACCCATGAAAATTGCACTTATTCTAAAATGGCTCCATGGCCAGTCCAGGTTGTCCAAAGGTCTTCCCAAGGCAGGGAAGTTTGTGGGGAGCGCATGCTGGCCCCCACATGGACAGCCCACACCCCAGGGAGCCCACGTTTCACTAATTACAGCCCACATGTGCTGCTTGTTAGTTCAGATTTTGGGCTTGATTTTATTCTTAAAGCAGTGAACAACTTTGTATCCAAAGTACATTTTCCCTTTTCTATCAATAATGGAGGAAGAAGGGAGGTGGCCAGAGGGACAGGAGGGGCTGGAACCATGCAAGAGCTGGCAGATGGAGATGTAGGCCAAGAGGAGCCATGGCCCAGGGCTCTTCAGATCCAATTCAAGAGCTGGAATTGGTGTGACCTGACCCAGTCACTTCCAGCCTGGCACATAAGTAGGCTCCTTTACAAGGTGACAGTGGACAGTGGCCTGGCCTGGGGTGGGCTGCTCTTGGGGATTCTTCTCACGTTCAGTTCCCAGGACAGTGACTTTGACGCATCCCATTCAGTGTGGCCCCAAACTCCACTCAGTGACTCCAACAGGTTCTGCGTGAAGGTCTTAGCAGGAATTCCCTGTGAAATGTCCTGATCGGTTATTCACCTGCCTGTGTTTTATTGTTAACTACTTCATTACTTTTTAAAATGTACTTTAACACAGCTTGACTCAAAGAATCATGGTAAAGCAAGCCTATGCCAGCATCTAGTCAGCACCATGGCTAGCACCCACAAAGGCAGGGCTGGCCTCTCCATCAACCCTCCGACCTCTGCCCTAATACTGTGCATCTATGCTGGCTCTCCAGGTCATGGGTGCTTGCCTTGTCTGCAGCGCCAAGCCACCAAGAGCGCGCTCACCACCAGGCATGGAAGCTCAGGGGCACGTTCATCTTTCACTCGTGTGAGCACACCTGTCCTCCACGTGAGCTTTTGTGTCTGGCTTCTCACAGGACTTTATGCTGTGAGATGCACACACGTCGAGTCCAGGCTGTGGTTCCTTGGTGTACTGACCCACTCTACATCCACGTTTCCAGGCTGTAGCTATTGCGAATGAGGACGTGCTGGGCATTCCTACCTGTGTTTCCAAGAGCAGGTGTGCGCGGGCTGTCGCTGAGAACACACCTATAGGCGGAGCTGTGGGATCATGGAGGCGCAGGTCCCACCCACGCATGCGCTCACTTCCAACAGAGTTCCTGCAGCTTGGCGTCCACTCCAACACAGGCGTGTTCCATCTTTTAAAGCCCTGCCCCTGGGCATTGGTGTCCCATGTGATTTCGATCTGTATTTCCCAGGTCCTTAATGAGGTCAAGCGAGTCAAGTTTATCAGCCACTCCAAACTGTCTCCTCTGCTTCCCATTGGGCACGACAGCTCGTTTTTTGAAGGCAGAACCCGCCTCCGTTCTCAGGGCCCACGCTGAAGGATGACTTGGTTGTACATCAAGCTGCAGCACAGGGTAAACATTTTTGGGCTCCCTATTCTGTAGCATTGTCCATAGGTCAATCTTTATGCCAGAAACACCCTGCCTCATTTACTTGAGCTTAATATCTGGACATTCCAGGGCCTCTGCCTTGCAGGGCCTCCTGGAGGTGCAGAACAAAGGGCAGAGGCCTAGGACCTCGCGGACCACAGGAGGTGAGGACAGCCCCCTCCCAGGGTCCCATTGAGAGCTACCATCTTGTTCCAACCACTACCGCCACAGCCCATAGCACAGTGAGCTCGGCCACTGTACCCACCGCGCCCTGCACCTCCTGCCCCAGGAGCCTCCTACGCTGCAATCACGTTAGATATCTTTCCGAGTGCGAAGCCTGTGCCACCTCACCTGGAAGACAGTTATGCTGGGCGGTGGCTGTTCCCCTCCGAGTTTCCAGCCCCTTTCTTTTGTTTTTTGTCAGTTGTTTGAGAGGCTGGCTGCTTTTCATGGGCCTTTAGGAGATTCTCTCTCAAGTCTCCTAAAAACGTTTCAAGGCATATCTATTTATGTGTCATGTTTGAAGTTTGTAAATTCATGCCACAATATTTTGGAAAATTCTCAGTTGTTGTCCTTACAAATTTTGCTTTGGCCTCATTATGACGGGAGTGGGCAAAGCCAGGCGTGTAGGGCCTCCTGGGCCTGCGGTTGGCAGGCATCGGGTCAGAAGGCCATGTCCTCCAGTGCGCTTACCTTCTTTCTGCATGCTGGGTTCTGTGCTTTCCTCGACCACACCCTCCTGCCATGATGTCCTTCCTCACCTTGTGTCCCAAGAAATGGAGTTGTCCATCTATGAACTGAGACCTCTGAAACTGGGAGGCCCCAAATAAACTTTTCCTCCTTAAAATTGTTCTTTTCAGGTCTTTTAGTCATAGCAGCGAAAAAAGCTGATTAAAACACCAGCTCTCTATGTTTGGAAATTTTATCTTTATTGTTTCGAACAAACTAGTACGGAAATTTTGAAATTGGTGTATGATATTTCTGGTTAATTTTAATTTTCTTGGGATTATTTATGTAGGTGATGGTATCATCTTCATGAATACTTACTTTCCTTTCTTGATTACTAAATATGTGCTTTTCCTTGTCACTTCTCACCTCCTGGTCTTCATCTCCTCACATTCCTGGTCTATCCTCACATCGACTCATCCTTACCTCTTCATCCCACTCGTCTTTATGATGCCATACCTACTTTTCTTGCCTTATTGCCCTGGCTAGGTTGAGTAGACAGACTAGGGCAGACATCCTTCTTGTGTTCCTGATCTTTGGGAAAATGTTAACTTTCACCATTAGGTTTTCGCGACTCTATTCCCATCAGGGTTGCCTCATCCCCCTTGACAACCATGCTCTGAGAGGGTCTCAACTCAGTTCTCACCTTTCTCCTAGGTAGACAAACGTCTGTGCCCTGAGCTGCTGGACCCCTTTCTTCTGCTTAGTCTGGTGAACCCAACGACGTGACTTTCAAATCCCTGTGCTTAGCTTTGCACTCTCTCACATGAATCAATCAAACCCTGTTTTGGGAAACCCACTAGGTAGCACCCTACCCAAAGTCCTCCAGCCGACAGGCCCCCCTCCTTCTGCTTGGGCACACACGTCCTGATGGCCACATCCTCTCTGTGATCTGTGAGTATTAACAGTCTGCTCGTCCCGGTCTGTGTCCCCACTGTGCTGTCCTTCACTCCCTGAGCCTAACTTACACGCTTCCCGTAACAAATGTAAGTGTGAGGCACCTGTGGTTCTTTCTGCAGGTGCTTTCCATCAGGCCGAGCAAGTTCCTCTCTATTCTGAATTTGCTGAGAGTTTGTATCCTCAGAGTTGATTTCGTCAGATGCTTTCTTTGCACCAGTGGAGACAATACATTCAATTTCTCCAATTTTCTTTATATGTGGTGAATAACACTGAGTAATTTACAAGCAATTATCAATTTTGCACTGCTAGGATACACCCCTCTTAGCCATGACAGGTATGTGTAGGCCTGCATCAATGGGTATGTAGGTGGTGTGTTTGATGTGGGCCTGCAGGCGTGGATATATGTCGTGTGTTTAAGTATGTATCTGGGCGTGTTTATAGATATATATTTAAGGGAATGTAAGATGTGTGTGCGCAGTTGTGTGTGTGTGTACACATACATGAGCGTGTGATGCTACTTTATTGTTGAAATGCCTTGATTCACATATCAGGCTATATTTTTTTACTTCCATGATCTTCTGTTTGACTTTAGAGCTGTGCTAGGCTTACCATGACCTGGGAGTCATCCACTCACCCCTGGGCTCCCACAGTATATGTGCATTGCTACACTTTTTCTTTAAATATTTAGCAGAATGTGTGGTGGTGTCTGCTCTTGCAGCCAAACCATGACTGTGTGACGATGTGACTCACTTTCAAGCCACAGTGGGAGTTGGGTGGTGTGTTATGCTTAGCATCACCCACTTAGCCCATGCTGGGGCTGCTGCACTCTTTATGGACACCAGGGTGAAGCACGGCCACTCTGCATGGAGCTCTAAGAGCACATCACAAGCCGCTTGTGCACACACAAGAGCACCTGCCCCTCCCTGGGAGGCCAGAGACCCTTCTGGAAGGAGCAGCATGTGAGCTCTGTGCTGAGGGGAATGAGAATGAGTCACCAAGGTGGTGGGGAGGAGGATGCCCTCTGACCAAGGACAACTCCACAATAAGGTGTTGTGGTCAAAACAATTTTTGATTAAAATGTCAGTGTGTGTATCTTACCACTTTGGAGAATTGGAAGTCCTGAGCTACCAGTGGTGTTCTGAAAGCCTTTATGCATCTTTCACTATTTAGTTTCATTTCTGGATTTTCTTTCTATATTCTCAATATCTCTAACCTGTTTCCATGGATTGTTCCAGAGAGATACATTGTGGGATAAATCCTAGAGGCAACATCATGGCTGTGGGGACCTTTGGGAGGGTCTCCTAGCCATAGTCCAGAGCAGGAGGGTGAAGGCTGAGGGGCAGACTTCAGAAAGCTGCCACATGCAGACCCTGCCACCCTGAAAGGAAATGCATCTGGCCTCCGTGGGATCCTGGAGCATTTCTGTGTCAGAAGCTGGGCAGAGGCAGTATCTGGAATGCAGGCTGCCAGGGAGGGGGCGTGGGCCAGCAGGAAGGGAGAAAGCGCATCCAGGTCGGCACAGAGTGCTGATGTGTCTTGAGATATCCTGCGGTCGGTGACATATGGGGAGAGCTGGTGGCTGAGGCAAGACAGATCCAAGACAAGAAGCCACAAGCAGCAGGAATCCTCTGAACAGTGAGGAAGCTCCCTGCCTGCCCACTGTCCACTCCCTGCCTGTCCTGTTAGCATCGCATCCTGATTTCCCCTTAACAGTTGGCCGGGCTTGGCAAAATAAAGTCAGAGCAAAGCCAACCATTTCCTCATCCTGAAAGACTTGAAACACAACCCACAAAATCTAGGACAGAACCCATCTCAAATCCAATAATGAGCAGCCACTGTCTGCAGCTCTCCACAGAGATGAATTAGCAGAGAAAGTCTCCCAACGTGCACAATGATTTAGTAACCAAGAGAAAAGCAATAATCTGCACAGTCAGAAACGTCCTCCGATGAATCCGACTTATTCCAATACCCAAAGAAAAATCTTAAATTCCCTATTTTGAGATTTTTAAAGAAAATTTCAGATGACAGTGCATCTGCGATCAGGAATATTGCTTTCATTTGAAAAACAGGATTGCTAGATCGAAAAGGACAATGGAGAGAGAGAACAGAAATGAACCCAGGAAAAATTTCATCAGCGAATTAGATGACCAGCTGGAGAATTTCTCCCTAGACTACAGAGAAAGGGATAAAGAGAGAAATAAAAGTAAAATATAAAACAAAATAAAATGTCTATGCCCTCTTAAAACTAAATGGTGGGCAGTGCAGGCCTTGGAATGGCAGTCCCTGGAGTTCAAGCACAAGCTCACCAGTCACCAACGCCATGAGTTCAGCCAAGTTCACCCTCAAAGCCTCACTTTCACAGGCAAAATACAGAGCTGCTTGCTGAGGATTGAAGGAGGTAATGCGGTCCTCAGCACATTGCCCTGCATGTAGGAAGCACGTGATAAATAATGCTTTTATTAATGTCATAAAAACACCAAGAGTACATGGGAAACTTAGGAACAGATGCCTATCGGAACCTAGAGCAGGAAGATCTGCAGCGGGAGCCTCCCAGAAAGCTGCTCTAAACTCCCCAACCCACAAAAACAGTTTGGCAGAGCAAGAGTGGGCTGTGACCTCTCCACTCCCTTTCCTGCACCTCCCTTGCTGAGGTACTTGAGCCACCTTGGCTCAGCCTGCCTGCATCCCAGGATGGATGAGCAGCCCACCTCCCCGGGCTGTAACCTTGCTGCTGCCTTGGGTTGCACTCTACTTCCTTGTCCAGAGACCAACATGGAGAAAGCCCACCATGGTGCCCACGAGTTCCTTAAATTCCTAAGCACAGTGGAGGAAGGTGAGTGTGAAGAAGGCTTGGTAACACATGAACACATCTGCCCTTGACAGTGGACTGTCATCATCCGTGCCAAAGCCTGACACTTGGACCCTTTAAAAGATAAAAAGAAAAAGTAAATGTACAGGGCAACTGATAAAAGAGAAAAAGAACAGCAAAATAAAATTGCAAAGAGAAAGCAACACAGTTAAAGAGAGAAATGAAGAGATAAACCCACTTAAAGTAGCAGAATTCAGAAATTTTGTTTGTGGGATTTTAATCATGGCAAAAAAAAAAAAAACCCTGATAATGAAGAAAGATAAGTGAATTAGTAAAAAGGAAGGCTCCAAGTCCAGCACAGAAGAGGACACAGATTTACAAAACACTGGAAATGAAGACAGAGCTGATCAGAGGGGCACCACATTTGCAAAGGTGGAGAGTCATAAGAAAACACCCTGAATCAGGACTAGATCTCCTCCTGCTCACGATATGGGAAGACGCTCCACACCTAGACCTGATCAAGTCTCTGCTGTGAGCAGCATGAGGTCGGGGCCTGGGCTGATCTCAAAGATGTTGCGAAGTCCCTCAGAAAGTGCATGGCCCGCTACAACCATCCATGGCTGTCAGGTGAGCGAGCAAGGGAGGAGGGACGGAGGGAACGGAGAGGGAAGTCGGGATGAGGCCAGTGTTTCCATCCTGTTCAGGAAAATGCCAGAAAATATAAACGAACCAATAACCCTGAAGGAAACAGCACCAAAGAATAAGTGAACTAAGCTTATTTCCATCATATAATAAAGCATGAAGCAGCAAGTGATAGAGTGAAGGTCACATACACTCACGAGGAAAGATTTCTAAGCTTTATTATTAAAGAGAAGGCAAGATTCACAGTACACATTCAGAATTATCCAATTTCATTAAAAATAATGTGCAGAGAAAATGCTTCATATTTCTGAAGTGCTTATGTATGCTTTCAGAGACAAAGAAAAAAAAACTTGTTTGTGTCTGCTGAGAAATGGGAAACAAAGCGTGAGATAATCAGAAGAGAATTTGCTCTATCTATATTTTTAAACTTCTATAAGGAAAGTATATTCATATATAGCTTGTAGTAAAAATAATTTAAAATATGAAATGAACTAATTTCATAAGATAAGGCAAATCCAGGCATTTTTATGAGCAGGTAATTTCAAATCTCAAAAAGAGATCATTCTTTTGTTATTTAAATTATTTTATCACATAGAAATTTGGAAAATTTCCCAGTTCATTTCATTATACATGACCCTGATAGCAAAGAAAAAAAATTAAAAGCACAAAAAATAAAACTAGATAATAATTTTAGCTTAGAATAAATATTTTTAAATTTCAATGAGTATTCCACAATAAAATTTCTTTATAATCTGTCAGAATATCTAAAATAACAAGAAATGACCAAAATGTTTTATTCTAGAAAAATATAGTAACTTGTTAGTATTACTTGTCATAGTAAGTCCAAGAAAAACAAATTATATGATTATTGCCTTAAATGCTTAAAAGTCATTTAGCCAGATTCAACATTGATTCCTTATTTTTAAGGATTATTTATTCAATAATAGGAAAGTATTGCTAAGAATGTGTTAAAATAAGATGAATATGGAGTTATCTCAAACTACCTGCCCTTCCTTTTGTATACAGCAGGAGAAAGCAGAGCTCTCTCTCTCTGCACTCTTCACAAAGCCGTCCACAGTGGATTCCAACTGGCTCTGCCACTGGACTCCATCCTGACTCTGCAGAGTGCAGACCCTTGGTCCAGGGCCACTTCTGCCAGTCTCCCCACTTAGAACTGCCACCCAGGGCTAACACCCAGCTGTAAGCCAGGTGGGCTCACTGCGGCTCCCTCCTGCTCAGTCACAGAACTTGGGGAAGCGCATTGTTGGCTTATTATAAGGGATATTCTGAAGAATGCTGATGGGCAGCCAGAAGGGAGAGATAAGCCCAGGGTGGGTAAGGGGCGCCCAGCACCCATGGCCTCTCTGGGGGCACCACCCCACACTTCCCCACACTCCTCACCCTGGAAGCTCTCCCTGGTTTTGATGGAGGTTTCGCCACGTAGACATCATCCATCATTAACTCAACCTCAGCCCTGCCCAAAGGATGGAGTGGAGCCGGGATTTCCTATTTTCTAATCCTGGCTTGGTCTCCCGGTGATCAGGCCCTACCCAGGAGCTTCCGAGGGGTCACCTTATGCGACCAAAAGATGTTCCTGCAACCTAGGAAGCTCCAAGGGGCTTGGGAGCTCTGTGTCACACATCAGAGTCAAAGACCAAATATTAGGACTAAAGATGCCAGTTCCCCTTTGGCTTAGGAAATCTCTGGGGCTTTAGTTTAGCATTTCTATGGCAGGAGGAGAGACAAAGACCAAAATATACACTTATTATAAATCACACTATTAAAGCAGAGGGGCTCATTTTCACTATTTCTGAAGTCAATGCAAACCTTTTAAATATAAAGAATTTCTACCATAATGATTCTTGAGTTGTGGTCTCATTCTGTTCCCCAGTTTGACCTTGAACTCCTGGACTACATGATCCTCATGCTTTAGCCTCCTGAGTCCCTGGAATTATGGCACGTGCTACCACACTTGGCTTTGTTGTGATTTTTTTGTGGGTGATGTGATTTTTACCTTAGAGAATAAATAAAATGTATTAGAAGCAATTGATTTAATGTTCCTAATTTTAATGATTGTAAACCTAGTGACTTTACTCTAGGCCAATATCATCCAAATAAAATGTAAGAGCCCCAAAGAGTCCATTTGCACTTACACAAGATTCCTAGGAACTAAAATGTTCTGAACTGGGCAAAATCTGCCTAAAAGTAACTGCATATTATGAAAATCATGAAAATGATTGGAAAAAGAAGGCTTCTTGTGTTTCCAGACGGGACATCTCGCTCTGGACCATGTCACACTTCCCTTGCTTGTTACCTCTACGTTTCTGCACCATTTCAATAGAAATCACAAGTGGATGGTTCAACTTGACAAAAATTTTTGAAAATTATTTTAAAAATAATGTGTAAGAATATTACAGAAAAAATAAATAGTAATAAAGTCACCCATAAAATAGAAATGACCTGTCAACGGGGTCAGTCACAAAGACGGCACAAGTGTCTCATACGCACACAAGTGGAGCAGGGAAAGGGGCACAGAGCACTGGAATGGAAAAGGTTAAGAAACAAATCAAGTACTCGCCACTACTTACACTGTGACACTGGGGTTTCACGTAAGCAGGGAAAGACGACTTAGTGTTTTAATGGTGGGAAGCCAGGGGGATGAGGCCGAGCCCCCTTCTCAGCCTATAGCAACACCCATCATTGGTGGACTAAAGGCCGAGATAAGAGCTGGCCAGACTACCTTGCAGGAAGCACTCCCACCCACAGCGTGCAGAGGGAGGAGAGTGCTGTGCAAGAGTACCAGACCAAAGGCAAGCGCACCACTGGACCAGGCGAAAGCCCAGAGGCCCGCACCTGTGAGCACCAGGAACAGGAAGTGAAGATGGCAGGGAACACTGAAGCCACGGAGGACCTGGGCTCCGTTCCCCAGCACAGAGTTCACCAAATCCACTTAGAGGCCAGGATGGAAGAGAAAGGCATGCGAAGCCAAGGCACAGGGAGGGGGCGCAAGGCTCAGGACAGCTTCAGTCTCAAGGCCGCCAGAGAACTGCCCACTGCAGCAGGAGCGTAGAGACCCAGTTGCCATGCAGAGGGCTTCAGGCTTTTAATAAGGCAGGTGGGTTTCGTTTCTCATCTGCTAATGAAGACAATAATAAAAGAACAGAATAGGGAGGAAGAGCATGAGAAGAAGATCACTATTAAACAGGGACAAGAGGGGGGAGGGAAAGAGAGAGAGAAGGGGAAATTGCATGGTAAAGGAAGGAGACCCTTCCTTTACAAAATTACATATAAGAGGAAGTGAGGGGAAAGGGGAAAAAAACAAGAGAGAGAAATGAATTATAGTAGATGGGGTAGAGAGAGAAGATGGGAGGGGAGGGGAGGGGAGGGGAGGCGAAGGGAGGGGGGATAGTAAAGGATAGGAAGGGCAGCAGAATACAACATACACTAGTATGGCAGTATGTAAAAAAGTGGATGTGAAACCGATGTGAATCTGCAATATGTATACGGGGCAAAAATGGGAGTTCATAATCTGCTTGAATCAAATGTATAAAATATGATATGTCAAGAGCTTTGTAATGTTTTGACAACCAATAATAAAAATAAATAAATAAACAAAAACAAAAAAAGAAAAGCAAAGGGAGATCAGTAGAATAAGAAAAGGAGAGGGGGGGAGGAGAGGATGGGAGAGATATTGGTGAAATTATATTGTTACATCATGTGAATGTACTTATATACAACAACAAATCCTAACACTATGTACAAATATAATACACCAATAAAAAAATGTGTGTGGGGGGAAATTCTACCTTCCTCAGGGAAGGCTATCTAATCCTCTCATTCTAGGTCAATTCCCTGGTTACATCCCAAACTGTAATCATAATTTTAAATTATGATTTTTAATGAATAACTATGTGGTTTATAGTGTGTGCAAATATTTATCACTCTACCAACTCTTTCAGGTCTCTATGTGCAACTAGGACAGCTTTGTTGACTGCTATTAATGATATATGCATAGTTTGGAGATAGTGTAGTTTTGGCTCCAGATCTCCACAATAATATGAATATCACAATAAAGCAAGTGACATGAAAAAAATAAATAAATAAAAGACAAATAACAGCCACTTAAAAAAGAAAGCAAAAACTAATAACTCAGTTGATGCACTTGTTCACCCATTTCCGATTTACAAGAAAACCTGGAGTGTTAAAATAGTTCTGTGATATACAGAGTCCAAAGTAAGAAAACTTCCTGTGAAATAAGGAAAAACTATATAGTCACTCTCACAATTACATAGATTCTTTCAAAAGTGTGACCAAATGCAGTAAATCATGAAATGAAAAGAAAAAAATATGAGACCTTTACTTTAAATAAATTTTTTTAAGAAGGCAAACATCACAACAAAATAAAGTGCTAATAAAACACTTCAATTTGGGGTAATTTTGCCTCTCTTTATGATTAAAATGATAAAACCTACATAACACCTTAAAAGGAGCTACTCAAAGACACTTAGAAATCTGTTCACGATGGACAAACACCAGGGGAGAATCCATACTATTTTTTTGAATGCAGCCAAACCGTGTGAGAATGTTACCTGTGGCATCTGGTCCTGGTGAGCCTCCTGCACCATTCACAGCAGCAGACCTGGCCAGGGCCTTTCTCCCTGATGGTGCCGGGGGCCGGAAGTCAGGACTGTCAGGGAACATCCTGGGAGCCAGGGTCCTGCAGAAGGAGTGGGTCAAGAACACGGAGCATGAACTACACCCGGATGGCTGCTTGCAGGTTAAGCTGTGCACTGGTGTGTGGTGTTCTGTTTGGAAAGTAGCACTGCACAGGTGAGGCCTGGCTGTTCTCCTCTGCTTAGGGAGCACACTCCCCAGACAAACTCAGACAGCAGGAAGTTAAGGCCTCAAGAGCCTGAACGGCCAGAGACAGAGCCCCAGATTGCCAGAGCTGCAGGAAGATGGGAAAAATCCCGGGAAATAGAAAACCCCAAAGAAGCTGAGCCACTAATCTGAACATAATCTCAGCCTGGATCTTTGATGGATTGATAAATTATTCAGTCGCAGGTTAAGTACCAAATATATAAAGAGCTATGACAGGTTGGTTTGCAATGAAATATAAATATTAGCAAGCGTAATTTACCAAAGTAGACTACCCAACAGCAGCGGGAATACCCCAAACAGCAGAGCTCTCAGCAGCTGCAGAACATTAAAAATCCAGCCTCGTAATTTGAGGCTGAGCAAGTTTACTGTGAGTTAGAACAAAAATAAATGCTGAGGACACAGCCAACTCCAGATCTCCACAAGAAGGCATCTGTAACATCCAATTTAAAACCCAAGTTTTATACATGCAAATAATCAGGGAAGTATGCTGAACACACAGAAAAAAAAGAAGTCAGTAAAAGTGACCTAGATGTTGGATTTAATAAACAAGGATTTCAAAGCAAGTCTTGTACATAAAATTAAAGAATAAAAGGATAAATGGCCTGGATAACTGAAGGCATAGGAAATCTCAACTGAGAAATCAAAACTATAAAAATAGAAATTCTAGAACAGAAAACTATGATAACTAATTTTTTTTTAAATTCACCATAAGGATTCAACAGCACCTTGGTTGGTGATGTTTCCAAAAAAAAAAGAAGTAGTTAACTTGCTAGTAGATTAAAAGAAATTCATGAACCTGAAGAATGCTAGGAAAAAGAGTGCCTCAGAGACGGTGCCAAGCAGTCCTTAACACACAGCACCACAGTCCCTTTGCAAAGGGAGGAAATGGGCAGGAAAAACACCATGTGAAGAAACATTGGCAGGAGTGTCCCAAAGTCTGTGGAGAATATTAACCTACAGACCCCAAAATGTCAGTGCACCCCAAGAAGCTAAGCACAAGCCTCTGCAGGTGGCACCAGGAGAACAGTGACGCTGAGAGAGGAAATGCTTGTCACACACAAGGAGACAATGACATGGTGACAGCCGACCTCACTAGAAACCCAAGGTGCTGTTTTGTCACAGGCTGGTAGAAGAGCATTGTGTGTTGTTAGCAAAACTGTGATTCTCAAGTGCAGGTGACACAAGGACCCCTTCAGACCCCTTCAGATTGCTGAGAGCCCCGTCCCCGGGTTCACGTGAGGACCTGCTGGAGGGAGGAGCACAGGGCCCAGAGACGGTGGCAGTGCAGTGAGGGAACATAGCTGTTTTTCTTCTTTCTTATCTTCTCTAAAGGACACATGACTGAGCAGGAATCACCACCCTGGACGGGTCATCACATACACAGGTGGACCCTACATGACATCGCGACAAAGCGGGGAACGCAGGTGGGTCTTGCCAGGTTTCTACATTTGACCTCAGTGGTCCAGAGCCAACTCCAGGTGGAACACGGCCGGTTAAAGATGTATGTTCTGATCTGAGAGCTTGCCCCTACCACCAACGCAACAAGATACAGCTTGGGAAGCAGCAGACGATTCAAATGGAAATTCAAAAGTTCTTCATTCACACAAAATACGGCCAATTTTTTTTAAAGGAGAGATAAACAGAGGAGACAGAAAAATGGCATGGTGGCACACCAAATAAACTGTCCATCACTGTACTGAACGTAAATGAACTAAACATTTCAACCAAAAGGCACACCTCGGCTTTCTGGAGGGAGGGGAGCAGGAACCAACTAATTGATATTTATAAAAGTTGAGCTTTAAATGCAAAGACTCAAAGAGATTGGGAGTGAAAGCACAGGAGAGGGACAGCACGGGAGAGACAAGCACGTAACCAGGAAGCCCAACAAGCTGTAGTCACTGTGGAAGTACTGGTGGACGTGGTGTTACTAGTGACACAGAGGTGTTGCACAAGGTGACAGAGCTGACAGACCAGGAGAAACAGTTATAACAACACCTCAAAATGCCCTTGTCCAAACCTGAGAGAACAGCTAGGAGAAATGAATTCACAATCAAAACTGGAGGCTTCCACCTAAAAATGATATATAGAGGATCTGACATCGGTACTAAAACACATCCTTTTTATATAGGCCTACCCCAGCGAGTACAGAACATGTTTTCCCCATGTGTAACGCAGGTGGAAGGACCTCAGAGTAAAACACATCTTTAGTGCCAGGTGTGGTGGCGCACACCTGTAATCCCAGCAGCTTGGGAGGTTGAGGCAGGAGGATCTCAAGGTCAAAGCCAACCTCAGCAATTTAATGAGGTCGTAAACAACTCAGCAAGACCTTGTCCCTAAATATAAAATATTAAAAGGGCTGGAGATGTGACTCAGTGGTTGAGTACCCCTGGTTCAATCCCTGGTACCAAAAAAAAAAGTCTTTATCAACTTCAAAAGGTTGAAATCATAGAGAAAACACTGACCTCAGCAGAACCAGGCTGGACGTCTGCAGCATTGAAGCATCTTTACATCCAGACGTCGCCACTAAACAAAAATCATTCACAAACAAAAGAAGAAATTACAAATCAGTTGAGAAGAAAAATTTTGAATGAAATGAAAATTAAAAATTTGAGGAGGCAGCTAAGGAAGTGCTTAAAAGAAAGCTCAGAGCTTTAAATGTCAGTATCAGAAAACAAGGAAAGATTAAAATTCAATGACACGACTTTCTACCTGAGGTTGGCAGGAACGAAGAGCTATGTGTGGAGAGAGGGAAAACAAGGATGAGAGTGGAGATCAATGGAATCAAACATGGAAAAATGAAGGGAAGTTGGCTCTGTGAAAAGTTGTGTTAAATTGAAAACCTGCCCAAGGGGACAAAACAGACTGGCCACAGCCGACAAGCAATGGGGTAAAATCTCAGGCTGGACAGAGGCTGAAGTGACAGTGAGGGCATGACTAACCAGTGTCCCATCAGTGAAGTGACAGTGAGGGCGCGACTAACACAGTGTCCCAGTAGTGAACCTGTCCTGAGACTGAGGCACACAAACCCCCGGCTGACACAGGAACACACAGAGAAAGTGCACAGGACGGCAGGGAGCAGCCCAGGGAAGGCCGCGTGGCAGGCAGGGGAGGGTCTGTTCCCTGCCGGGCCATGCAGCCGCCCAGGCCACCACAAGGACACTGCGTCCTCAGGACCGCCCATGATGGATGGTAACCAGGACAGTGTGGGATCCCACATAAGGATGGACACAGACCAGAGCCCAGAGCCCAGAGAGGCACCCAGGCGCCTGCCCTCCCCTGGTTTTTGACAAAGGGGCCACTGCTACTCACTGGAAAAAGGGACTTAAGTCCCTCAGGTGGCGTTGGATGACAACATGGAAGAGAGTGAGATACACCAAAAGTGTCCTGACATGTTTCATAGACCTAAAAAACAGGAGGTAAAATAATTTCCATAAGGAAACCTAGAAAAACATCTTTGCCATCTGGTGGTGGTGGTGACAGATTTCTCAGAAAAGACAGAAATACATAGTGTTTGTAACAAGACATGAAGCATGCAGCCATGCAGCCATGCCATCCCTGTGCAAATGTGAAGGTATGCAGTTCACATCCAGGTGCCCAGCTCACACCCCAGGTTGCCCAGCTCACACCCCAGGTGCCCAGCTCACACCCAGATGCCCAGCTCACACTCCAGGATGCCCAGCTCACACCCCAGGTGCCCAGCTCACACCCCAGGATGCCCAGCTCACACCCCAGGTTGCCCAGCTCACACCCCAGGATGCCCAGCTCACACCCCAGGATGCCCAGCTCACACCCCAGGTGCCCAGCTCACACCCCAGGATGCCCAGCTCACACCCCAGGTGCCCAGCTCACACCCAGATGCCCAGCTCACACCCAGATGCCCAGCTCACACCCCAGGTGCCCAGCTCACACCCCAGGATGCCCAGTTCACACCCAGGTTGCCCAGCTCACACCCCAGGATGCCCAGTTCACACCCAGGTTGCCCAGCTCACACTCCAGGATGCCCAGCTCACACTCCAGGATGCCCAGTTCACACCCCAGGTTGCCCAGCTCACACTCCAGGATGCCCAGCCTATACCCCAGGTACTTTACTCACACTCCAGTGCCCAGCTCACACTCCAGGATGCCCAGCTCACACTCCAGGATGCCCAGCTCACACTCCAGGATGCCCAGTTCACACCCCAGGTTGCCCAGCTCACACTCCAGGATGCCCAGCCTATACCCCAGGTACTTTACTCACACTCCAGGATGCCCAGCTCACACTCCAGGATGCCCAGCTCACACTCCAGGATGCCCAGCTCACACCCCAGGTGCCGAGCTCACACCCAGGTGCCCAGCTCACACTCCAGGATGCCCAGTTCACACCCAGGTTCCCAGCCTATACCCCAGGTACTTCACTCACACTCCAGTGCCCAGCTCACACCCCAGGTGCTCAGCTCATACCCAGGTGCCCAGATTCCACCCCAGGACGCCCAGCTCACACCCCAGGATGCCCAGCTCACACCCCAGGGTGCCCAGCTCACACCCCAAGTACTTCACTCACACTTCAGTGCCCAGTTCACACCCCAGGTGCCCAGCTCACCTCCCTCAGGTAGCAGACTTGGGATTCCAGCCCAGGCTGTGTGGCTCCCAGCCTCTTATAACTGCCAGGTGCTTCCTCAAGTCAAAGCCACCAACACCAAGTGCAGGCAGAATCCACATGATTTTTCTTTAACCGTAAAATCATTCTAATGACTGGGAGCAAAACAGACAATAATGACAAGATAATATTCAATAAGAACCCAGCCCTGTGTAGTTCTAAAATATAGTCTAAGAATACCAAAACTAAAAAGTGTCATATCCCAAATTAACCCTAATCTGCTGACTTATCCTCCAGTGGGTGCTGATATAGAAGCAGCCCGAACACGGGGTGAGGAGAGCAGCCGGGCGAGGAAACACGGGCAACGGATGCTGGGCGAGGCACTCCTGGGGCAGAAGGAGGGAGTGGCATTTCATCCTCGTTGCTTACGAGCCCAGAGCACAGGGTTTTTCCACCATGAGCCTCGAAAGAGAACACGCAAGAAACCCTGTCTCCACCCAGCGAGCAGGGCAGAGCCTTTGTCACAGGGAACAGGGGGGCACCTGCTGTCGCGCAGGTGAGAGGATGGTGAGACCTGCTCCCGGACGGGCAGACCCCACAGGCCCCTGCACAGCCAACGCATATCTACGAATAAGAAGTTCCCAGAACCACAAGCCCCCCAGGCCAGGGCCTGGCCAGTGTCCTGCCAGCAGAACACCCCCTTAGACACAGAGTGACCCCCTTCTGGGAGAGACAGGCTTGCCTTCAACTTGATCCCCACCCACACGGGGGTAGGATAGGGAGAGCAAGAGGCGAGAGGCCAGAGCAGAGCAGGGAGGGATGGAAGCACACTGGAAAGGCTCTGCCTACCACTCTGGCCCACAGCAGGGAGGGTGGGCTGGGCTTGCTGGGAGGGGCAGCCTGGCACAGTCCTTGGAAAGTAAAGAGAACTCTGTTGGGAGCCCCCAGGAGCACTGGGGCTGGGGTCGGTCCTTTGGCTCTAGGCCTCGCCCGGAAGCCAGTAGTCACATGGACAAGGACTCTATTGCCACAATAGCCTGACACCAGCCAATGCGCTGGGCATGTGGTCTGGTGGCCGAGCTCCTCACTGTCCCAGCCCAGGGGAGGCCTCCCCACCTGATAGGGCCTCACCACAGACATCTGCACCTTGCTGAGCTGGAAAGTGGCGTTGGTGACTTCATAAGCCACATGCCTGTGGTGGGGAGCTGGGACTCCCGCTGAGGCGCTGGACCCCAGGTGCACACTTCCTGTTTCCAGGCCTCGCCCTGCCAGCATCCCAGGACAGACAGACAGACAAAACACGAGACACACAAGACAAGATCTCTCCTGGGAAAGCCAGGACAGCATGAGTGCGTGGCCCTGGAGAGTGGCTCAGTAACACACACACATCCTGGGACAGTGGCTCTGGTGAGTGTGACAATCCTTCTGATGTCGTGCAAAAAATTCCAGAATCACATCCTGCACACAGGAAGGGAGGGAAGGGAAACAGCCAGTGTCAGCAGTTCTCACCTCGAATGGGGGCGTTGTTGTAAATTCCACCAATTGTCCTCTATTCTCTGTATTTTTCTTTTTGCAGTGAGATATGCTGTTCTTTGTAGGAAAGCCTACGTTCCTCCTGTAATTACAAGTGCATTGTTGCTGTACCCGCCTTTCCCTCACCGTGGAAATGAGTTTAGAGTGGCCGTGGGGCATCCAGACATGAACATCCAGGTGTCCAGGCCTTGGCAGCTGGCCTGCCAGGTGCAGGGACCTCCCTTCTCTGTCCAGCACCTGCCAAGGGGTGGGGAAGGCCGTCCTCGAGAAGGCTGGGCTGAGGCTGTAGGAGAGGCAATGGGGAGCGAGAGGAGCGGTGGTGGGAGGAGGAGCCTGAGGCGAGAGCAGGCCCAGCGCAGCACCCAGGACCAGCTGGCTGATGACAGAGACATCACCATGCCACTTGTCCCTTCACCCCTGCAGACCATGTCTTATCTGCTGTTCTGCTAAGGGTTCTAGGCCTAAATCGTGGCAAAAGGGCAGAATGTCTAATGGGAAGCCTCGTCTTCCACACCGTGTTGAGTGCTGGGCAGAGGACTGGCCAGTGTGGGCACCAGGAGGGCCAGCCGGGGGGCTGTGGCTTCCCACCTTCCTCAGGATCTCAGAGCAAGGTGAGATTAGGGGTGGTCAGAGGCCTTGCCGGGCAAGCAGCTCAAGACTCATGGGGGTGACTCTCTTGCCCTTGTTAGATGTGAGAAATCTCACCAGGGAGGAGACCCAGGGGTTTGGGAGCTGGGGTGGCAGCCAAAGCCTGAAGATTTGGGGAGGCCTCTCCCAAATTTGTGTTCCCCCTGCCTAGAATCATGCCACAGTGAAGACCAAAAAGAGTTATCCCTTTACTAAGGCTGTCCCGAGTGTCCACCACCTTCAAAAAGCAAATCTCCCAACACACAAATTCACAAAGGAGAGCCCTGATCCCACTGAGGTGACAGCCACCTGCAAGGGCTGGCCAGAGCTCCCCTACTGGTGCCCATGCGAGGATGACACGCAGGTGCAGGTGCCAGGGTGTCTCCAGTCAGGACTGAGAGTCACCCCCTCCACCGCCATGAGAGGGCGAGGCATTGCTGGGCCACATATGAGCACTCTGCTGGCAGCTGAGACAGGGCGGACATGAGGAAATGGAACAGCAGGCAGCATCAGAGGTGCTTGTGACTGGAGGAAGAGCATCTGTGACACCCAAGGCCACTGCTCCAATGGGACCTTCTTCTAGGGGAACCATGGTGGCTGCCCACATGTACCTGGGACTCTAGTACTGGCCCTCGGCCTGTGCTGAGGGTCTGATGAGCAAATGGACCCATGAAGAATGACAAGGCACAGGGGTTCTGTTCCTGGAGCAGGACGAGCCCAGGGCCCAGTCCCCGAGGAACCCATGGCCTCTTCTGTGAGTCTACATGTGCCTGCCATTCACTCTGAGTCCCCACTTCAGAGCATGGCCTGGGAACGGAGGTGGCTCCTGCTGGGTCTCTCCAGCCACAGTCCCAGGGCAGTTTCACTCCAGCCACCAGGTGAGAGCCACACGGCTCTCCTGACCTCACCTAGTGCCCAGGGTGCTGGTCAGGGATGTGGAGATGGGTGGGCCCTATCATTGCTAGGCCACACTGGGGTCCTATAGCCAAGGACCTGCAAAGCTTGGTCCCTGAAAGCCGTTGACCGGGCCTGCTTTTCTGCAGGGCATGGAGGGCCTCAGGGGCTCACAGTGGGCTGTCTGTCTGTCTGCACATCACAGAACATGACCCAAGCACAGGGGGGACACCTGTACTGCAACCTGGGTTAGGGGGGTCAGGGGTAAAGTGCCCTTCCCTCTCTCTGTGCTCATTGGCGACTTGCTCTTACTGGAGCTCACTGGTTTGACTGAGCTGTCTCTAGCCGGTGTGCCCAGCCACAGGGCCTGCCAGGCAGGAAGGCACCTGCTGCTTTTCCAGGGATGTCCTCTGTGCTCCCCGGAAATGCAAGCAAATGGTCCAGGGGGAAGGGGCCTTTAGTAACTTCCCCCAGCAGGGTGGTCCCTTCCCACCCCTGACCACCAGAATACGAGGGGACACCCCCTAAGCAAGAACACAGCTCCAGGGATGGGGGCAGTCCTGAAGGGTGCCCCTGGCAGAAACTGGGCCACTGTGGGCAACAGCCCAAGGGTCCTGGGGCACAGGCTGCAAAGGGCTCAAGCCCCACAGACCTCTGGCTTGGCCTGTGAACACGCAGCTCTGAGGACAAGCCCTTCCAGCAGCGTGGGCTCCACCTCCCCCTTCTTGTGCGTCCTGACCTGCTGGGTGCTGCCCTGCTCAGTCCTCCACACCTGACCTCAGACTCTCCCTGCTTCCCCCCGGGGACGCCCACAACACCCGCACCTTCCCCCAGAGCCCTGCACTCCTTGGGATGGCTCTTCCCCCTGAGGACAGCCAGCAGGAGGCGGCTGCACTGCTGGATCCCATGACCCCATGTGGAGCACCCTGCTGGTTGGGCTTGTCCCCACCTGCCCTTAGTGTGTCTGGGCCCCGTTCCTCACACCATTTCCCCCAAAACTCACCACCATCCTTTCTTCCCAAGTTGGACCAGAATGTGAACAAGAAACCCAAATTTGCAGAACCAGATCTCACATTAGGTCGCGGGCTCACCCAGCCCGTCTCCGGAGCAGCTGCAGCCTCTCTGGTGACATCTCCGGCACTTCTAGACCAGCTGCTCTTGGCTGCATCCTCTTGGACATAAATTGGCCTCTGTCCCCAGGGCCCCAGAGTCATGTTCCCAGGCAGTTCAGACCCATCGCGGGGCGGCTGGGAGTTCCTGGCTTCTCTTAGGGTGACTTTGGACACAACCTCCTGGTACCTGCTGTTGGCACTCACCTGCACCCTGTGCCCCCGCTGGACCCCCACGCTCTCAGCCATACCCTCATGCACTCGCCCGCCCCCCAAGGAAGCCCGTGTGCACGCCTCACTGTGTGTGTTTAAGGCTAACTGAGAGGGCTGGCCCCTCCAGCACGTCTTCCTGACACTTCCAGCGGCCGTGAAGTTCTCTCATCATCCAGCTCGGACCTTCCCTTTCATTGAACACAACTTGCTATTATTTTTAATTTGTCTTCCATGTTGGCAGTGGGCCTAGTCAGGGATGAAATGTTGGACAAGACAAACCTGGGTTCCTGTTCCAGGGAATTTGCAGCCCAGAAAAGAAGGCAGATATTAACTATATAATTACACGTGTGATTATTTAGCCATAATTGTGATGAGTGCAAAAAAGGATGATGTCCTCCCTGTTCTTCGCTGAATAACCTCATTTACAAGGACGTCTCCTCCTCAGCTACTTCTGAGCTTGCCTCCCTGTGCTTACACCGTGGATTCCCTCGGCCATTTGCACCCAGGTCTTCCCCGAGAACCAGCGGGCCTGTTGGCTCCCAGCAGCTCTGGGGTCAGAGAGCCTAAAGGAAGGTCTGGAAAGCGCCCCCCACAGGTGTTCTCAGTGCTGCAGGATGCAAAGGGCCAGGCGAGATAGGACGCATGTCATGCTGCTGGGTAGCTGGGAAGAGTGGGCTTCACGTGCGACAGCCTGCGGCCGGGCTTATCCCCTCCAGTGCCAAGTCATCCCCACCCGCAGCCCCTGGCCAGGGCCTCCACCCCTCATCCCCGGGCAGATCACAGAGGAGCCTGATGCCTGGCCACACTCAGCCTCCTGCCCCTGGCCACTCTCATCCGGCCCCGCGTCCCTCCTCCAGTACCTGCTGGTGGCACTCCACTGCGCTCTGTGCCCCCCACCCATGCCCTGTACTCTACTTCTCAGGGACAAAGGCCACATCTGTTCAGGTGACACTCAAGGCTCTTTAGGGGGTTATAGAGAAACTGGGTGGGAGAGAGGGGCTGGGTGTTGCTGAAGAGCCCTGTGTATCTGCTGAATTTTTCATCTTGAATTCAGTTTCTCGGAATGAATAGTTTGACAAAGAGCACAGAGATGTGTGGGCCCTTCCAAACTTCTGCCAAAGGTGAGCTCAGGCTCAGGGACCCGAGGAAGGGGGTCACTGGGAGCACTGAGTCCTCCAGGGAGTCCTTCCCAACTCGGAGCCTCTCTTCCCACGCAGCCTCAGGCTGCAGCCAGAGGACAGCAGCAGGACACCCGGTGCTCCGCCTGCACTGAGCCTGTCTGGGGAGAAGCTGCCCGGGCAGCTCATCTCTGGAGTCATCGTGAAGCCAAAGAGATGGGACTCCTGGGCCACCAGGAAGCACCAGGACGAAGCTGTGGGGCTTCAAAATTTTCTGGCACCTTGGGTGAAGGAGACTCTACCAGGAAAACCCCACTAGACCCTTCCTCACGACACAAGCAGGTTCCAGCCCTGACCACTGGGTGAGAAGGCTGGAGGACCACTGCCCTACTCGGCAAACCAGGGTCCCAGCACCTGCCGCTCCCGGGACCAAGAGTGTAAGAGTGTGTCCTCTCCCTCTCCCTCCCCCTCCCCCTCTCCCTCCCCCTCCCCCTCCCCTCCTTCCCTCCCCCTCTCCCTTCCCTCCCTCCCTCTCTCTCTCTCTTCTCTCCCTCTCCCTCTCCCTCTCTCTTTATCCCCCTCCCTCCCCATCCCTCCTCCTCCCCAACCCCCTTCAGTAAATGCTTATTAATATTGTTAAATATTTGGAAAAATAATAATATATGGAAAAAGAGAACTTGAAAGAACACCCCATGAGTGGGTAGGTGCCCTGGCAAAGGGGACTTGAGAGCTGTCCTGCTACTTGTGTGGACATGAGAAGAGGAGATGGTGCCACCTGTGAGCAGGAACCAGCCAGGGCCTTGCCTTTGCCCTTCCCAGGCCCAGATCATGAGCCACACACGTCTGTTCCTAAGCCATGCAGCTGGTGGGACTTCACCAGAGCAGCCTGCGTAGACGTTGACAGTCCCCCACATGCTGGCAGAGTCACCAAGAGGCCACTCAGCTGCCAGCAGCTTGGGGACCACCTCGCCTGAAGAAAATGGCCCCTCCTGGTCATGTCTCCTTCCTGGCATAACAAAGGGAATAGCCCCAAGTCCCCATCTCGGGACTGCTCTGCTCTTCCTGCAGAGTGCTGGGTCCCTGTTGGCAGCCTCACAGCTCAGCTGCCTTGGCCCAGCCTGAGGCCAGCCTCCCTGGAGTCTGCACATCGACCTCCATCTGTGTGGACACAGGGGCGTGTGAGTTCCTGCCGCCTAGAAAAGCCAGTGAAGACAAAAACTTCTCAGCTCCCGTGAAGCCTCCCTGACCCATTCCCTTCCTTGTCTTTCTAATGAATTTTGAGTTGATTCTTTGTGTTTGGTTTTAATATCTTAACTACATATAGCTTCAAACCTGCAAACAACAGTCTGTGGGTTTTTATAAAATGCACACAAATGACATTTCTTCCTCCCACTGTGTTTTCTGTTCACACTGGTATGCGGTCTGGCTATCAGGCCTCTGGTGGTGCGCTGTTGACTGGTTCAGTCATTCTAACTGCCATACGTTTGTACCATAGATGGCCTCAGCATAGATGCTGACTGCTGTCTGAGGACGAGTGAGTTGTCCCCATGGTGATTCAGTACCCACAAGACTGCCATCAGCTGTGCTGGGCATGTCTTCTTAGGCCTCCACATGCCTAGGAGCAGAGCTGCCAGGAATGCCCTCTCGCTCCACTGTCCATGCCACACTCCGCTGAAAGCGGTTTGGCTATTTGTAAGCCATCAGCAGTGTCCTGCCCCGCCACACCCTCATCAGCTCTTGGTTTCCTCAACTAGAATGGCATCTCGTGGCTACGGCTCAAGGCTGCAGGATTAGCATTAATGAGTTTAGTGGTATTTATGAAGGGAAGAGAGAAAATGCAGGTATCTAATCCACATGTTTTACCAGGACTCTTCCTCTCTGGTTTCTAGAAGGAGTTACTACTAACATCTTCCTCTGAGCAGCGACCTGGCTGCATCCTCAGGTCCTTGTACGGTGTTTCTATTAGTGTTGATCTTGTTGACCAATCCCTGCTGAGGGCCCACGGCCCACTGGGCTTCATTCTGGATGCCCAGGACAAAAGTTTGTAAATGCCTTATAATTTCCATGAATTAGAGCTTAGTGTCCAATCATATGAGCAACTTTCACTTATTGTCCTAGGAACAGAGAACAAACTGTGTATAATATTAATTTTTCGGAATATGTGTAAGTCTCTTATTTCCTAGTTTCTGAGTGATGAGTGAAAGTTGTACTAGCAATCAAATTTCTCACTTTGGGTGTCTATATTACCAAAATCTTATAAGTGTTTGCCTGATGGTCAGGTTCTTAGGAAGAGGTCCCCTCCATGCTCTGGAGACTTGAGACTCTTCCTCGCAATCTCCTCACTGTTTGCCCTCTGCATTTTAAGTCTATGCTGTTTAAGTGCATATAATTTCATCATTATTACATCTCTTCATTGGTTTCTTCTTGTATTATTGCTCCTCAAAATTAAAAATATAATGAGGTTCAAATCAAAGGAATAAATGGACTACTAAAGAGAATTTTCAAAGAATTTCAAACATTGTTTGACAATGTCTCACTGGTTTATGTATTCAGAGGCGGGTCACTGTCTCTGCCCCGTGCCAGGAGCTGCTGGGTTTGGGATGCATGTATGGACACCACTCGTGTGGTTCTCTTCTGCAAAGCATCAGATAGACGTACACCCCCCCCAAATACCCCAGCCTCATGTTTAACATTAAAGAAGAGGATCAAGGAGGGAACCGTGAGAAGAATGATTGACACGTGGGGGTCAGGACATTATTCCACGGAAGTGAAAAACAGGCTCCAACCTGAAGAACACGCAGAGTTCAGCCAGGCCGAGTGCGGGGGAAAGAGATGAACGGAGTCTAGATGGTGAACAGTGGAGAAGACGGTCTGGAGGAAATGTGATTATGTGTATGGGATACAGAACATTCCACTGAAGCAGCCCAGGATTAATGGGGGACTCAGGCTACTCAAGGTCATTGTGTCAGGATTAAATGAATTTCTCTATCTCCATCATATAAATATAGAACACAAATACTTCAAAATAATATTTATAACTTCAAAAATAGTCAGGTCCATTGACTTCAAATAAACAACAAAATATTTATGAGACGCTGGTGGAGGAATATGAGTAAGCCTTAAAACAACGGAAACGTGAAGGTGAGAATTCTCCCCAAACGTCTCTACTGACGCAGTGCATGCCCATCCAAACCTCGACCTGAGGAGTCACACGCTAATACAAAGGGCAGGTAGGAGGGCAGAGTCCACGGCTGAGACTCAAGGACATGAAGAAAGAGCTGAAGGCTTCCCAGATTGGAAGTCTTATTAGTAAGCAATCATAGTCCAGGGAGCCTGGTGTTGTAGAATAAAGAGCCCAACAGACCTACAGGTTATGAACCCTTGAATTACAACACAGTGCAGGGGCCTGAGGCTGCCTCGTGTGTATGGTGGGGGATTTATTCCAGGGGTGCTCTACCACTGAGCTACATCCCTGGACCTTTTTATTTCTGTATTGAGTCAGGGCCTTCCTAAGTTGCTAAGGCTGGCCTTGAACTTACCATCCTCCTGTCTTAGCCTCCAGGCCACTGGGATGACAGGCATGGTCACCGCACCCAGCTGACTTGGCTCTTACACAGCTTGTGCTGGGGCAATGGGGTACCTATGTGGAGCAGCCTAGGCTGGACCAGCACCCCACTACAACACCCAGACCTCAGTCTCTGGGAATTTGAGATGTGAATACAAAAAGAAGAGCAATAAAAGTATTATTAGAAATACAGGAAATATTTTCAAGCATTTGGGTAGGAGAAGATTTCATAAACAGACTTAAAAATCTCACCATAACGAGAAACACTGATGAACTTGATGCTACTGAAATCAACAGCAGCTATTGCATCTAAAATCACTACTAATTAAGAGAAATGGCAATCTGAGAAGAGACTCTTGCAGTGCCTACGGTGACTGGAGGGAGGATAGTGTGTGTGCAGAGGGTTCCTGTGAGTCACCAAGGAAAGTCCTAAAAAATGCATAGGACCTGAGCAGGCACTCCACACCAGGGAGTGACCACCATCACTGGACAAGTGGGGCCACCTCACTGGGAGCCAGGGATCGGCTCACTACAGACCAGTAGTGTGATCAAAACTAAAAATACCAACAATGCCCAGCGCGAGTGAGGATGCAGAGCAGCTGGCTCTCCATCATTGCTGAGGAAACACAGATGGCCCGAGCTGCCCAACAGAACTCTGTGGACCTGAGTGAGGCAGAGAGGTCCGTGCCCCGTGAGCCGGCAGACATACAGAGACGTGTGCTCTGAAGAAGGCGCACCTGCACGTCCAACCCAGACGCACCGCAGGATGCGAGTAGCGCTATTGGCAATTCCCCAACCTGCAAGCCACGGCGTCTATCATAAACCCTGCGACTGTGTGTCCTTCCACAATATTCTACTGTCTCACAATAAAAATGGACAAACTACAGCTGCACACAGCAGAGATAAGTCTCAAAAACATCATTTTGAGCAAGACACCAGACCCAAGTGAACACCCATCGTTCCACTTAAATGGCCTTCAGGGCAGCCCCGACTGACCTCTGTTGACCAGATGCAAGTCTGAATGGTAAATCTGTAAAGAAAACCAGGGCAGGAGGAGAGCAAAGCTCAAGACAGTGGCCCAGGGGGGTTGGGGATGTGGCTCAAGCGGTAGCGCGCTCGCCTGGCATGCATGCAGCCCGGGTTCGATCCTCAGCACCACATACAAACAAAGATGCTGTGTCCGCCGAAAACTAAAAAATAAATATTAAAATTCTTTCTCTCTCCCCCCCCACTCTCTCTTTAAAATAAATAAATAAATAAATAAAAGAGAGTGGCCCGGGGCACGGGTGCAGCAGGGACTTGGGACCTGGGCAGAGTCCCAGCCTGAGCCCAGGTGGAGGTGATGGCAGGATCGCCTTACTCATTTCCCAATGAAGGAGAGCAGCTGCCACCCTGTGTCAGTACGTCCTTCAAGTTTAAAGAAAGAAAAGAGCACAGAAAGGAGAACATCGAGCTCAGAGGCAGGAAGGACCTGTGTGCTGGAGACCCAGAGCAGGGGACAGGGTGGTGGGCACACCCAGCCAGGGCTAAGGGCGCCTGGGCCGAGGGAGCCAGGGCCGAGGGAGCCAGGGCTGAGGGCGCCAGGGCAGAGAGCACTGGTGCCCAGCAAGGAAGCAGAGGGTGGAGCGTGGAGACCCAGGCTTTTGAGAGCCAGCTCCCTCCTTTCATAGCTCAGGGAGAATAAAATAGATTTTCAATACTCTGAGATATTCAACCATAAAGATATTAAGGACATATTCTGGTTGGAGTGTAGCTCAGTGGTAGAGCTGAGCTCTGTAGCATATACGAGGTCTTGGGTTCAAACCCAGCCCTGAAAATAGATACACATACATATGCACAAATGTGTGTGCACGTGTGTGTGTGTGTTTCTGTGTGTGTGTGATGTTCTAAAAGCACAGTAGTTAAAGCCATTCGAACTCATTCAAGGAACATGTCATCATTTGGTGGCCGCCATATGCAAGCACTGTTGTGGTACTGGGATGAAGCCTGGGGCTTATCTTCAGAGAGCAGAAGGATGATCAGTGATAAATACAAAATCCCATGAAAGGCAGGAGAGTCCCAAGTGTGGCTAATGCTGTGAGGAAAGTCAAGCAAGGTGGAGAGAACAGGGCTGTCCTGGCTGGGCAGCCCGGGAGGCTTTCCAGAGGAGCAGCTGTGCAGACTGAGACCTGGACGGCCTCACAGCACACACCACGACGCAAAAAGCAGGCAGCCCAGGACCCAGATCCAGGAGCTCACGATGTGGGAGACTCTCAAGCCTGACAGGCGTGGCTTTTCAAAGTATGTGGCAGACAGGCCACTGGTTAGGAGAGCTGGGGACATCCCCTGGCAATTGGACAAACAAAGCAGATTTTCTTGAGCATCACACAATCTAAACCACTTGGGGTAAAGATTCTAGTGCACAAGAGAGCTTCTGGAAGGTGCTGGAGTTCCACGGTTCCAGAGAGAGAAGGTCCCCCCAGGGCAGAGACTCACCCCAGAGGGTGTGATGAGGTGGTCAAGGCAGCAGCCAGCCCCAGGCCCAGTACGCAACTGCAGATGGCTCACTGAGTTTAATGAAGGAAGTCTTCCAAAACCGGAGAGGAGAAACTCGGAGGAGGAAGAAGTAACCAAGGGGAGCCCACCAGTGGAGAGGCAGTGGGGGAGCAGAAATAAAATCAACATGAGTCTTAGCAGGGTACTTCTCCCTCTGCCAAAAATCTCACAGTGTCTTGATGTCTGTTGTTGGTTAAGTTACGGGGATCAAAGATGGGGGCAGGGGACGTTCTGGAGATCAGGGAAACATTCGGCTTCCCTCAAGTTTGGGCAGTGGTCAGCTTTCTGGCACTACCATGATATCTGAAGAACCAGCTTGTAGAGAAAGGTCTGCTGAGCTCCTTTTCAGAGGCCCCTCCCAGGTCAGGGGCCCTGCTGCTCTGGGCCCACGGCGAGGAGGCACAGCATGGTGTGGGAGTGGGGGCAACAGGAATCCCCACTTCATGCCAGGAAGAGGGGACCAGGCCCCAGGTCCCCTTCAAGGCCATGTCCCTAGAAACCAAAGTCCTCCCACCAGACCCCACCTCTTAGAGGTCCTGCTACCTCCCAATGGCCCTGGCTATCTCCCAATAGGGACCAAGCCTTAGTACATGTAGGCTTCAAACTACAGCAGGCTGCAAACAGCACTGTCAGGAGTATGAATGTCTTTTTTTTTTTTCCTTTCTTTCTTTCTTTTTTTTTTTTTTTGGTACCAGGGATTGAACCCAGAGGCACTTTACCACTGAGCTATGTCCCTATCCACCTTTTTAATATATTTTTTTTAATTTTGAGACAGGGGCCACCATGCCTGCTGAGCGTATACCAGTCTTGCCTGGGTGGCATCCAACAGCATGGTAGGGGAGTCTGGGGAGGGCCTGCGAGGGAACCTGGGAAGCTCTGTCCCTGGGGTAAGGCTTGGACCTGCAAGTGCCCCAGGAGTTGGCACAACAAGAAGCAAATGGTTTTATTTGTAGTTTTTTAAGTCACACTGTGTTTTAGATCCAGTTATTTAAAAAGAAATGTTGCTTCTGAGATCTGAAATTTGGGCCAGAGCCCACGCCTCTCCTGCTAAAAGCAGCCCTCCAGACACACCTGTGTGTGTGCGGCATTGATTTTCCAGGGCCATCCATGGCCTTGCTGAGGACTCTCCCCCTGTGCTGGTATTTCCACTCTGATGTTCTGACAGGCAGATCAACAGGTGTCTCACTGGGCACTGCTTCTATCAAGAGCAATAAACTGCAGGCACATTCCTGGCTAATGAAACCGCCTCCCAGCCCGGCCCCAGATTGAGATTCCAGTCAGCGCTCAGCCGAGCGTCTGCAGGGCAGCTGGGCCGGGCTGCAGGCCTGTGGAGGAGGACACAGCTCCACTGTGCACAGCAGACCTGCCTCTTGCTCTCCGGTTCTGGTTAGCATCAGGCTGAAGGGAAGCTGGCTGGGCTGTGCATGTTGGGCCACAGCATTGCTACACCACACGCTCTGCTCCTTGGCCGCTTTCTTTACTGAGGGAGATATTTATGGCTCCACGGGATCGTAAGTGTTATGACAGTGGGGAAAAAAGTCAAGCTGAGAATTTCTTGTCTGACCCTGTGCCATTGACACATCTATTTAGATCTCAAAATTAAAATTGCATGCCACAAAGTCCTCAAGAATATAGCAAAGGACACCACAGTGCTGCCTCTCACGACAGAAGAGCATTCAATCATGAATACAGCACATCGCACTAAAGCAAGCCCTTTGTTAATTTGAGCCTCTGGAATTTATTAATCATTCACTGTGCACAAGGCATTGTTCTGGGGACGGCAGTCGCCCTGGAATGCAGGAAGGACACACAGGATCCACTCCCTATGGCAGCCACAGGCCAACAGAGGCAGGTGAGTAACCCAACCCCAAAACCGATGCAAGGTGAGATGGCTGGGGTGAAGTGGAAACTGGTGGGAACCCAGGAAGCGAGCAATGACAGAAAGGGAGGGAGGTCATGGCCGAGACGGCAAAGCAGCAGTTTACCTCCAAAGCCGCACATCCCGGCTCCCTGTGTCTAAGGCAGGCCCAGTGTCCACCCTTGGCCCTCCAGATCCTGGGCTTCATCCTGGAGGGCTGCTGTCCCCTCCAGCCCCACAAAGCCTCCTCACAGTGACACTGTGCAGGCCCTTCTCTAGCCATTGCCACAGACCTACTCCTGCTTCCGTGGTCTCCCACACGGACCAGGCCCCACGGTGTCACCCCCCAACCACACCAAGGTTGGAGGAAGTTGTGCACATGCAGGTTGGACCACATCAGCCCCGGACTGAAACCACGGGGCCCTCCATGCTGCCCAAGACCAGTAGGTTCATAGGAGGCTGGAGGACTCCCCCTTCCTGCTCACATCTGATCCTCAGGACCAGCCAGCTCCTGGCATGTGGCCACGTTGCTCTGTGCCAGAGTTCCTGGATCCCTAATTCTCGTGACATCTACTTGTCCTTCACGTCTCACCATGGAAAGTGCCTGATCCATGACCCAAATCAGCACAGTGTGGCTGCCTGATCATTGCTGCCGTGACCACTGGCACTAGACTTAGTGTGTGCCTCCCACAATGTGTCACAGTCTCCTCTTAACTAGACCCAGATCCCCACTGTGTTACCATCACCTATTAACCAGACCAGGATCCCCACACGGTTACAGTTGCCTGTTAACTAGACCAGGATCCCTACACTGTGTTACCTTCACCCATTAACTAATCCAGGATCCCTACACTGTGTTACCATCACCTATTAACCAGACCAGGATCCCCACACTATGTTACAGTTACCTGTTAACCAGACCAGGATCCCCACTCTGTGTTACAGTTGCCTGTTAACTAGACCAGGATCCCTACACTGTGTTACCATAACCTATTGACTTTATCAGGATCCCCACACTGTGTTATGGTTGTCTGTTAACTAGATCAGTATCCCCACTGTGTTACCATCACTTATTAACCAGACCAGGATCCCTATACGATGTCACTATTACCTATTGACTTTACCAGGATCACCACACTGTGTTACAGTTGCCTATTAACTAGACCAGGATCCCTACACTGTGTTACCATCACCTATTAACCAATCCAGGATTCCTACACTGTGTTACAATCACTGTCAACTAAGCCAGTTTGAGGAGTCAGAGACATGGAGGGAAGGGTCACCATGTGTATCTCAAGCACCTGGACATGTCTGACCCATGGTAGGTACTTGGTGCATG
The DNA here is from genome assembly GCF_047511675.1 of Marmota flaviventris. NCBI lineage: Eukaryota > Metazoa > Chordata > Mammalia > Rodentia > Sciuridae > Marmota > Marmota flaviventris. The sequence continues at coordinate 2,679,806 of NC_092501.1, forward strand.
GGAAAGCTTTGACTGTGATGGAGATGTTGACATGGGCCATGGAGCATCACTAACTGGTTCCCGGAAGATATTGGGAAGGAAATTCAATGTGCATAAAAGCTCAGAAGCAGAAAGGCAGCAGATGATGAGAAGTCAAGTCACTGAAAAGCCCAGTGAGCCAGACCACAGAGGGCCTTGGGGTCAGGCTACGTAAGGAGTCAGGAGGGGGGAGGTCTGCTACCACCAGGAGTTGTGGCAGGGACAGGATTCCTGGTGCCAGCTGAGACTAAGAGGAGACCAGACAAACCAGAGGAGCTGTTTCCAAGGCACCAGACATCGGGCGAGGAAGGCCAGGGTCTGAGAGGGTCGGCTTTATCAGCAAGGTGAGCCTCCCTGAGATTGCCCCTGCTGCCGTGAGAGCTCCCAGCCAGGACATGGGGACAGGGACCCAGGTGGGGCAGGGCCTGGTGGAGCCTGAGTCATGGAGACAGAGGGGCTCTGGGGAGCCAAGGCGGCTAGGGTTGGAAGTAGGGCACCAACAGGGCACAGGGGGAAACCCGACGCTCTGCCCAAGATTCCAGGATTATTCAGCACATTAGGGGAGTCCACGGGGCCCCCGTGAGGTAACAGGAAAGACTCTCCAAGAAGACTAGAAACAGCTTCACATGGGGTCACTAATGGTGCTTGTCCTCCCCATCCAGACTGGGAAATCTCCTAATTCACGGGCACTGGGGAGGTGCTCAGGAAGGTCTCGTCTCAAGGGTGGCATAATGAGTGCCAGAGGGTACTGCTCCACACCCACCTCACAAGTCAGAGGCAAGACTGAAGGAATCAAATGGTCTCCCTATTATCTGTTCCCCAGAAAAAAAAAATCAGTAATACTTAGGGGAACATAAAAATACCCAGCACCTACACCCAACGCCAGCATACAATCAAAGACCAGCAGATGGACAAGCGGGAGCCCTGCCCAAAAGAAGGGGACATGGTGACTCTCGAAACCAGCACGGGTCCCACAAGGCATCGGCATCAACAGACAGGACTCCAAAAGTCACCCCGATGCGTCCCAGGGGCTCCAGCGCCGCTCAGGGATGTGAAAGATGCAAAGTAAAGAATAAAACAGATTCTAAAGCCAAACACTCCTGTGTCCAGGCTGCATGGACAGGCGGAGGGTGCCGAGGAGGAGGAGGAACCCCAGACACAGCAGCAGAAACCACCAGATCCGGAGGGGAGAGTCAGCATCAAGAGGCACAGCCCACCCTGCCGAGTGTGAGGGAGCAGAGGGTGGACGGGGCAGCAGGGAGCAGCGGCTCAGAGCCCTGCAGTCTGCTAAACTGGCCGGTGGCCAACGAAGCTAAACATCCCAGGGTACAGCGAGGTTGGAGGGAGAAGCCCTGTGGGGTAACTCACTGACATTTTGACCCCACAATTTTGCTTATCTGCTTTATGGGGGACGTGGGCTGCAGTGTTTGGCTCTGGTGAAGCGTACGAAATCAGGACGATGCTGGCTTCAAAGATGACATTGGGGTCCAACTCTCCCCAGTTCATGAACGTGTTCGTGGTGACTTGATTCACATCTTCCTCGACTGTTTGGATGATTCACTAGTGAGCCACTGGCTCTAGAGTGTCCGGGGTGTGTGCGGGTTCATGTGCAGAGGTTTCAGGGTCTGCATGGATTCGGGCTGTGGAGGTTGTCGGCCTTCGGGGCGGTGTCGGGAGCTCTTCCACACTTCAGGAACTTGCCCGAGTCCCCAGTGGTTCTGAAGGTGCAGGCTGAGGCTGCCCACAGCGTCCTCCTGCCGGCCTTGGGATACTTGCTGAGTCTCATTCCGATGCTGGCCATTGTGCCTCTTGGTTTCTGGATTAGTTCACCAACTATGCTCTCTTCTGGAAGAACTGGCTTTTGTCTTGTTCACTCTGTGTCCTTTTTCATGACTTTCTATTTTCATCTTTATGATTCCCGTCCTCTGCTGGCTTCAGGTTTCACGACTGCTCCTTTCCTAGTTTCTTAAGCAAAATGCCGTGGTCCTAGATTGGAGGCCCCTTCCTCTCTGAGGAGGTCCTCCGGTGCTCTACCTCCCACTCCAGTTCCTGCTTTAGCTGGACCCACGCCTAGACCAGGTGCTTCCACTTCCTGCTCAAACTGCTTTCTCATTTCCCCCTTGGCTTCTCCTTTGACCCACAGGGTATTTTAAAGTATGTTATTTTGTTTCCAAATACATAGATTTTTTTAAATGTAATTTGATTTTATTTTGTCAAAACCACGATTGTATGAGGGTGTCTGCCCGTGTCACTCCTCTCTCCCTCCTCTCACATAAACCTCTTCAGCCCCAGCGTTTCTGCAGAGGTCTTGATCTTGCCTTTGGTTCGAAGGACACTCTGGGCACAGAACTGCAGGTTGATGTTTTTTCTGTCAGTGGTTTGGAGGTGTTGCCCTGTTGTTTCTATGAGTAATGAGCTGTTGCCCTTAGCTTTACTTTCCTGTGTGAAATGGGCCCATATTTCTCTGCCTTAGATTTTCTTTTATTGAAAGAATATCAGATCACAACTACATCTGGTTTATTTCAGAAACACAGGGCTCATCCAACATTTGAAAATCAATCAGCGTCATTTACCATACTAACAAAGTAAAAACAATCAACAGCTATATGATCGTCTCAACCGAATGGATAAAGCATCTACAAAATCCAGTATGTGCTCCCCCTGACAACTCTCCGCAAACAGGAAGAAAGTACAGATCCTCACCCTGAAGAGGCCCAGCCCTGACACCATACTTCCCAGTGAAAAAGCGAAGGGTTTTCCCTGAGACAGGAGCAACACGAGGACGGACACCCACCCTTTGTGCTCAGCCTCGCCCTGGACCTCCCACCAGGGCACCCAGGCTAGAGAGAGAAAGAGAAGACGTGAGGCTGCAAAGTGAGGTGACTTGACCCTCCAATGGCAGGACTGCCAGTGGCAGCAGTGCCGTGAAACCCCGAGGCCACCAGGACTGATCAGGACAGGTGCACTGTCGGTGTTCAGGAAGCTATTTCTATGTCCCAGCAAACATTGGAAACCTAAAGCAATGCCACTTAAGACAGTGTAAAAACATGAAAAAGAGAAATTCAACCAAAGATGTGAGTGAATCAAAACTATCAAATACTGCAAGGAGAAATTAGACTTAAATGGAGACAGACACTGCGTTCAAAGCCCTGAATCAGCAAGAACCTGAGTTCACCAACCCGTGAATGGGAAGACCAGTGGATACTACCCAGCCATAAAGAGAAGAGCCACACACACTTCAGATAACAGGGACGGGCCCAGGACATAGTTGGCAGGGAGGAAGCAGACAGAGGAATCTGCCCAGCGCTGGTCCAACCTGTAAGAAATACTCCAAAACACAATCCTGTTAACAAGTCAGCTTCTCCCCAGTTGTCTTGGGGATCTGATGCTACACCAAGTAAAGCCTCATCAAGGCTTGTTGTTGAAACTGATGAACAGGTCCTAAAGTGCATGCAGAATCAAAAAGACCTAGAATAATGCACAACAATGTTGAAAAAGAAGAGCAACATTGGAAGATAACGCTAATTAACTTAAAGCCTAACCACAAAAATGTATAGTTTCCAAATAGACAGATATGTCAAACGAACAAAATAGAAATAAACATAGACACTGCCTCTGACAGTCAGTGGGGAAAGAATAGTCTCCAATACATGGTCCTAAAACAACCAATTTTCTATATGAAAAGGAAAGTTAGATGTTATTTCACACCATGCACAAAATTTAGCTAAAAATGTTGCATAGACATAAGTGTGGAACCTAAAAGCTAAATCTTTTAGAAGAAAATACTTCATCAAAGATTCTTCACCAAAGAAGGCATATGGACATCAAGTAATCACAGAAAAAGTGTCCTTGATAGCGTCAGTCATTAGGAAAGGACAAGTTGACCCACAGCCTGCTGCCCCTGCAGAGTCACTGAGATCACCTGCACCAGGGCTGTTGAGGGTATGGGGAACTGGGGCTCCCTGCCTGTCACACTGTGCAGTGGCCTTTTTGTCAGCTTCCCCACATTTAAGCAAGCACTTAACACCTGCCCTTGCAATCCCACCAGGAGGTGTTTGCTTGAGTGTGAACAGCAGGAGACCCTGCAAAGACTTGTGCGTGATGCTCACAGCAGCCTGTTTGTAACAGGCAAAGCCTAGGTGGGGGATTTCCACCCAGAGGCAAGTGGATAAACACCCAGTGGTACACATGAACACTACTCAGGGTGACACAGAGTGAGGGACCATCGACACATGCAGCTGTGTGAGTGAATCTCAAGGTAAGTGTGCTCTGTGAAGGCAGGCAAGCCAAGAGGTGTACTCTGTGATTCCATTTCCAGAAAGTTCTAGAATTATTATTATTATTCCATTTCAGAAAGTTCTAGTAATAGGAAGCAGAACAGTGATCCCTGGGGGTATGGGAAGGGAGGTGTTAGGAAAGCAAAATGGCGGCTGCTGTGGAACAGTTTGTCCAGTTCTTAAAAAGTGAAATGCAAATTTACCAGATGACCTGGCCATCCCACCCTTAGATATCCACACAAAGAAAATGAAAATATGCTTCTGCACACAAGCATTTGCACAATTCTTTGGTGTGTTATTCATGATACCTCTAAATCAGCAAGAACCTGAGTTCATCAACCGGTGAGTGGGGAGACCGGTGGATACTACCCAGCCATAAAGAGAAGAGCCGCACACACTTGAGGTAACATGGGCGGGCCCAGGACATAGTGGACAGGGAGGAAGCCAGACAGGAGAATCTGCTCAGTGTGTGGTCCAACCTGTAGGAAATACTCCAAAAACACAGAGATAGAAAGAAAGAAAGAGGTGAGTGCAGCCTCGGGCACCCGGTGTGCACAGGAACCTGACTTACAAAGACTCATTGAATTGTTCATTTGAAAAGGTAAAATTCACAGTACTCAAAATACACCTCAGTCATGATACTTAAAAACAAAGAAAAGAAATGGTTTTAGAAAGTGTTTAAGAGATCTCTGAGAGATTTGAGGATTTTGGACATCATCCAACCTGAACTTCAAGAGGATAACTCTGAACAGTTATACAAAGGACAGACTGGACATGTGAGAACGGCATTTTGAGGCAATGGAGCTACAGACCATGCCGCCTCGCGGTGGAGGGTAGTGTGGAATGGAGTCTGAGGGGCGGCGGGTCCTCTTCAGAGGCCTGTGTGATAGCGCTGACACAAGGCTCTCCCTGCTCCTGAATCCTCCCAAAGTCCCCCCAAACCAGTGGGGTTGAAGGAAGTTGGGCTGTTGTGCAATGGCCTCCCCCGGGGCCATCTCCTCTCTGTGACGCTTGACTCCTGTCCATGGAGGCTTCACCACCGCCCTCCCTCTGCAGCAGAGTCTGTTTCCTGTCACGGCATACCCTTCTGGTGTGACAGGTTGGGGATATGACAGTGCTGATGTTCCCTGCCAAAGCCATTCAGCAGGTGACTGATCTGCCCTCCCGGCTGAGGCTGCAGCCATCTGCCAGTTGCAGGGTGGAGGCGGAGCAAGGGGATGCATATGCCAGTCCAACCTCTGATGCAGACGATGTCTCCTTCTAACCCCTCGTCGGAGCCAAAGGTGTAATGTCTGCAGCATCAAAACCAGTACCAGCCTGGATGAAGGGAATCGCCCTCCTGTGAGTTCTCACTTAGACGTCTAAACAGAATTGCCACTTCAGCTTCATTTCTAAATCTGTTCTGGTTCCATCCCTCAGAATACCCCCTTCCCTCACGCAATCCTTCTCCATACTCAAATGGAGTTTGAGTGCTTCGTTTCCATTGAGCAGCAGTGGGTTGGAAGTGGTATATCACAGCCAGGTAGAACCAGATTGTTTGAGTCATCCTTTCCACCTCTGTGACTGAAAGACCTGACAAGAACAATTATAGGAGGGAAAGTTTATTTGGGGGCTCACAGTTTCAGAAGTCTCAGCCCATAGACATCCAGCTCCATTCCTCAGGACTCAAGGTGAGGCAGGACATCATGGAGGAAGAGTGTAGTGGAGGGAGCAGCTCACATGATGATCAGAAAGCAGAGAGAGACTCCACTCACCAGATACAAATATATACCCCAAAGGCACACCCCAATGCCCACCTCCCCAGCCACACCCCACCTGCCTTCAGCCACCAATCAGTTGATCCCCATCGGAGGATTAACTCGCTGATTGGGTTAAGGTTCTCACAACCCTCCTTCAAACCTTCTTGCATGGTCCCACGCATGAGCTTTTGGGGAGCACCTCACATCCGAGCCATAACAGGACTCTCGCTGCTTTGGTCCCCTGCACTCAGGGGGATCTTTACCTCACCTTGTCTGAAACATGGCCAGTCTCTGTGCAGTGCACGGTCAAGGCTGAAATGAGGAAGTGATCCCTTCACCCAGGGTCCTGGGTGGGGACCACTCATTGTGGATGAGCCGCTCCCAAAGAAAGAGGCAGTCAGGGGAGAGCAAGCTGACCTCACAGAAAGAAAAGTTATCTTCCAAACAAAAATAACAGGGAATCCTGAGTCCCACACAGGCTGGGAGCCACCCTCTACCCGCAGGATGCAAGAAGAGCTCAGGGTTGAGATCAGAGGAAGCCATCGGGGTCCTGGCAGGAGCACATTCAAACTCCTTCCCAAACTGTCCTAAGTATAAGGAAACAAATCAATAAGTGAACAAGACAGGGAAACAGAAGCAGCAAACCACAGACCCAGATTCAAAAACCTTCAGGTATTAGAATGTTATATCCAAAATACAAAATAACTGTATGTAGTCTGAACAAATAAAAGGAAGGCACGAATCAGGCAAAGATTAAGAGACAATATGCTGATTTTAAAATGAACCCTGCAAAAATCTTAAAAATGAGATATACATTAAAACGAACTGGAATAGACAGCAGATTACACCAATCCCAGAGAGAAAGGGTGGTTGGGAAGCTAGATCTAAAGAAATCATCAAGAGTAGAACATAGAAATAAGTGGAAAAAAACGAAAGCATGACAGAGAGAGAGAGAGCCATCACCCACCCAGTGGGAGTCCAGGAAGGACGGCAGAGACTGGGGAGAGGCAGCGTTGAAGACGTATGTCCGACAGCCTCCATGCACATGGAGGCCCAATCCTCAGTCACAGATGGTGGGTGCCAGGAATAAACAGAAGGAGGTCTGCATCATGGCACAACGTGGGCAACCAGAGCAGTAAGTCAAAAGAGGTCTCAGAAGCAGTTAAACAGAAAGGGAAATGGTGGCCAATGGGATAACCCTTGCACTCCTTCCCAACTGCAGCAATGGCGGCCAGAATGCTGGAGTGATGTCTCCAAGGTGCTGAGAGAACAGGGCTCAGTCTAGAGGAGCACACAGAAACAAGGAAGCCACGAGAAGCAGCGCAAACAACAATACCTTAGACAACCACACATCTGGGATTCATGGGCAGCAGGTCTGCGCAAGTGGACTTCTGATGGACATGTTAGGGCAAAGAAGATTCCAGAGGAGTTTCTGAGATTGAAGATGGATGTGTGAAAAGGGAGAATGTGAATATCATCAAATTTAAACAAGCGTTAACTGAGTGCTCTTAGAAGTGACAGCAGGAAACAATTTGTGAAGGTGAAATTGCAGAACCAAGAGTCCATCTGTGAATGGCCGATCAGGATGAGTGGAGCAGCTCCACCAAGGACACTGGAGAGTACAGTGGGCACTCCAGAAGTCCACTGCAGACGTGGCAAGTCAGCAAGAGTCCTGGGTGGAGGACACACGATCCACAGGCTGACTGCCTCAGAGAACAGGGGCAGCCTGTGGGACTGTGGCAGAAAGTGAACCTCAGCAAACTGGAGGGAAGCTGCCCTCACTTAACAAGTTTCCCGATTTCATAAAATTTGTGACAATAACTAAACTGTAAGACGTTAAATTGCTATTTTTCTTGGTTGACATACTTATATGTGAATAAAATACAAGAGAACACGCAAACCAATCACTGGAGTTCACAGAAGAGTTTTCAAAAGTTTCTGCATGCAAATTAATTGTATGAAAATCAACTGTGTCTATTTACCCCATCAAAATTTAAAAATACGCTTTATAAATGCACCATTCACGATATCATCCAATACATCAAATACCCAGGAAGGAATCAAACAACACACACAATCTCTCTGCAGAAAAAGAAAAAAAATTAAGAGAAACTAAGGAAATCCTGAATAAACACAGAAATTAGTCATATTGATTGGGTTATGAAGACTTAATATTGTAAAATGTCAACTTTTCACAAATTTATTCAAAATTACAAAACTGCTCTTAAACTTACAAGTTTACTGTAAAATTTAAGTGAGAAGCCCAGGGACCCAGAACATGAAAGGCAGTGTCGACAGGGAAACAATCTAGGTTGCTGTTCTGCCTGCCACCCAGAGTGGTCACGAATTGAACTAGTTAAACAACTGCACCCACACTGGAGGCACAGCCCACGGGAGCAGAATGGAGTGACCAGAACAGAGCTGACAGAGATGACCCCGGCAGATGCTGGGCCAGCAGGGACTGGCCCTACAGAGCAGGGAAGGAAGTAGGCTGTTTCCAACAGCGGAAGCCAGGTTGGTAAAGCATCCACAGTGTCCACAGAGCATTCACAGAGTCCAGAGTGTCCACAGTACATCCACAGAGGGTCCACAGAACATCCACAGAGGGTCCACAGAACATCCACAGAGAGTCCACATTGTTTCCAGGGACCACAGCATGTCCACAGAGCATCTACAGAGGCCATAATGTCCACAGAGCATCTACAGAGTGCCCAGAGTGTCCACAGAGCCTCCACAGAGCATCCACAGAGAGTTCAAACCATTTCCAGGGACCATAGAGTGTCCACAGAGTATCCACAGAACATTCACAGAGTCCAGAGTGTCCACAGTACAACCACAGAACATCCACAGCATTTCCAGGGACCACAGCATGTCCACAGAGTATCTACAGAGTCCAGGATGTCCACAGTACATTCACAGAGTGTCTACAGAACGTCCTCAGAGAGTCCACAGAACATCCACAGAGCATCCACAGAGAGTCCACATCATTTCCAGGGACCACAGTGTGTTCACAGAGCATCCAGAGTGTCCACAGAGATCATAGAGTGTCCACAGAACATCCATAGAGAGTTCAGAGAGACCATAGAATGTCTTCAAAACATCCATAGAGAGTCCACAGAGACCACAGAGTGTCCACAGAGTGTCCACAGAGTATCCGTGGAACCAAGATGGGTGAGCAATGCAGCAGAGAAGATGGGGCAGACAGGTGGTGAAGGAAAGATATTCAAAGAATGATGAAGCTCTGAAGAGGAGCCCACAGGCATTCCCAGCCTGGAAAGGCAGGCTGTAAACAGCCTGAGGGCACCAAGCTCTGCCCAGGACCTGGAGGAGGGGTTCTCACGCTCTGACAGTCCGTGTGAGCCAGGCCAGCACCCAGGAAAACACTGGCATCACCCACCAGAGTTGAACAAGATCTCACTCCCAGGCACGTGCCAACACACACCTGCACACAGAGCCCACCTGCACAATAGCACAGGGCGTGGCCGCACTATTCACCTGGCCCTGAAGTAAGAATAATCATTTCCAGGGACATAGAGTGTCCACAGATATCCACACAACATTCACAGAGTCCAGAGACCAGCACTCCACATCTCCCCACACAATAATGTATGAACTGTGGCCAGTCCATGTGAGGGAATGCTCCGCCAGGCCACGTGAATACACCTGGCTCATTTCCACAGCTTGTTTCCTGCCTACCCTATCAGAAGCCAGACCCTGATGATTATGGACTTAAATGTGAAAAAAAAAAAAACTACAAATAATTAGAATAAAATTAGGAAAACATCCTGATAAATTTAAAGATTGAAATAATTCTTAAACAAGAGAAAGAAGCTCAGCATAAAGGAAATGGTAGACAAATTTGATTTTATTAAAATAAAAATGTCTGCTAATACAGCATTATTAAGTATGTGGCCTAGGCTGTTTCAAATTCATGAAAAGTTATGCATCTATGTTATGGACTGTTTTAGGCAGTGTTTTGCTGCTGTGGCCAAAAGACCTGACAAGAATCATTTTAGAGAGGGAAACGTTTATTTGGTGCTCGGTTCAAAGGTCTCAGTCCACAGGCAGCCGGCTCCATTGCTCGGGGGCCCAACGCAAGGCAGAACTTCATGGGGAAGAGGAAAGCAGCTCAGGACATGGCAACAGGCAGCAAAGGGCTCTTTCACTAGGGACAGAGTATGAACCCCAAGCAAACGCACCCAGAGACCCACCTCTGCTGAGAGCCACAGCCAAGTCGGAATGGCCCCTGGCATTTTACCAGAAGTATGGTTGAGAAGCGAGCCATTAAGTTGGATTGCCATTGTGTTGGATTGAAACAGGTTGTGTATTCAGTTGTGTATTAGACCTTTACTGTCCGGTAATAGGATGGCTCTTGCTGCCTCCGGCGCCTGCTACTTTAGAGTTTCTGTTGAGTTCTCGCAGGGTTCCGAGAGTGAGTACGTGCGCAGCCCGGGGGAGGGAGTTCCGGTTAATGTGTGGTGTGTTCCTGGAGGAGCCGCGTGGGTGGCGTTCGGGAGAGGTTCCCGGGGAGCGGGTGTGGAGTGTGCTGTGGGAGTTTGGAAATAAAGTTTGTTCCTGTTTGAGTGGCTCATGATTTGTGCCCAGCCAGACAGCGGCACACCTCCTCCAACCACTCCCCACTGCCTACAGCCACCACCCAGTGAATCCATTCAAGTGGATTAATGCATTGGTGAGTTTTGGGCTCTCATAATCCAATCAGTTCATTTCTAAACTATCTTGCAGCTTTGAGGGATACCTTGTATCTAACCCATAACAAGCATTTATGAATATGTCAAAATAAGCCCCACTTCTATGTATAACTAACACTAAAAACTAAAAACAATTTTAAAAATCACAAAATGTATTCAGAATATGTAAAGAGACCCCAATTTAAAAATAGATAAAAATCTCAAACCATTCCCCAAAAAGGAAGTGGAGAGCTCAGTGGCCAGTAACCCTAAGACAAGAGGCTCAGCCTCTCCAATGCTTGTGGAAGTGAGTGGCCAGAGCCAGGCAGATGCTGCCTCACACCTGCCAAGTGAGGAGCATCACAACAAAGGAGCAGCTCTGGCGGGAAGGAGGAGCAACTGAATTCTGGGAGGGAGTATAAAATAGTACAGTCCATTTATAGAAAAAAAGGACATTATCTCATGAAACTGAAAGATCTGCACATCCCACACCCTGAAGTGTGTGTGTGTGTGTGTGTGTGTGTGTGCATGTGTGTGTTATCCATCACTTTAATTCACCAGGAGACAAGTTCAAGAATATTTATAGAAGCATTTTATAACAGCAAAAGCCTGGACATAATCTATTGACAGATAGATGGCTTTATCATCCCATCTCCATTTAGCAGAATGTTATAAAGCAATAAAGATGGATGAACTATGGTTCCTTCCATTCACTTGTCACCATGGATGAATCTCACAAACTCAACATTAAGCAAGATGGAGAACCACAGAAGAACACGTACATGTGGTCGCGGTTACATGAAGTCCAGAATTTCTGCAAAGCTAAATAAAACATCGTTTGGGGACTAGGATGTGTACAATAAAGAAAATAAAGAGGCACAAGCATTGGTAGTGGCAAAACTTAACTCAGTGCCGATCTCCAATAGGACAAGAGAGTGACCAGAGGGAGAATCGCGAGTTCTCTTCCTCAGCCTGGGTGGTGTGCACTCGAGGGTCTGGCTCTCTGGGATCGCCTTATCTCTGTCATAGTCACACACATTTTCATTTCAAAGGCAGTATTTGCGAAACATGCCCCTCCTCTGGCTCTCTGAACCACTCCTTGGCTCCCTTCTTCCCACGAGGAGCCTCTGACACTGGCGTGTGTGTCCACACTCAGCTCTCAGGGTCACCCCTGTCTTTCCCGCTGACGTCTGGGCACCTCACGGCTGACTTAGGCCAGTGGAGACCCAGCAGGACCTTCCAGGTTGTGCTGTGCTCACACACTGCAGAGGCCCACAGGAGGGAAATGTCAGAGGCGCGGAGAAGACGAAGGAAGCGCTAGTTCGTGGTACTCTCTGGGTGGCGGCATTCATTTCTACTCGGCCCTCGCTCGCTGACAGCAATACTGGACGCCTAGAATGGCCTCCTCATTGATGCTGGACAATGAACCTTGAGTTCTGCAGGACCCTCCCTCCCACTCAGGCTCAGACTCACACAGAGCTCATCCCTTCCTTCGCTGACGTCAGAAATGTCTACAGAGGGAATCAGAAGTCACTCACTTCTCCACGGAGCACAGGGAGAGCCTCAGTGCCTGGAACTTCTGGGAATCACAGAGAGCAACACCTCTTGAGAAAAAAAAAATTAGTCAAATTTCCAAAGAGAGTACATATGTCCCAGGCAGGAGGCAAAACTAAACTCTCCATTCTCGTTACTGAATGAGACGATGTAAGGGAAACAACAGGGAGAGAGGGAGATGAGAGCACCTGTTGGGACCAGGACAGGTGCAGCAAGACCAAGGCCAAGGAAGGGCTTCGCTACTGTGGGACTGCCCGCTCAGGAAGGAGGCTGGGGAAGCAGGGCAGGTGTGTCATGTGACCGAGATGGCTCCGCAGGGCACTTGACCCTGAGGGCACCAGTGTGTCTCGCTGACAGCTCTCCACCTCTGCACACCACTGTGGCAGGAGGGGAGTGTCCAGCGGACCAGACAGTGGTACTGACCCCAGCAGCCATCGCTAGGCCTAGACATCACTCTCCTGGGAGGCTGGAAGGCTGTCTTGTCATGGTCAGGGTGCCCCCATTGGACCACGTGCACAGACTTCCACACGCACGCACTAGGGTCGGCCTGGTTTGCCTCCCCTCGCCAGCCACAGAGAACCTGCCGGCACCCTCAGCTTCGCACCCCCCACCCCCTGCCTTTCTAACTGGAGTCTTGAAGCCACGTCAGACTGGGAGGAGAGCAAGAGCATGAGAGGTGCCCTGCAGGCTGCAGGGAGGAGATCTTCCAGGACCAGTCGGGAGGGCTCCTGAAGCAAGGAGCATGTAAGAGGAATGGGCGAGAGAAGAGGCGCCTTGGGGTGCAGCTGGGCCTGGGCCTGGCCTGAGCAAGGGGGTGGGCCAGCGGGTGACTGACTGCTTGCTGGTGAGCGCAGGCACTCTGGGATGCCAGGTTAAACCTCACCAATAGTGTTTGTTTCTTCATTACATTTCCTCATCACAGACTGATTGGTGGAGTTCCTGGAGAAGACAGATACGCTTCATTCAATGCTCCTGTTCGCCACTGCAATTAGACACACTTTATTTCTCAACCTGAAAATTGCAATAATTTATTTTTTATTTAAGCACTTTCTTGATGGAGCTATTGCTCTTGAAAGGTTTGCAAATGCATCTGGTTTATAATCATTTAAATATATTCCTACTTTATATAATATACAGACATGGTGATTTTTTTATTTTTCAGAAAAAGCAATGAAAAGCCTGTCATTCTAAGAACTCAGAGAGTTAGTGGAGGTTTTCTCTCTTCCTACGAGGCCCTGCTTCTTCCTGTAGTTCTGAAGGCACCGGAGTTCAGTTCACTGAAGCACGTGGTCGAACAGAAAGCTGGCCCTTTACAACCTGCCACAGGACAGAAGTCCAATCCTACACCTGGGCCGTGGGTGGCACAGGAGGCTGGCAACAGCCTGGCTAAGTCCTGTGCCCAGGGAGCCCAACATGGTACCAGCAAGAGCCACGGAGAACTCTAATCAGAATCCACAGGAGAACAAAATTAATCCCAATAAAAATGCAAATCAAATAGTCTCATAACTAGTAAATGAGCAGGTCCAGGTTCTCAGTGAATCATCCTTCAGTAATCCGTAGTCTCAAAGTCTCACTGAAAGCTACCTTTTCAGCTGCCAAGATACGCCACCTTTCCCGTCATTAAAGTAGCTAGCCAGCGGCAATGTCTGGTGAATCTTGGTGACAATCAGAGGGACAGAGACAGAGTGGGTCACAGGACAGAGTGTCACAGACAGAGTGTCCCCTCACAGGACACAGAGGGGAGGCAGCAGATGTCTGCTTTGCAGCTGGGGCCATGGGAAGAGGGTGGCGGACAGAGGTGTGGACAGCAGCCCTGGAGCAGGACCAGGGTGGGGGCGAGGACTGGGAGAAAGGGATGGGGAGAGAACACAGGTTAGTGCCAGGGGTTGATGCCGCCATGCTGAGTGTACATCTGTCGGAACCCAAGGCTGAGGACTGAGGCAAGGAAGCCCCTGAGCCCTCCCCCATCTCCAAGAGCCACCGACAACAGGAGGGCAGCAACCATCAACCTCCACTGCTAGCCCAGAGCTCCCCGCCCAGCTCCACAGGGGCAGCCACAATTATGGGGAGGGGACTTCGAGCACTGTCCCTGCTGCCCCAGGGTGAAGGGACTTAGAACACGTGGCCTGGGGTTGGAAATGCAAATAAGTCTAGGTGTGGGCTCACCTAAGGGCCAGTCCAGCCTCCAGCTCTTTTGAGCACTGGGGAGAAGATGGCAGAGTAGGGTGGTGTTCAGGAGAGCCCCTGCCTCTACCCAAGGCCTGCCCCAGGTCCCGTGGACACTGCTCCAGGAATGGGCTTGAGTGAGCTTGCTGGTGCCCAGCCCAGGGGAGGCCCGTGGGCAAGGGGACCCAAGGCACAAGGGACTGCCAGGGCAGAGTGAGATGGTGGGTACCAGGCTGAGCTGAAGTGTCTCCCACACCAGGGGTGTGGAGAGGCCCTGGCGTGGCCCTCCAGGCATCTCAGGGGGGCACTGATCAGAAGCCAGCACTGGGTGTCTGCCGTGAGAGGGCACGTGCCAGCAGCCACAGCTGTCTCCAGTTCAAACTCAGGAGCTGCAAGGCGATAGAGATTTGGGGTCACGGGAACTGCAGCAGGGGACACACCAGTTCAGACAGGTCTGCCTGAGCACTCGCTCCAGGAAGCGGGGATTGCACAGGGTTTTCACAGGGAAGGAGACGCAGGCACAGGAGAGATTCCAGGAGCTCCCCGCACAGGCATGTGGTGTGGAGGAGCCGCCCGCTGGGCTCCCAGGGGCTGGGAAGTGATGGACAGCAGAGTTCACTGAGGCACGGCCACAGGGTTTGCAGACTTGGCCCAGTTCAGATGTTCACGTTCACAGTTCAAATGTGCCCAGCCCAGGGGGTGGTTCCCCGTCAGCCACCTGACCTATGCCTAAGTCCTGGTCCTGATGGCTGCCGGTCCATTCTGAAATGCTGGCCAGGGTGGCCTTTTGTCCTGGTTTCCCTCTGCATTCCACACCACCAAGGGTCCTTAACAGCAGCCAGGTGCCTGAGAGACTTGTGTCCCTTTTCATACCTGGCCTCCCTACCTGCTCATACTAGGGAGACAAAGACCCCGGAAGGGAGGGGAGGCCATGAAAGCTGAACCCCACCTTCCTTGCTGTAAGTCTCTAAAGTCTCACAGGGCAGGGAAGAAGAAGAGACTGGAGTTCAGGGTGGATTTGCCTGGCCTTGTTCCTGAACAGAAGTGACCAGAAACCTGTGGAATCCTCCAAGATGTCATCAGGAGGCAAGAGCGGGGCCACACACTGAGAGTGATCAGAAAATATCGAGTCATTTCTGCCTGGACCCCCTGAGCTGGTAAGACGGATGTTAGTACTTGGGTCAAAGGTGAAGGGGTTAGAAGGACAGGCTAGCGGGGGAAATCCGCCAATGGAGAATGCCAGCCACCACTGTGGACCTTCCCCAGCAGGGTGGGAAGCCTCACACCAGTGTCCAGTTAGACGTCCCCACACAGCACAGAGAGAGCCCAACGTCCCAGCTGTGTTCTGTGGTCCTGAAGCACTGGCTGGCATGCTGCATGCTCCCTCCTGAACAGTGTGACAGAAACAGCTTCATGTCCCCAACCCTGACAGGGACCACCTAGACCATGCTGTGGAGAAGTCCTGCTGCTGCCAATGGCCCCAACACTACCCTGTGCAGCAAGAGAGAGCCCTTTGTGGGTGGGAGCAGGGTGCAGGGTGGGGCTCTTTGGCCCAAATGGCCTCCTCCATTCAGCACAGAGCCCCTTGACCCCTTCCCTGGCCATCCCTGGGTCTCTCCCAGTGCTGCTCAGCAACTTAGGTGCACCGTCTGCCTCAGCAGGGAGGGCTTCGCTGTGAACGCCACACTCCCACAACGACCACGCTCAGCGGAGCCCAGACTCCAACTGGAAGGACGTGAGTCGCAGAGATGAGCACATTTCCTGAAATTGGCATGTCTCAATGGCTGCAATCAAGCTGGGCAGCCCTGGCATCCATTTGTCAGCTAAAACCTGCAACTAAAAGGAAAGACAGGAACTGTTTTGCTCAATTTAGAGTCTGCTTGAAATTAATGGAGAATAAATGCTCTGAATTCAAACCTTTCAAGGGACAATTTCCATTAAGCCTGAGCTCAGCTTCATTTCTGATCCACTGTTGCAAGGAGTAACAGCTGTTAGGGGCACTATAACTGCAATCGAACCACTGAGGCCATAAACTTTAAAAAGAAAACTCTCCTCCTGATGGTCACCAGGAGAGGAGGGAGGGAACAGCACGTGTCAGAGACCTCATCACACCATGGGTGTCCCCGAGTCCTCAGAGCCACACTAACTGCCTGCACAGATGCCCAGCCACCATCTCGCCCCGCGGCCTCCTGAGTGAGCAGGATGACTCCACCAGGGGTGAGACAGTGAAGGACAGCGTGGCAGGAGGGTGCTGGACACAGGCATTTGAGTGCAGGGTCGCCTTGGCCAGCATCTCTTCCAGCTCTTTAGCCTTTCCACCACGCAGCCCGCTCTTGGGCAGCTCTTGTGTCCAGAACGGCCCTGGGCCTGGGAACACACCAGCAAACAAGCCCCCACACTCCTTCATGTGCGTTTACGACCTACCGAATGAGGCAGAGAGGGACCAACACTTGCTCCTGAGGCGACGTGACTTCAGTGGTGATGTGCAGCTACCAAAAGCAGCAAATTCTGTCTGAGTGAGTGCATCCTAGAGGCAGCCCACTGTGCCTTCAGACGTGCCAGAGCCAGGCATGTTGAACCCCAGGCCTTCCAAGCACAGGGCAAAGTGAACAGGAAGTCTCCCAAGTGAAGCTGAGCAGGGAGAACTGCTGGGACTGGAGTCTGATGCAGACGGAGGAGGAAAGTGAGAGGCCAGGGGCATCCAGCAGGCAGAGGGCTGGGGAGGGCAGGGCCTCCTGGGCCGTGTCTGCAGTCCACCAGAGCAGTCCCAGACACTAATGGTTCCAGCAGGACAGTGCCCAGGTCTGGTCACCATGTCCAGAGCCTGTTTAAGAGTGCCGCAGGGCCAGGGTTGATGGGAGATAGCAGGCAGGAAGCGTGGGCTGCACTTGGTGGTGGATAATGGCTGCCAGGACTAACACACGGACCAGCTGTGGGCAGAGGCTCCTGGTGTCAGCAGTTGGCTCCCTGTCACCTGTGCTGAAATGGATGCAGGGAAGGATGGGCAAGGAACGCTGGCCATGGCCCTAGGAGGCAGGGATGGTGGCGTTGACTGCTTAACTGTCCTGCACCCAAAGCTCTATTTACACTTGGGTTAGACTCAAGATCTCCTTTCTATTGTTAAGGCAAAAAACACACATTTTAAGCACGTGACCCTAGACTCCCTTTCCAACCTCCCACAGGTGTGTCACTGAGACGGAGCAGGAGGCATCTGCAGAAGTGGGCAGCCAGACCAGCAGAGCATGCCAGGCCTGTGTGCCATGCACTCATCTGCTGGTTCTGCAAGTGTCTCTCTCCACATAGCCAATGAGGTGGCCACCAAGGCCCAGCATGTACCTGTGCCCCTAGTGCCCCAGCAAGCATGCAGTGACCAGCCCAGGCCTCCAGGAGGGGAGACACGCTGCCGGGGCCTGGCTGGACAGAGCAGCTCGGGAGGGACTTCCTTAGAGGTCCCCTACCCGCCACCAGGGGTGTCAATCTGCTGTGCTTTTCCCTGCAGAAAAGTCAGATTTAAATTCACTTAAAAATAGAAAAGAGAGGGGCTTTTTAGAAGGAAGTGACAAAATCTTTGTGCACAGTGGAAAAGGGACGCCAGCTGGGCCTGCAAGGAAACATCTGGACCACTCCCCAGCATTTTTTCTCAGCTCTCTCATGAGAGGAGAAAAGTGCAGGCAAGGACCTCAAGTCCTTCCAACTTCTAAACACTCCCCACTACTGTGCTGTTCTCTAAAATGAAAAATCAACTCATCTGTTGATTAGAATGTGCTTTAAAATGTTTCTGGTTCTTCCAGAAAAAGCAGCAGACCCCCTATCACTTTGGGAGAGGGCTGGTAGCCAAGAGCCATCTTCCCAACCCAAGAGGCTCTGCTTCTCATAAGGTGAGGACCCAGTAGCCTCCCAGCCCCAGATGCTCTCCACCTGTCAGCTACCAGCCCCTCGTTTGGAGCCCCCAGGCTTCCTTCCTAGGGCAAATTCAAGTACAGCCCCACTTTTCATAGAGCCCCACTTTTCATAGGATGAGAACCTTCTCAGATTATTTTCCAAAAGAAATTGCTATGGAAATAAATGTTCTTACTGCTCTAACTTTATAACTATGATTTTGAAGCAGGTGGCAATCAGCTAGTATTTATTTTTAGAGAGAATCTTGGACTCAGTGTTATTTCCTGAGTATGTGGTGCTCTCCAGGGACACAGGTTCAGCATCAAGGTGATGAGATGGTCTAGAAGAGCCCACTCTCTCAGCACAACTCCATATACCACTTACTCAGGAGATGCCCAAGGGCCATGTTGGCAAGCAGGTAGATTGTCATGCAACCCCAGGGACACATCCAGGCAAAACCACAGTACCCTAAGACACTCGGAGCACCTGTCTCTCAGCTACTGTGCCTGATGACCAGGTAAAAACTGTCCCCAGCACCCTGGATTCAGCTGCTCTCAGGTGTTGTGGGACCTTGCCCAACGTGGTCCTCAGGGTGCCTAGTGGTCAGAATGACATTACAGCTCCCCATTCTATCTTCATGGTACTTTCCTCTGTCACACTTATTCCAACTATAATTAAACTGTGATTTATACAATTACTTGTGATTTATACAATTACTCTATCTTCCCCCAGTGGATAGAGCTCGGATATGGCAGGGACCACATCTGTCGTGCTAATCTTATTATCCTTGTGCAAGCACAGAGCCTGACCTATAGGAAAGATGTGATGAACATTTGGAGAACAAATGAACAAACAAATTGACCAATCAATCAATTGATGTTTTACAATGATACCTGTTTCTCTTTGCTTGATTTTTTATAATCAAGTTGCTGGTGTTCTCAGAGAGAACAGAAAATGATAGGATCTCTCTCTCTCTCTCTCTCTCTCTCTCTCTCTCTCATATTATTCATCCACATCAGAGTGAGGTTACAATGAATTCTTCTTACAACCCCAATGTGTTTGGGACCCTATAGCAATTGTTCCCTCCAAGGCTTTGCAATCATGGTTTCCTAGATTAATCAGAGGAAGGATCCACAGCCCAAGCAGACCCAGCTGGGTGGTCATCCTAAGGCAGGGGCTCTGCTGCTGACCCAGACCAGCAGTCGCAGATGTACTCTGAATTGCACCAGCTCCCTGATGCCCCATCCTGGTAGCATGCACACTGGTACCCAGGCCCTATACACCTCCTGCAGCCTTGTACTTAGAGAGCAGTGGAGACTTGGGTTTTGTGGGGATTATAAGATTTATAGTTTAGCAACTGAAAAATGTAAGATGTCCTTGTGTTACCGAAATAGAAAAAGATATGGTAATGGGAATGACCTTTACCACGTCTTTCCCAGATCCCCTTTCGATGAGGCTTAGCAGTGTCCTCCAGTCCCAGTCCCGACGGAATGTGAGGAAGTGCTTTCCACTGCTGCAGATGGAGGGGCCGGGAAGCACGCTCCCTCCTGCATGCCCGTCCTGAGTGCCCATGCCCCTTGCTGGCAGGACTGTGACCCTACTTGGGCTGCAGGAGGGGCTCAGAAGCAGAATCCAAGGCCCACAGAGCACACAGGGGAAAAGCCCATACAGTGACTGTCCTGTCACTGCACTTCAGCTTCACACACACACCTGTTCTTGCTAAGGCCGTCACTGTCTCCCTCTGCTCCCTCCACTTGCACCACCCAAAGGAGTCCCCACTGCCCTAACCATGGGGCTCTGGGGGACAACACAGCCTTTAGCCCAACAGATCTTGTAGACACCCACACCCTTGCAGATAGTATGGATCACACTCTGGTCTCCTCTGAGGACCCCGACTGCCACTTTCACTCCCCCAGCTGCTCAGGATGTGGAATTTCATAATGCACATAAAAAGGAAAATATGTCCTCAATAAGAACACCACTTAATATTCACAAGTGAGAAATCTCAGATGAGCTGCACAACAGTGTTGAGAACTTAATAACAGGAGGTTAATAACAATAAAATACTGGATCCTTTCTCCCGCGGGACTGAGGAAAATTCCAGCTGTCACAAGCAATTGCCTGCTCCTGGACGAGACTCCAATGGAGCAGAGGCACCCAGGCACATGACTGCGCAGCCGCACAACTATGGGGGGAGGGGGGGTTTCAAATAGTGTTTAGGTTACAACACTGGGAAACAAATGTGACACCAGACAGGTTGCAGGATGACAATGCTACTTTGCTACATTACAAAGCCTGTAAAGTTAAGCCATCTCAGTGGGAATCAGTCCTAACGAAGTCCATGTCAAAAATGAGCTTGTGTGCTTGCCTCGCATGCACAAAGCCCTGGGTTCACTCCCCAGCACCATGGGGAAAAAAATGAGTTGGTGTGAAGTCCGGTGGTTTCTAGGATCCTCAGTACTTCCACAGGACTGGGCTCCCAGCATTCACAGCTCTAACCAGTGCACACCCGGCCTCCAGGAGGCTGGGAGGGTTGGGCTTCTTTTAATCAGTTATTTTTTCAAACCCTCTAACTTCAAATCTGCTTGCCTCTCCCCCTACACTTTGGGGGAAAAAATACAATTAACATGAAATATAGCAACAAAGAAGCAACTGATCTTTCACAAACCTGCCAGAATGTCCACATTACCTGGGAGACCTGAGAAGCCACGGCCCACCTTTCCTGCTGGCGGACTGACATGGGCCCTTGAAGGTAGCTTAGTGCTCCAGATGGAAGAGCATGGACATAAAGGTGAGTGGGTCTCCTGTCCACAAAATGTTGGGCAAGTTATTGGGGCTAGCAAGAAAGGGGTCCCCATTGCCCCAGGCTCCTGCAGGAAGACGTTTGTAGCATAAGACGCCTCCTTCATAATTTAGGCCCTCTTAGCTGTAAGGGCGTGGTGTGAAAATAGTTTGATAAAAATAGTCTTGCTTTGTACTTAGTCACAAGGAAATGGTTCCTTGCACATTTTCTTTGCAAACACACACTCTTCAAGTAGAAACTTGAATGGAAGATGTTTCCCAAGCGGAATCCCAAAATACTCTGAGTTTCACTGGGAACGTTACCAACAGTTCCCCACTTGGCATCTCTTTGCTATACTGGAAGTCACTGCTCCTAAGGGTGGAGGTAGATCCATGGGCCCAGCCAGGCAGGACGAGTGGTCCTGCTGGTCCATCAGCAGTGACCAAAGTAGAGATACAGGAGGGCTTCAGGGACGCTCCTCACTGTGCCAGACACATTCTTACAAGAAGGTTATTTCCCCTCGATTTTTTTTGGCAGTTCCTCAGCCCAGCACAGGAGGACACGGGGTCCCTCCTGGTGATGCTGGGCATCTGGCCACCCTGTGAGTCCAGAGCCCTAGAAGGCTACAGAACTGGCACTTCTATCTCCTCCATTAGATATGCAGCCCATGAAGGAGCACAGGTTGGAGAATCTGGCAAGCACTACCTTGGCTAGGTGATCAAGGTCAACAGCAGCAATGGTCAGTCAAGCTGACAGGGTCAACCCTTACCTCGATGTGAAGTACTGTCACTCTACCTCTGTGGTCTTCCTCCCCAAACCCACAACCCCAGTCCCACATGAGAAAAGCCTCAGAAAAATCCCAACTGAGAGACACTGCAAAATCCCTGCTCCAAACCCCTCAGCCATCAAAGTCTTCAAGAGCAAGGAAGGTCCAAGGATCTCCACAGCCCAGGAAGCCGAGGAGCATGGTGGCCAGACGCAATGTGGGCTCCTTTGTTCATGGTTCCTTAGCACAAGAACTAAGGACCCATGAACAAAGTGTGGACTTAATTAACGACAAGGTATGAGTGCAGAAGTGTAAGATGTCAACAGGGAAAGGGACTGAGGGACCCTGGAACATTCTACATCTTTGTAAACTTTCTGTAAACTTGAAACTAGTCTAATTTTTTTTTAAAGAGTGAGAGAGAGAGAGAGAGAGAATTTTTTAATATTTATTTTTCAGTTTTTGGTGGACACAACATCTTTATTTTTCATTTTATGTGGTGCTGAAGATCGAACCCAGCGCCCTGCGCATGCCAGGCGAGCGCGTTTACTGCTTGAGCCACATCCCCAGCCCCTAGTCTAAAATTTTAAAATAAAAAATTAACCACATCAAGTTCACCGTGGTGCATTCTGATCCTACTCCCACCTTCTGCACCTCTCGGTCAGGCTGAAGCAGTGGGGACTGTGGGACCTCAGAGCCCTTAGAGTCTGCAAATCGACCCTGGTATGACTGGGACACTTGTTCCCTCCATAGTCAGCACTGAAATTCAGTTCCTGTCTAACAGTATCAAGAGGCGGGACCTTCGAGAGGTAATGAGGCTTTGAGGGCCATACCTCCTGACCAAAGGGCCAGTACCCCCTCCTGTTCCCACACACAGCCTCGCCTTCCACCATGGGACGACCTGCAAGGAGGCCTGGCCAGGTGCCAGCACCTGGACCCTGCATGTAGGCACTATGTCTCTGTCCTCGTGAGCGACCTGATCCCAGGTCTGCAGACTGAGGCCACCTGTCAGGTGTTGGTACTCAAAGACTGGAATGGGGTATAGATTCTGGCACATTGTCGACACCAGCATCTATTTATTTATTTAGGTACCAGGGATTGAACCCAGGGGCACCTAACCACTGAGCCACACCCCAGTCCTTTTCTTATTTTATTTTGAGACAGGGTCCCGCTGGGTTGCTTAGGGCCTTGCTGAGGTTGGCTTTGAAACCTTGATCCTCCTGCCTCCACCTCCCAAGCTATGGGATTGCAGGCATGTGCAACTGTGCCCAGTGACACTAGCATTTTTAAAGTGAAACTGGTGCCTCAGACGTCCATGCACTAGATGGATCCAGGCAGCCAGGCCTTCTGCCCCCCACTGCCGTTCTCCACCTGCAGATGCTGGCTCTTCTCTAGCAACCAGGAAAGGTGCTCATGTGTCTGCCCTCTTCCCAGAGCTGCATCCTGAGCTTCTCCCGGGGTTTACCCCAAGGTAAGAGCAATGCTGGAAATTGTGCTCTTCCTCACCCACCACACTCCTCCGCACAGGATATTGATCCTGTGTATATGAACCACACACACGCACACACACAGGCCACACACACACACACTGCACACCACCCACACATACAACTAGACACACCACACAACACTCCACACACCATACACACATACTGCACACACACACCACACACACCCACACTGCACACACCATACACACACACACTGCACACACCATACACACCACACATGCACACACAAACTACACACAACATACAACCACACTCATATCACAAACACACCATATACCACACACACACACACACACACACACTTTCAATTTCCAGTGACCATAACTCTAATTGCTAAGACAGTTTCTCAGGATGTGACGTTCCACACCAGGTCTAGTGTGTTATTGATCGAGACAACGTGAGCATGCCGTCTACACTTCAGTGGATGGACTGATTTTTCCAAATGACCCCTTGTCCTTGATGGACGCTCACGGTCAGCCGCGGGGCCTGGGGTCAAGCACTGGCACAACTCCTGCTTTGTTGCCGTGGTGCTGTGGATGCCTGAGCCGCGAAGGCCTGTGCACGGCAGTGTGGGGAAGGGTCCTCCAAGGGCCTGCCTCACAACCACAGGTGGCTATCAGGCAGCGGGGGCCGTGACTGCACCTCAGCTCAAGAGCCAGACCGGGTCTCCTTTATTCCATCCTGAAACATCGGAGCAGCTGCCTACGTAGATTCCCCCGTGACACTGGCCAGGGGGCCCTGAGAAGCCGCCTTGCGAGCACGGAGAGGAAGAGGCCAGCTGGGCCTTCCAATCTGGGCACCTGCTCGGGAGCAGCTGCATTCCTCTGAGTGCTGGCTCTCCTGGGCCAGGTCTGGCAGCCACAGGCCAGCCCGGGGTGGAAACAGGCCCAGAGACTAAGCGTGAAGGAAGCCGGGCTGGCAGCACAGCACAGGTCAGTGCCAGCACCCCCGTCAGTGTGCAACCTGTGCCCTCCCCAGCAACTCAGCCAGCTCCATGGCAGCCCATGCCTGGTGGGGGCTGGCCTGTCCTTGCCCACCGTGCTTGAATGGTCCCCCGGGAGGTGTCCCACTCTGAAAGAGGCACAGGGCTGCCGTCTCCCACAGGGAAGACCAAGCTCCCGTGTGCTGCAGCTCAGCAAACCTGAGGACCGGACCCCTCTCTGTGGTGTCAGGGGACCAAGCAATCGCTCAATGTTTCCCTGGCTTCCAGGCATAGACCAACCAAACCCCCCTGCCTCATTCCTTCCCATCTTGAGGAGCAGCCCTGAGAGATAAATGTCAAAACTCACTCACCAAACCTATAAAGCGCCCTTCTTGAAGCAGGATGATCATCACACGTGGGCCTCCCTCCACCAGGCTCTTCCTCTGGGTCAAAGAGAGAGCTGTGTCTTCAGTCACAAAGCAGGACTTACAAGGGGGAGGCAGGACACCTAGGGAGAAAAGAGACCAGGTCTTCATAACGGATCACATGCCTGGAGTCCCAGGAACAATTCCAGCGGCAAAAGTCAGGGAGGAAATAACACAGCATCCCTCAACTCCAGAGGTCCTCCCGCTGCCCTCCAGCACCAGCAAGGCAGAAACACTAAGGCCCAGAGGAGCAAAGGGGCCACAGAAAAGAGCCAGGGACAATGCAATGAGGGCTTGCTGTCCCTGGAGATGGATGGTCCCAAAGATCAGAGTCCCGATCCCTAGAAGGCAGAGAGGCAAGGTCACCACCCACTTGGGCCCTGAGGTAGACGGCCATGGATGCCATCCCCTGCCCTGTCTCAGGCCAGGAATGTAGGACACTAACCTGCACTGAGCTTTCTTACCATGATAAGTCCCTGTGCAAAAGACCTGGCAGGTATCCAATCTCATTAGGTAAAGGAGGCACAGCCCCACAGGAGGTTGGCAGGATCAGCAAAGATGACTGGCACCCACCCAGCCCTGGCTGGGGGCACTGTCCTTTATGACCCGAGGGCTAGACAGTGCCTGTGTCAGGTATATTTTTATCCAGAGCTGGAACTGGGCATTGGTGCCCTGGCTAAGATGTGCCCAGCAGAAAGTCAAATGCCATTTGATAAATATTCCCTAACACTTGCTCTAGCCAGGCTTGTAGCAGTGCCAGTACAGTACCAACCCCCAGAGGCAAACACCGGACCGCAGCATCAGGATCAGCCGCATCCCTGCACAGATGGGGTGCCCAAGCTCAGACAGTGCTGTGGTTTGCTCCTGCCCTCCAGGACGCATTCACAGAGCATCAGGTGGCAGGACCTGAGACCTCCTCCTGGAAGCCCAGGTACCCAGGGCCAGCCTGGCGAGAGGGCTCCAGGAGATACGATTTCCACTGTGTAAGGAAATTGCAGCTCCCAGATACTTACAGTGGCAGCCAAATAATTACCACATAATTACAGTTTACGATCAGTACAATTTGCTTCTGAAATAGAATGTAGTCATGATGCTGCTCATACGACAAGGATAGGAGACACATCTGCTCTGTCGAGAATGGGCTCCATGGCAGGCCGCCAATGTCCAGCAGAACTGGACCCAGACCTGGTGGACCAGCAGCCTGGCCTGACTCAGCCAGAGGAGCAGGATGCTCCAGCCTATGCACAGATCTGCCCCTGGCAATGGCAGGGCAAACCACAAGGGACCACGTGCACCAAACCAGAAGTCTTCAGAAGTAGCGGCAGCCCGGTTTTGTGACATTTTATAAGCTTATTTTTTGCAGCTTGAAGAAGCCAAACACAGAAAGGTGCTTTTCATTCTGTCCAACTACAAATCCCACAATTGCTACTTTAAAAGGTGCTGAGGTTCTGTGATGCTGCCTTAAAGAACCAAAAGACGACTGTTGGCTAAAAACATAAACCAAATGTGATTTTATGCATAGCTGTCCCTTGCTACAGAGTCCTCTTAACAAGGAGGCAGTGAGACAAGGGGAGGACTGTTGGATTGTATTTCCTTTGTCTGGCTTCCAAGTCTCCTGACGCACTTTGCAACCTCCGTCTGTGCCGTCAACATGGCCCTGGACTGCTAACGACACAGGCTGCTTTGTGAGGCTCCCTTTGAGTTGAGCATCGTAATTAAAATTCACAGCAGATGCTGCTGAAAGCATGTAATCTATGCACAGAGGAAAACAGTGAAACAAAGAAACATACCAAGCCTGTTAAATTTCTAAAGAAAATTTCAAATAATAAAACAAACACAGAAAAAAGTACAGTGGTACAGAGCCGTTCCAGAGATGGAATAGAAGATGCCTCGCCCAGGACAGAGACTGGCCCTTCCCCCTGTGCCCGGCTCTGTCCTGCCTGGCGGGGTGTCACCGTGGGCCCTGCCTGCTCTCTCCCTGCAGTGGCTTGTTTGTCCTGAGAGCCCCTAGACCTTGCCAGGCCTCCACCCACATTCTGGAGGAACCCAAGGCCTGGTGTTCTGCTCTCTCCTGCCATTCAACAATAGGCAGTCACAGAGCAGCTACGAGTCAGTCACCTCTCATGGGGCAGTGAGGGTCACAGATGCAGTGCTGACTGCTCTAGGCCATCCCTGTGCTCTCTGCATCCTGAGGCCTGGATGGAGTGGGCCCTGTGGTCTGTTCCGCCCGTTCTCAGGGGGCCTCTACTTCCAGGCTCTACCCTAACCCCCCAGTGATCGCGACTCCATTCCACTCCTTCTCTGATGAGTTACACTGACTACCTCCACAATGGACAGTGCCTGGGGCCCTGGATGACCACATGGAGCAGCCCCCCAATACACAGGGCAGTGGCAGGGTGAGAAATACACTTTTATTGGGTGAGGCTTTGTGGTTTATCTGTATGAGCAGCTGGGGTCACCATCTGGACTAGAATGCCATCTGCTGCCCAGCTCTTGGGAGACCTCGGTGGCCTGCCTTGCTGGTTGGTCTGTCCTCAAGGCCTGGACCAGCGCCTAGTCAGAGGAAGAGCTGGCACCATGTATTGAATAAGGGACCTGCTGGTGTGCTGAGCACACATGAGGGCTTATTGTTCCCCTGATAGAAGGGTCTGGCACAAGCCGGATGAGCCCTCCCAGGCCCACAAGGACGCAGACACTGGCCTGCTGAAAGTCGGCCTGTCTCATCTGGCTCTGTGGAGCCAGAGACACACCCAGCCCTGGCTTCCCTCTGTCTGTCCCTCCACGCAGGCCTGAGCCTGCAGGTCAATGGCTCCTGCTCACAGGGAAGCAGAGTGAGTGTCTGCAAAGGGACAAGAGAGAGGTCAGGAGGCCAGGGAGCTCATTCAGGGTCTCAGAGGAAGGGTGCTGGATCCTAGGGTCCCTCCTCCCTCTAGGTCACTTGCTACCAAGGAAGCTACTCCAAGCCCAGACAAGCTCAGTCTAAGGTAATCGGTCTTCCAAACTAGACCAGGAGCCCAAATCCTAGAATCTCATCCGTCCCTCCCTTGTCCTGACTCCAAAGACCAACATATGTTGCCGCTGGGGGCTGGTCTGCCATGGGCTGAGCAGGTGGCCACCAGCATCCTAGGTCTACCGTGAGTTCTGTGCCTGCCCTTCAGGAGCCTGAGGGCCAGGCTCTGCAGATGGGTGGTAGGAGAAGGAAGCACCCACCCCACACTGGACAGAGGACCCTCCCTCCCCAAGCTGTGTCTTCAGAATCCCTGCCCTCTTGGTGGAAGGAACACCACCCCTCACCGCTGCCCATTTTCCCTGGCCTCCTCAGGGCTGGCCACAGGGTGCATCAGGCGGCCACCATGGGAAATCAGGGGCAGGAGAGAAGCAGCAGCAACCTCCACAAGCTGTCGCACCCTGGCCCTGGGCCCCTGCTCACAGGCCACAAAGCAGAGCCCAAGATCCATGTCTGCTTTGTGTGAAATCCTCCAAAGGCCACTGCTAAATGCTAGCAAGGGGGACCCTACTTACGTGATAACAGGGGCAGATTTGCAGGCTAGCAACAGAGGCAGAGTGGATGTCAATGTGCTCTGAGGTCACCATGTCTAGCCCATGTTCCCTCCCACCAACACATTACTCTTCCATTGGTAACAACACAGAGGCCAGAGGTTAAAACTCACATTCATGACTGACTGAGAGCAGAGAGTTACCTGGAGATCACCCACCACCCAGCGGGAGCCCAGGGCTCCAGGCCTTTGTCCTGGTCTAGTCCCACCCATCTCGAGGAGACACTCACAATGGTGAGGGGCCTAGGCATCCTCACCTCACAAGAAGAGGCCAGATTCTCCTGAATCCAGACCCCACGTGATCCAGACCCCATCTTTCTCTGGCTTAGGAATGGAGAACTGGGGCGTGGGCAGGTGGGACCCCACGAAGTCCTGCCTCTCCCACTGTCAGCTGAATGACCTCTAGCAGGGCTCATCTATCTGTGTGTCCCCACTGGATCAAAAGGAGAAAACATCGTGGCCTGCCTCACGGGGGTGGGACAGAGCAAGACAAAAGGACCCTCAGGACACATGCAAAGCAGGCTGATGCACAGCTGGGCAGTGAGTTGTGGAAAGCAGTCACAGTGAATGGGGGAGCAGTGTCTGACATTGGGGCCCCTGATGACCTCATGGCTGTGGCATGATGCATGATGCCTGGGAAAGTTTCTGTGCAAAGGTGCAGGATGTCTAGTTGCTATGGCAATGCCCTGCATGAGGAGGCTCTGAGCTAGAGTCTTATCAGCCTCCACCTTGATCTCAGGCACTCAGCTCCTAGGCATAGAGGAGCTCCCTTGCTAGACAACCGCAATGTTTCACCCGCTCGCTCTGCTGCTCCTGAACCTGCCTGCATAACTAACTTTAAACAATGGACTTTCCTGAGAGCTACACGAAGCTCCTAACATTGCACATTGCAATTGTAGAATGTAACTGAGGAATAACCTGCATGATGTTGCTAACTCTGTGACTTTCATGAATACAAAGGATTATGCTTGCATAGTCTTTAATCTGATTAATGAGATCTATAAACAAAGATTGCTGGTGTAATTCTTTAGACCTTCTTCTCCATCAGAGCAGCGCTCCACCCAATCCCAGCAGTTATCTTCAAAATCTGAGTACATGAGTCTCTATTTTTCTAATCTCCCATTGCCCCTCGCCTGAACCTGCTAGTTTGGCCACACTGGTCATGGCAGTGAGTGCCTCAGGCGCCTACTTGGCCTCACGAGCCAGTCTCCTGAGCTGTGTGCTGTGGACTCCGTCAGCTTGGCTCTGTCTTGTGCCTCTCTCGGCTGTCACCCCACTCACTCCCCCTCTACCATGGAAGGCCTTGAACTCATGGCACCTCCTGACCCTGCTGGTGATTAAGCATGCTTGGGAGATAGGGATTGGCTCTGCTGTTGCTAAAGAGTGACAGGCAAAAATCACAAAGAGGACACTCGACTGTCAAACAGACCTCACTGCAGAGCCTCCTAGGAACTCCCACTTTTGTAGTTAACAGTCCATTGGGTCCTCTCCCCTGTGGAGAGACAGCCCAGAGACTGAAGCCAGCTACATGCATCCGTGGGCCACTCACAAGGACTGAGCCCCTGCCATGGTCCATCCCTGAGGTACCTGGAGGGAGATGGGGACAGATGGCATGCCCACCAGGAAGCAACCTAGAGGCTCCCTCCTGCAGGTACCCACACCTTCTTCATGGACCCTGCACCTGCCTCTCCTCTAACCCCCAGACACTGTCAGCCTGGTGAGGACACCAGATGAATCAGCTTAAGCAGCACTGGAGCCAATGGCTGGAAGTGATGGGGCAGGGAGACTGTCCCAAGGACCCTACAGGTGGCTACACAGCTGTCAGGCCACCTGGGTCCCAGGGTCCCGCCTTTCCATCGTGGTCAGGTCCTCAGGGCAGCAGCCCCTCCTTCCCTGGCACTGTGTGCTGACGTCCTCTGTGAACCCCACCTCATTGCCGGGGGAGAGGCTGCTCAGCTGTAGTCCTGAGAGACTGAGGAGTCAGTGTGCCCCAAAGTCCTGCTTAAAGACTCTGGAAGCAACCCCTGATTATTCCTACAGCTTTTCCATGAGGTTGAATAGGTACATTTATCTGGCCCAAAGTATAGCTTAAAATTTACAAACTTTATTCAAACACATGCCTCGAGATCACTGGCCTCCATGGCTCACCCATCAGGGACCTCGAGGACTTTCAGAACCTCAAGACCTAGCGCAGGTCGCCATTGGAGCTTGGCCTGGCCCAGGGAAGTGCAGGCGGGCTCCTCCAAGGGCCTTTGCACTGCAGCCACGCCCCTCCAGCGCACTGAGGGAAACGACTCTTCTCAAGAAATAACCGCATCAGACTCCTGCGGAGGTTTAAGGACCTCTCCCCCCTTGAAGAGGCTCTCTGCTTCCATCAGCAAGTCTCCGCACGCAGACTCCACTGCAGACACAGATACGATCACAGCACAGAAATTGAAATTTCAAAATATTAAGAACTCAGAGTTTTAGGGATTTGGTTTTATAATAGAAACAAATAAGACTTGCCATGTTGGCAAACAAGAGCTGACAGTTAATTTGCATAACAAACATTTCATATTATGAATTAACTCTGCTCCTAGTCTGCCCAGAAGTGGGGGAGAAGGGATAAGACCTCAACCGTCAGACTTCTACTTGACATGGCCACTGGGTGCAAGCCACCCGAGAGCCACAGGCGGGGGCAGGAGCACAGGATAGACAACCTGGATAGACAGGTTGTGTTCATCTTTTGATTGAGAGGAGCCCAGAGCTTCCTTCTCATTGAAGCCCACTGGAAAGGTGGAGGGGAGAGACTGAAGTGGCACTGCCTGCCTATGGCTCTGCCCCAGGGCTGCCCATGATAGCCTTTGTCTCTCTCCCCCTGACCTGGCCAAAGCTGAGAACATAACCACAGGACTCCCCGTGACAGCTCACAGGGCCGTCCTAGTCCTGGTATGTTAGCACTTTTCCTCCTTGTGCCCTGGCAGCTTCCTGGCCGTATTTTGTGTTTTATTTAGAGACAGGGTCTCACTGAGTTGCTTGGGGCCTCACTATATTCCTGAGGCTGGCTTTGAACTCAAGATCCTCCTGCCTCAGCCTCCGGAGCTGCTGGGATTACAGGTGTGCGCCACCGTGCCCAGCTCTACCTTCTTTTGATTCCAGCAAGGATTGAGGTCATGCAGTGTCATCTTCTACACCCGGCTCATTTTAAATACCGTAGTGTCCTTGAGGGCCTCCACATCCCCACCTGTGGGGATGGCAGGATCTGCTCTTCTAAAGCTGAAGGACACTGTCATAGCTCCCACTTTCCCTATCCACTCACCTGCCTATGGGCACCTGGGTCGTGTCCATGTCTTGGCTACTGTGAAAAGTGCTTCCGTGAACACGTAGCTCAGCTACCTCATTGAGGTGATGGGTCCCCCAGCTCTAGGTGCAGTAGAGGCCATATGTGGCTCCCTTGGACTCTGTGAGGTGCCTCCACGCTGCTCCCTCTCAGCACAAGGCTCCCTCCCCCCACACCCTCTCCACCTTTGTTATCTCTGTTTCCAGAGTCACCACTCTCCAGGGTGAGGCGATGCCTGACAGTGGTTTCAATTTGCCTTTCCCTAATGACCAGTGGCATGGAGCACCTTTCCGTGGACTGGTTGGGCATTTTCACATCTCCTTTGGGAAAACATCTATTCAGGTCCTTTGCCCATTTTTTAATCAGGCTACCTGGGTTTTCTGCCGTGAGTTGCGGGAGCTCCTTTCATATCCTGGGTCACCTCCTGATCAGAACATGGCTAGCCAACGTCCTCTCCAGCCCATGGGAAGCCACTGGACTTGTTGGCTGTTTGTTTGACAAAGCTTCTGGGTTTGATGTGGTCCCACCTGCCCTTCTTTTGTTGCCTGAGTTTTGGGTGTGAATACCAAACACCATGGCACCGTGGCCAAGGTCTACCTCAAAGAGCTTTCCTGTTTTCTTCCAGGAGTTTTACAGATCTAGGTCTTACGTTTAGGTCTGTAATCCATTTTATGTTGAGTTTTATGTTTGATCCATTGTTTTTTACAGAATAACTTTATTTATTTATTTTATATGGTGCTAAAGATGGAACCCAGTGCCTCACATGTGCTAGGCAAGTGCTCTATCACTGAGCCACAAATCCAGCCCAGGGTCCAATTTTGTTCTTTTGCATGTGATCATTAAGTTATCCCACAACATTTATTGAAAAAAAACTATTCTTTTCCCATTTCTAAGCACTCATGAAAAAAGGTGTTTTAGTTTGTTCAAATGACTATATCGAAATACCAAAACACCCATGTAATAGGGGCAACTTATAAGCAACAGAAATTTACTTCTCACATCTCTGTAGTGAGGGAGTCCAAGACCAGGGCACCAGCAGATTCAGTGTCCTGTGAGGACCCCTTTCTAGGTCACAGGCCTGTTCTTACCACCGTGCCCTCATGTGGCAGAAGAAGAGGATGAGCTCCCAGGGCTATTTATCAAAGGGCGTTAATCCCACTCAGGAAGCCACATCAGGGTCAGTCACCTCTGAGGCCCCACCTCCTAGTCATCACAGCTGTGAGCATTTCCAAATATGAATTTGGAGTGACAAGCATTCAGGCCACAGCAAATGGGACAAGGTGGGTTCTGCTCCTCGGGGTCCAACAACTCTAGCCTGGAGGAGCTCTGCCCCACCAGTAGCAGGCCCACAAATACATAGTTGACAAATGTTATGTCTTTAAGTCTGACATCCAAACAACTGCAGGCAAAGCAATCAAGAAGCTCCCAGCAAGTGGTGTGAAATCTGCTCCAGGGAAGCTCTCCTTCCAGTCAGAACCTTCTAAGCACAGGGGTGGTGGGATCCCACAGTAGGACTGAGGACATTGACAGGCCTGAGCCAGCACTGGCATGGCCCATGACAGGCTGGGCAGTCTGCCCTCTCCTTTGGGAGGGAGCGGAACAGGCTCTGGGACACGTTTCCGCTCGTAATTGCGTGCGTGAGTGTCCGAGCTCTCCACAGCCTCTCAATCATTCTTAGCTCTCATTCCATGTTGAGGCCATCCCCAGGTATTTGGGTGATGGCACAGGAAGACCCTCCCCTGATACTGCTCGGATAGAGGAGCCCCCTAAACGAGCAGAGACACACAGGTGGTTTTTATAGGAAGGGGGTGGGTTATGGTGTTGCTGGGGCTGGGCCCAGCATGAAGAGGCAGATCTGGGATAGGGCAAGGGCATGGGAGGAAAGGGAGCCTTCACGAAGATGCTGCCCAGAGCCCAGGACATACGTCAGGGGGCCTCCTGAGGTCAGGTACAAGATCAAGAATGTGATTTTGCAGAGGACTGAGTGGCAACAACCCGGGCTCCTTCCCTCCTCCATAGTAATTTCCTAAATTCTTCTTGTCATGATCTTTCGCTGAGCAAAATTTTATATGCATAATATTAATCACCTGTTAACTTAATGCAGAGGCAATTAAGATAAAGTTGATTATCACTGTTTAACACATATTCAAAATATTTGGCCAACCCCAAAATAGCCTGGCTGATTTCTCCCCATCTAATTACCTCCGACGGCAGCTGGGACTTCGTTCCCATTAACACGGCGGCTCTAAAGCCCACCAAGTAAAGCTGAATCATAATTTAACCACTTTGTGGAAATAGTGCATGAAACCAGAATTGGTTAGCTCAGCCCAGTGAGCTCGAGATTGGAAATTCACTTGAATTCTCATTCTCCGAAGAGTTGTCAAATGCCTTTAATTAAAGCATTTTAGAATAAGTGATTTTTTTTTAAAAGCATCAAACTTGAGCCAGGATCTAACTCTGACCTCTCAGAGGAAGGAGAAGCCACGGTCACTGGTTCGGGGAGACAGTGAAGCCACAGAAGGGTTGACCTCCCTGGGGCAGCTGTCCTACTGCTCCCCAGTTCACTTTCTCCAGGGTCACCAGAGACCTGCCCTTCTGAGAAGGCAGTGTCTACCCCATAGAACTAAGCTTCAGACAATGCAATGCATCCAGGGAACTGCACTCATGGTTGCTACAGATGCACCTGCCACCCCATTCTACCTTCAATTTAAGCTGTACGTATATTAACCATGACTTCCCGATAGGACGACAGGACCGTGGGTGCCGCCACCATCAGCACGGGGGAAAGCAGGCTCTATCACACAATGGAGCTTCTCAGGCTCACCCTGGGCTACCCACGGCCCCTGCCTTCCCTTGGTGCCTGGAGCAGGCAGCTATCCAACCCCCAGCATGCCATCACTCCAGGTGTCTCCTTCCCCGTGCACCAGCATCAGAGCCCAGCAGGAAAGAGGCTGCGTGGCCAGCCAGAGTGTGTGGGGGAGAAGCCTGAAGGCCCCCCTTTCAGAACCAGCCATGACCTGCCAGCACAGGGGCCACTACCTCCAACCCTGTTAGGGACCAAAGAAGTTCCAGAGAGCTGGAGAAGAGGGCAGACGCTGTGACATGCCTGCTCCGCTCTTACCTTCCCAGTACAGTCATACCCGTGGGCACTGTCCGGAGGCCCAAGGCCTGCTGGAGTTTCCTCCCAGACTGGACCCAACAAAGGAACAGCAAATCCTCAGGAAACACTGGAGTATCCCCAGGTTGAGGGGGAGCTCAGGGAGCTCTTCACCCTCTACAGAGCCCACAAGGCAGATGGTGTCTCCCCAGCCCCTCTGCAAGACCCAGGGCCACCCTCAGGTGCAGGAGCCGGCTGTGAGCCCAAGTCCAACATGCAGTTCTCCAACCTCATCCCTCCAGCAGTGGGCAGGGTGAGAGCCCAGTGTTTCCTGCCAGCCACCCTGCAGCACAGCTCCTTTCTGAGCCCCCTGGCAGGTGCCACTGTGGAGGAAGCCATCAGCTGTGGGCACGCCTGGCGCACCATCACTCAGCTTTGAGTTCAGAGAGTTCAAATTCTGCATCTCTGACAGGAGCTGCTGGGCTCCCTGTGGTCACTTCATGGGACTTAGACATGGAGCTACTAGTTTAATGTCACAGAATGTGCGGTTTTTTCTATGCATTTATTTCACATTATTGGTCTAAGTTGGTCTCTGGGGAGATTTTTGTCAAAAATGTGATTCGCAATGAAAACATGGTGTTCAGACCCAAAAACACCCCCCACGCCATGGAGATCCACGCACATCGTGGCACTTCCCCACCGCTCACTAAGGTGAAAAATGGGGCTACATGTCACTTAGCTTTCATTTTATCCAACGACATTTTGCCTTTAAGTAAACTATTTTTGCAAATACGATTGTGTAATTGGAGCATCTGTCTTGATCATTATTTGGCAAACATGTCTTTTTAGCACCAGTCCAAATGAAATTTGGGAAATTTGGCTAATCACAATTTAACAGATGTTCTGTCCGGTTCTATGCAAGCTTAATTTTAACAGACATGAATCCGTCCCCTCCCTGAAGTCCTAATTGGACTCCCTCCAGGCCTATGGAGAACTGTAAAGGTGAGAAAATAATAATTTTATCACATCTAGTCTTGGTCTTGTAGTTGTAATTAATTTAAGTGAGATCTCATTTGACCTTGATAGCAGCAATTACTTAACAGGAGCCTTGACAAAGTGATTCGCGCAGCACGTGTTTCCCCACAACACATCTTAATGGCCTCACAAAGCTGCATCCTAAACAGGCTACGGTGGGAGCAAGAGCATCTCCACATGAGCGGCCGTGACTGTCCTCTACTGCACAAAAAGAAGCAGGAGTTTCCTCCAGCACACAGGAGACACGGAAGGCCACCTCTCCCCCAGTGAGGTCACCCTGCAGCCCTGAATGGAGGCAGTGGGGCCGTGACTAGGGTACGATGAAGCGGACTGCCATTGTGCAGACAGGCAAAGCCCTGGCCTTCCGAGGACCCTTCCAAGGACCCTTCCTCACAGAACCAAATCACAGGGACTGTTTGCCTGAATCCCAAGAGCCTTCTCTCACCTTAGGTGGCCGGCTTCTCAAAACTAAGTGGACATCTCATTTACTTTGAATAAAAGCAAGATCCTTTTCACAGGAAAAGCATGAGAGAAATTAGAGGAGTACTAAAAGACTGTTGTCTATTGTCTAATAGACGTAAAACTGCACATCTAGAGATGAATGGAGGAGACACATTCTGAAGGAGTGAGGAGATTATTCTGCCTGTGGGAAAGCCCCCAGTCCTGCTAGCTCTGCTGTCTCATAACAAAGTTATGCCTCTTTTCATGCATGAATTAGAAGTGTTTCCCATCACTTGCATGATCCCTTGGTTTCCCCCATTTTCAATAGTGGAAGTGGCCGCTTAACCCAACCCATTCCTTGGTGACCATGGTGATGCCCCAGGAGTCTGGGGCTGGAGGCCCATGGCTGACTGGCTGTGGGACTCTGGGAGGCAATGACCTTAACTGCAGTGTTTTTACTTCAAAGAGGAGGACACCCATCTGCAGAACACAGGAAGTGTCACCTGCTTTTCATGGAGGCAGATCCGGGAAGGACCACCAGGCACATTGCCAGACATCAGTGCCTTGCAGTCCCCATGGACTCCCCACTGCATACCCCGGCATCCTCAGAGCCCCTCACAATCTACCGAGCATCCCACACACTCCCTCCACCATAAGGACCAGAGATCCCAAAGCTTTCATAACCACACCCCCAGCAGGCATTCCCAAAGGGCTTTGATGAGTGGCACCTGTCACCTCCCACAGAGGTGCCCCAAAAGCCCCAGACATGTCTGTTGTCCCTCTAGAGCTAAGCACATGTGTGACCCAGATTGACACTGGGCCACTCCTGGAGAACAGCTAACCAGAGGTTGACACAACCCGAGAGCCTCTCCCTTCCCAGAAAAGACCCTCAGAGGAAATCCTCATGGAAATCACACAGTGTGATGGATACCCAAGTAAGGGCACGGAAACACCATTTCTGAGCTTCCTTAAATAACAAGAAAACACACAAATGGAAAAAAAGCAAAGTATTTTTACCCTAGAGCCCAGGAAGCACCCAGCAGATAGCACCCTCTGGGCCCAGAATGGGCACCCTTGGGAACTGACTCCCACCCCAGAGGGCTTGTGGAGCAGCTCCCTGAGACTCAGCTGGGGCCAGCTCCCGAGGCTGCTAATGTGATGCCATCACTGTCATTGCCAACCCACTCCCCAGCGTCTCTCAGAACAAGGTGACAAAAGGCACATACAGGAATGACATTCTGTCCCCAACCACCCATCTTCAGTGTCACACACAGGAAAGCGGGAAGAGGCCTCGGCTGCCCCTGCTCCCCTGCAACTAGACCCACCAGGCACAGAGGCAAAGCCCCTCCTGAGAAGCCCTGGCCCCGGGGACTCTGGCTGCCTTCCCTCTGACTCTCGAAGCCTCATGATCGACCCAGGGACAAAGCCAGAGGCAGGAGCCATCTGCCTCGCAGTGAGCAGCCCCAAGGCAGGTGCTAAGGAAGGAGAAGCCCCTCCCTCCAGGCCAGGAGCCCCAGTGTCCCCCATGAAGCAGTGAGTCTCAGACACCGTGAGCCAGGTTTTCGCCTCAGCCTCCTGCCTGTCATGGCCTGCTGGGGGGACACCAGGAGTGCTGAGGAGGTTCCCCTAGCTCACCATGCTCGCGTCCCCGAAGGCCTCCTGGAACCTCCAGGGAGCACAGTCTAGTGGGGACACCAGGGCCTGCCCAGATCCAGGGGCAGCAAGTTCCCGCGGCCCTCCCTGGTGAAGTGTGAGAGCTGGGCCACATTTTCAATCCACACCCCACGGGCTCTCATTGAGAAACAAAAAGAGAATTTAACACGTGGCCCAGGATGAAATCCTGCAGCCTAAAAGATGGAGGATACTGTCCTAGGGCATTGGAAGATTCTGCTGAGCTGTGTTTATGACAGTGAAAGCCAGAATGTTTCATAAAATGACACTGGGTTTCCAATAAGATTCAAGAGGGAATTACAATAAAGAAACGAGAGCAGCAGAAGAGAGAGGCAACCAGCAGGAAAGAAGATGCCAACCGCAAACTGGAGTGGAGCCGTCTCCACAGGGCAGGGAGGGGAGGGGCAGAATGCCTCAGAATGGGGTCAGCAAGGAAGAGACAAAGTTAAGACGACAGAGCTAGGCCCTCGGAACAGCACAACCGGAGTCTCCAAAGGGAAAGCAACGGGCGTCTCTGGCTCCCCCAACCCGAAGACCCCACTGGTGGGAGGCCATGGCTCATTAACAGGTGAAGCAGCAGAACAAGAGGCCAGCACTTGAGGCCACCGGAAGCTTGTTCTGCCATGCAGATGACCAAAAAACAAACCAGAACCCAGCACCTAGAGACGGAGAGGCTGATAAACAACCATGGCAACCACCAACTGACTCATGGTGATCTGCCTAAAGGGTGAGTCGCTTTCGTAACCACCTTAGGAAAGCATCATATATTCAGAGAGGGTTGGTTAAAGGAGGAAGGTTGTTTTCTAAAGATTCCCAGTCTCCTGCTAAGTTAATGAACCCGGCAAGGACAGCAGGAGAAAAGAAGGCACCAAACAATGAGCCTCCCAAGAAAGGCGTCATTGTTCTATGAAGAAGCACAGCAGGAAACTACATCATGAAACTAGGTTCAGCACAACTGTAAAAATCAGCACAGTTTAAGCTTGACACATCATTTGAGGAGATGAAGGCAAATGAGGTCTATTCTCCATACTTAAAATAAAACAGGAACAAAACTCACTTAAGGAGCAGAAACGACAAATCAAATGACAAAAAAAGGTGATCAAGTAGGAATGAGTAACTGAGCTGTTGTAAGATTCTCGTGTTTGCTTTTTGGTGCTGAGGATTGACCCCAAGGGTGCTCTACACGGAGCGGCACCCCCAGCCCTTTTTATTTTTTTGTTTGGAGACAGGGTTTTGAGGTTGGCCTTGAACTTGCAATCCTCCTGCTTTAGCCTCCAGAGTCGCTAGAATGACAGGCGTGAGCCACCGTGTGTGGCAGAAATGTCACAGCCTTTAAAGGGTAAGTTAAAGCCAAAAGCTCCAAACCACATGTCTAAAACAAATGAAGTAGAATGTTCAAAATAAAAAGATGGATGGGGATCTGAGGACAAATGGGGAAATTGATGCAGAAATGATCATTTTACTAACAAAGAATAAATTTAGAAAAATTTGCACTGCATTGAGAGGATTATTTTATGTTGCGGAAAGTCACCCTAAAACAATGCAACCTTGTTGTGGAAATACGGAAGAGAAGAGTACCCTAAACACAGACAGAGCAGACAGAACCACAACTGAACCAGGAGCTTTAACTCGCCATGATCACTCCGTGACCAACCGTGTAGGAATGGCGTGTGTCAGAGGATCAAGCAAGGAAAAAGTCCATGTGATATGTATAAATATTAACACGTCCAAGTGCCAAAGAAAACATCAGCAAAATTTAACAAACAAAAACCACATGGATCATGGTATCTGAGGACAGACTAAAACTTAAAATTAATAATAAGGCTTGTGTCACCAACAACAATGAGCAAAACTCTAAGCTTTCAGGAGAAAAAATAACTAGTAATTATCAGAATAAAAAGAAGAAAGTAAAATGCCACACAGATTGTGTAGAACACACAACAAACATCACATTCCAGAACACCTGTGGCACAAGTCTTCAACATGGAATCCACAGCTTTAAAGATTCCAAGAAGGGATGGAGGGAGGGGAATCAATTGATATTCCGTGAAATTATCAACTGCTGAGGTACACATATCAACTATAGTTCTAATCAGCTGTTTCATGCCAGTGCTGCAAAATAAATAACTGAAAAATTTCAGTAGCTTATCATGTCAGTATTTCTTACCAGGGTCTGTGGGTCTGCCAACTCGGCAAGGCACAGCTGGGTGGGCCCAGGGCATGCAGGCTGTGTCCACAGCTCCTGTGGCTGAAGTAGTGATGATCCCCTGGAAGTAGCAGGCCACCCACAAGTGTTCTAAGCATGTAGAAAGCCTCAGTGTGGACAAGGGCTGTCCCCCCCACTCCATTGTCCAAGGTGAGGCTCACAACTAAGCCCCAAGTTTGTGGGGCAGGGAAGTTTGCTCAGCCACTCACTGAGGCCACCGCTCACCCAGGAAGAAGAGAAAGACTGAGATAAATAACCATTAAAGCCAGCCAGCGTGCTGAAGAGAGGAAAGCGTGAGTAGACCAAGAAGACAAAACCACAGTGAGACACGGGAAACACACCAGCAGTCTGTCGGTTTCGAACTTTCAAAGCAGAGATTATGTTAAAGGCACAGAAGCCAACGCCCAACCTACAGACAACTGCTAGATCCATTGCAGAAAGCAAACACAATCCCAGTGTCAAGAGGTAACAAAGAGGAGGAAAAGCACACATTTGAAAATAAAACTAAAACTTGTCAGCAAAAACCCAGACATTTAATAATAATAATAATAAGGTCTCAACAAAAATAGCTAACATGAAAGTCTCTAGCAAAAAATATCATCACAATATTTAGCAAATAATCTTGGAAAGCCAAGCAAGCTTGGAAATCAAATATTTTAATAGTAGAAATGTTATAAATGAAAAAATCAAGTCAACAGTCAAGTGTGAGCCATCAACTGCCCAACAGAGCGAATAACCATTTCCGAAAAACCACAGGAGCACTCAGGGCCATTGGAACTGGATTAAGATGCCCATGCTACATACTGAGTGCTATGTCTCCCCAAAAGTCAATGAAACCTTACCCTCATAGGACAGCATCAAAGCTAGAGCAAGTACAGTTATCACCTCAGCAGGTGCTGATATTTTATCTAAAACATTTAACTTATCTCTAAAACCAATGTTACCCAGTGTCATTTAGATAGAGGTACAAGTGCCAAACAACCCAAGCCAATTGGAGGATGTGAGAAAACGCCACCACTGTTCAAGCACTTTGGTATTTCTATGGTATATTTTTTTCAAATAAGTAAAGAATTATTCCTTTTGTGAGCACTTAACATACATTGGCACACACATGCACACAAGTGGGCACACACTTATTCCCAGGGGAAAACACATTTGAATCAAGTAACTTTAAAACCTGTAATGTGAACAACGGGCACCTGAGAGGGACATGCTCACACCCGGCATGGGGGGTAAATCAGTAAACCCTTCCATTAGGAAATCTGTGAGCTCCTAAAGAAAATCGCAACTTCAGTCATCTCGGGATCTGTGCTTCTGGTAAATTGGAGCATTTTCTCCCCAAAACATTCTTCCCAGTCACATTAATAGTAGAGTAATAAACATAAAACCACCCCCATGTCCATCTGATTGAAAGACGGCTGACCAAATTAAAAAACCTGTATGAGATGAAGTGCTGCGTGACCGTTAGAAAGGCTGCTGGTTTAAAAACAGCAAACAACACATGAGTGAGCTGAGGAGCCATTTAAACAGCCCCAAGTCTGGAACCCCCTGAGTAGACTGGGGGAGACAGTAAGATATTTGAAGAAATAATGGGTGAAATTTTTCAAATTTGATGAAAACTACAAGCCTGCACATCCTAGAAGCTCCACAAACCACATTCACAGGGAATGTGCAGAAGAGTCCTCTGAAGATACAGGATGATCAAAGTGGCTGAGAGCAGAGAGAAGGGAAGACCTCCCAGTGGCCAGAGGAGACAGACACATGGCGTCCTAGGAGCAGCACAAGGAGACACCAACTTCTGCACAGGTCAAGGCAGAGAGAAAGGCCACAAAGGGAGGACAAGGCTGCCCACCAAGAACCCCATGCCCGGCAGAAAGAGGTTCTCAAAACAAAAAGAACACTTCAGACCAATCCCCGGGGACTGAAGGATGGCAGAATCACCAGCTGACCCAAGAGCAGACCTCGGTCCAAAGGCATGTGGCAGCAGAGAGACACAGAGAACACTAGGAATGGCAACCACCCAGGCAAATGCTTACGTTTCTCCTGTTACTTAAATCTCTTTTAAAAATGAACGATTTTTACAAAAACATGAGTACAATGAATCACAGAGTAGCAGAGAGGCCAGGAGGCAGGATTATGGGGGTGCAGACAGAGGTCCCTGTGGCATTCGTGAAGCACACGGCTGCACCTGGAGCCCAACAGTGAAGAGGTAAGGCTCGTGCCTAGACCCTGGGCAGCCGCCCACGCAACAAGACAAAGAGCTCTGGCCAAAAAGCCAGCGAGGACATGAAGTGGAACTCAAAAACACCACAGCCCACACAAGAGGGAGATGATGTCAGGACAGGAGGTGACAGGATGGACTTCAGCCCAGCAAGAATCACAGGGAGCACGTGCGTCCAAGTCCCTAACCAGAAAGCAAATTTCAACAGATGGCATTTATAAAACAAGGTGAGAGCGAGAAACCCACTGCAAGTGTGAAGGCACATGCCCAGCAGAAGTCCAGTGGTAAGATGGCACCGCAGCCATTCCCCCTCTCTAGTGGCCTCTGAGGGACCCATATCTTCTTTAT
Source organism: Marmota flaviventris (assembly GCF_047511675.1). Taxonomy (NCBI): domain Eukaryota; kingdom Metazoa; phylum Chordata; class Mammalia; order Rodentia; family Sciuridae; genus Marmota; species Marmota flaviventris. The sequence goes on from NC_092501.1 coordinate 2,722,425, forward strand.
CTCTGGCCATATACTCTGCTGTAAAATCAATTCTCTGCAGGATGAGGGTAACCTCTCCAGCCATTTTGACTAATGGTAATATGGCATATTCTTAAATAAAGTGAAGGATTAATAAATTGGATGGACTCAAACTAAAAAAGCTTCTTCTCAGCAAAAGAAACAATCAATGAGGTAAAGAGAGAGTCTACATTTCGGGAGCAAATTTTTTACCACATGCACATCAGATAAAGCACTGATCTCCAGGATATATAAAGAATTCAACAAACTTAATACCAAAAAAGCAAATGAACAACCCAATCAATAAATGGGATATAGAGCTGAACAGCTACTTCTCAGAAGAAGATATCCATTGATTAACAAATATATAAAAAAGTGTTCAACATCTCTAGCAATTAGAGAAATACAAATCAAAACTACTCTAAATTTCATCTCACTCCAGTCATAATGTCAGTTATCAAGAATACAGATAATAATAAGTGTTGGTAAGAATGTGGGGGGAAGGGCACACTCATCATTGCTGGTAGGACTGCAAATTGGTGCATCCACTCTGGAAAACAGTATGGATATTACTTAGAAGACTTGGAATGGAACCACTATTTGACCCAGCTATCCCACTCCTCAGTCCATACCCAAAGGACTTAAAATCAGCATACTATAGTAACGCAGCCACATCAATGTTTATAGCAGCTGGATTCACAATAGCTAAACTGTGGGACCAACCTAGATGCCCTTCAATAGATGAATGGATAAAGAAACTGTGGTATAAAAGTTCAAATATTTTTCTCTGTACTAGCAAAAATAGAAAAACAGAAATTTTAAAAATTCACAATTATATAAAATATGAAATAAATCTAACAAAAGATGTGAGAGAATTTCACATTGAAAATTCAAAAATGTTCTGAGATTTTTAAATACCTAAATAACTGTACATGGGCTGGGAAACTTAATGTGGTTAGCACCTCAATGCTTTCCCAAACCAATCCTAATAAAAATCCCAATGGGCTTATCTGTAGAAACAAATGCGCTGAGTTCTCAGCCACCTGGAACATAAGGGACCAGGGATAGCCATCAAGACCCCGAGGAAGAACACAGCCAGAGGAGCGTCACGCCTGGCTTCAGGGCCTTGTGAAGGCTCTGCCATCAAGACAGTGTGGCGCTGGCAGAAAGACAGTCAGACAGAAGGTGCAAAACAGATTCCTGAAATCACAGACGGCCACATTGTTAAGTAGAGAAAGGGTGGAGTTTTCAACAGGTGATCCCAGAGCATGAACTTCAGGCCCTACTCCTGCTATGAACAGAATGTTTCCCAGGCGATGGATAACAGGCCTCAACAGAAAACCTAGAATCACAAAGCTTCACAAGAAAAGAACCTTTTGTCCTTGAGTTAGACCAAGATTTCCTCACATAGGACACTAAGTACAGTTCACAAGGAATGAATTGGTGAGTGGGGCTTCATCAAAATCCAAATCTTCTGCTCTTTAATAGACACTCAAGCAGGCACAGCTTGCAGGAAATAGTGGCAAAGCATATACCAGAAATAATCCTGGGACTCATATTCAAAAAAACACGGACTCTTAAAACTCAAAAGTAACAAAAGTCAGAAAAAGAGTGGACAGAATAAAGCCACTTTGCACAGAGTATAGACACCGGTGCCAAATTAGCAAACAAAAAGATGTTCCACATCATCAGTCATTAAGAAGGACAAATTACAGCCACGTCAAGAATGACCCACACACACTCCAAGGGCTGGAAAGAAGGAGGCTCACTTCGCCTGGGGGCCTCTGAGGAACTGGCCCTTCCCACTGCTGAGGGAATCCAAGATGGCACCAGCATGGGGGAAGCCCTGGGCAAGTTTTCACACACCACTGGATCCAGCCCCTCCACTCACAGGCTTTTCTCTCAAGATATGAAGTCGTTTTTTGTGTTTTCTTACAAGAAATATTTGCACATGAATGTTCACAGCAGCTTTATTTGCAATAGCCAAAAATGGAAACAACTGGAATATCCTTGAGCCCTGGCGTGGATAAAAAGGCAGAATACATCCACACCACAGAGCACTCCTCGGCAGGAACAAAGGGGCGCTCCGGACAGCGGGAAGGAACCTCCAAGTGAGTATTCCAAATGAAAGGAGCCAGAGTGTCATGCCCTCTGGTTCCATCTACCTGAAATGCTGGAAGAAAGCAGGAAAGGGTCGTCAGGGACAGGTCCTAGGGCACGTGGGCTGAGGGCCGGGGACAGTGGAAGCTTTACATGCTGGACCCCGCTGGCAGCACAGTGATGGAGTGGCTTCACAGGTGCACACCTGTCAGAACTTACCAGATTATACGTTCTAAATGTGTGAGTTTATCATACGCCAGTTACACCTCAATAGGGCTGAGGTGTGTGAAAATAATAAACGTTTAAAAAATAATGGTCTTATAAACTCTTCAGTAGCATTGTAAGATGCTCACGATAAAACGCTACAAGATAAGAAATCTAAATAGTGTATAAAATCTGCTCATAAAAATAATGATTTTTCTTACACAAAAATGTAAGAGAAATAAAACAGCTCTATATAATTCATCACAATTCATTTTAAAATTTACTGAATTATCTGAAAATGTAGACAGTGCTCTATGGGAATGGGGGGCTATGGGGACACTCTCCCCACATGCTCCCGGGCTGCTGCCGCCCTATGCCCAGGCGGCCTGCCCCTGCTCCTCACCAGAGCTGGACGCTGTCTGTCACCCGGAGGGCCAGGGCTCTGCACACTGTGGTCCACTCTTTCTGGGAGCTGAAGCTAGAAACACCAAGGGCCACACCTGGCGCTGAAACCATGGCCCTTGTTCTCCACTGTGCAGCAGAACCAGTCCCTGTGCCTCCCTCTGCACCACCTGCCACCGCTGCTTCCTTTCAACCTGGGTCTCCTCTCTGTGATGTAGCTCAGACTCCCACAGTTTCCTTGCCAGCTGCCAGAGTGAGTGTCAGGCTACCTCGGGCTGCAGTCTCCCATCGGCTTTCTCACTTAGCATGTGAGAGATTGATGCCCTCGGGGAAATTGAGTTCTGCCCCTTCAAAAACACAATCAACTGGAGGCACAGTCTCCGACCTTGCAGACCTCTCTGCCGAGTTTTCCCAGAGTCCTGGAAGGGCCCACTCAGGTTCCAAGGGGCAGCAGTGTGCCACAGACAAGCAGGGTGCGACGTCCAGGCCAGTGCAGAGCAGGTCCTCCACCACCAGCCCAGCACTTGCTCTTGAATAATTAAACACACGACCTCTCAGCCAGAGCTCCCTAAGGAAGCATGCCAAGTGCGTGACACTCGTCAATCCTGTCCTCACAACATGCCAGGTGCACACCCAGAACCTGACCGAGTTCTCACAGCAGTGGTGATTCTGCAGTAGAGGGCTCGTGGTTTCTGCTTCTAATGCCTTGGGAGCATTTAGTGCCATTTCTACCCCCTGGACTCCCTGACGTTTCCTTCTTGACCTCATAGTAACCAAATTTTGCCGTGTGTCCTGTGTGTCTTACTTTGAGCGTGAGGGAGTTACCAGATGTTGATTTGGCGCGTCACATGCCACATCTGTCCACCCAGTCTCTGGCTGGGACATGCAGGCACTTCCCATCTGTTGTTAGGAACACTGCTATGAACACCCATGTGGACCCGTGCCTCCATTGTCTTGTCTAGGGACCTGGGACAGCAGTTCCTGGTCTTAGGATGCATATGTGCTTAACTTATAAGGACCTGCCCCAGACTCTTCCAGAATGCCTGCCTGTGCCTCCCCACGCCGGGATTCCCGCCCTCAGCCTCCCAGGATGGGATTGTCTCCCGTTAAAGCCGGCGGTGTGCACAGGGGCACCCAGTGTGCTGTGATCTGGGATTCTCCTAGTGCTCCTTGCCCCTCGTGAGTCCACGCTGGTGAGATGTCTTTCAGACCTCTGCCCTTCCTTAACTGTCCTGTGTCACTGGTTGTCATCAGTGCAAGTGTGTCCTGGATACAAAGCTCTTCCTCCCACCGTGGGCTGTCCCCTTGCTGTCTCGGTGGTATCTTTCTATGTGTTTTAGTTTTGGTGACGTTCAACAGGTGCTTTCCTTCACAGATATGCCTGTGACAAGTCCCTATCTATCCCCAGCTCCCGAGGCCCTTTTCCTTAGACAGTTCTTCTAAGAAGTGTAGGATTTTAGCATCCACATTTAGATTTGTGGACCCTTTGAGTCAATTTCTGTGAGAGGCTTGAAAGGGGCCTGATGCTGTCTCTTCTGGGGAGCAGCCCACGGCCAGCTCCACCCATGTGGCTCGGTATCATTTACACCCTGTAGTCATTCTTGCCCATGTCCTGTTTGTTGGTTTGTTTTTAACCACTGTGTTTTCCTGATCTTTTATTTACATTTCACTTCTTTGATCATCAGTTTGTGCTTTTGTTCTGAAGTTTAGTTTCATGCAGACCTGTTAAATGGCCTTATTCACGTTTTCTTATACAAATATCCATGTTTTCTCATACGGATGCTTACTGCCTGCTTTGTTTAACAACTGAGAGCAGAGATGGAGGAAACAGACGACAGACAGAGAAATGTGAGGGGAGGTCAGAACGCACAGTCAGGAGAGACCCCGTCACACAGAAACCGAGGCCCAGTGACAGCAGCCGCAGAGCTGACCATCAGCAGGCAACGAGGGACCTGGGGAGCAGAAACCCCACTCAGCCACTGAGCCACATCCCCAGCCCTTTTTTGTATTTTGTATTTTATTTAGAGACAAGGTCTCACCGAGTTGCTTAGTAATTCATTTTTAAAAGCACATATTAGAAAAGAAGCCATGTATTTATCTAATACATATGCATGAATTACAACCTCCCAGACTAAACAGCGTCTCAGGTACACCTGCAGCCCGCCCTCTGACCCATGGTCACTGCTGCCGTGGGAACCCCAGCCACACCTGTGTTCCCATTTCCAGACACCCAGCCCCCATCCCGTCTGCACTTACTAAAGCCACGTGTCTTTTCAGGTCCTGAGCTGGACACTAGGGGACGTCCTCCTTTTCTGACCCCGCCCCTTGCCTGCGGCTCTTTCTCAGAGCTCTCAAGCCCTCTTCCTGGAGCCAGGTCCAAGCCGAGGGGGTGGGGATTGCAACCTGGCCCTGGCACGGGCAGCGCGTGAGAGACCACGAGGCGCCACAGGCTGGAGGAGCGCTCAGGAGAAGAGACAGCGGCGGGCCGGACAGACGCAGGACTGGGTGGGCTGACCAAAGTCAGGGCCCAGAGGCAGGTGCCTGGGACAGCCCTTGGCACCCCGTTAAGGTCAGGCACGCACCTCGGGAAGGTGGCGCAAGCATGGAGAAGGGGCGCTGACCCTCGCTGAGCCGAGTGAGTGGGGGCTTCTTTGGCTGCTGTCTGTGCTGATGACTCCATTTGTCTCAGAACCTTCGAGGCCTCCTCTCTGGGGCAGCAGCTCTGCCGCGCACAGCCTCCTGGGTAGGAAGCCATCTCCCTTCAGCTCAGCCCTGCCGCGCACAGCATCCTGGGTAGGAAGCCATCTCCCTTCAGCTCAGCCCTGCGACACACAGTATTCTGGGTAGGAAGCCATCTCCCTTCAGCTCAGCCCTGCCGCGCACAGCCTCCCGGGTAGGAAGCTCTCCCTTCAGCTCAGCCCTGCCGCGCACAGCCTCCCGGGTAGGAAGCTCTCCCTTCAGCTCAGCCCTGGGACACACAGCATCCTGGGTAGGAAGCTCTCCCTTCAGCTCAGCCCTGGGACACACAGCATCCTGGGTAGGAAGCCATCTCCCTTCAGCTCAGCCCTGCGACACACAGTATCCTGGGTAGGAAGCCATCTCCCTTCAGCTCAGCCCTGCCGCGCACAGCCTCCCGGGTAGGAAGCTCTCCCTTCAGCTCAGCCCTGCCGCGCACAGCATCCCGGGTAGGAAGCTCTCCCCTCAGCGTCCCCAAGCCTCCGGGCCGACAGGGTGCGGTCGTCTTGCCGAAAAGCCAGCTGTTACTCCCACTGCTCTGAGGGCCACCTGCCTTGGTCTTGTGGTTTCCTTCGGGGCTCCTTGAAGATTTCCTCTTGGTCGCGGATTCTTGGTGTTTATCCTAAAGTGCTCCTTGAAGTGGCCGTTTTGTGTCTTTTTTTACTTTCACTTTATCTTTTCTCTTTCAGAACTCATTTTATATGAGTTGGGCCATGAGAAATTGTCAGGGTTCAATCATTCAGTCATTGTTTACCACAGAATCCTCACAGCGCCTCCTGACGTTTGGCCACGTTTCCGGGGACTTTAGGTGGTTTTTCTCATCGGTCGCTCAATGGCGAGGTTTGGAGAATCTGTATCTGAGAGTCACGGAATCTCCAGCTCGCCCAGTCCGCTGCTACACTCAGCCACTGAGAGTTAGAATTTGGTTATTGACTTTCCCGTTGTAGAGTCACCATGTTGGTTTCCCTCAGTTCCAAGTTCTTTGTCAGGAGTCAGCTCTCCTTCACGTTGGTATGTTTCACGAGGCTATTCCAGCTGTTGTGTCTGAGTTCACGTCTGATCCCTCCGTTTTCTGGACACCAAGTGTGTCTGCTTTCTTTCCCCCTGTGCTTTTCATGTGGGGTTATGTGAGCTGCACCTCCTCCCACGTCTAGCTCTTTGTTTTTACAGAAATGCAAAACTTCACATAATAAGAAATAAAACAGATTACTGGAGAATGTTGATAAAGCATCTTCCTTCAGAAAGCCTGTGGTTGTCCTTGTCTCCTACAGGGACCAGTGATGGCTGACCCCTAGTCCAGTCAGGGCCCGAGGTGATTCAACACAGTGGGCATTGACTAGGGTCCCAAGCAAATGCCTGAGGGCTGCTGATCACTGAAACTGATGCCAGTCATCTGGGTGCTTTCCCTCCGTGCCACCCCCTTGTTCCTTATCTCTTTGCTGTCTTTTGGATGTATTATTTTTTATGACATTGTTAGCTAGATAGCTGTATTTCTTTTATAATTCCTTCTGCCTTTTTCCTAGAGATCACATCTTGCATCCTTTGATGATCAGTGTTTCACTTTGATTTGGGCTCTTCGGTTCTCAGAACCTACTGAAAACTGACTTGGTGTCTGGTGTCTTAGGCGCTGAGCTACCACTTTCAAAGCCCACAAACACCCCTAGGGTAAGACCCACTCTGGATATTTGCATTTCCCTCCTGTCCCAGATCAGGAGAGCTCACCAAGGCTTTCAAAAGAATTTTCCATTCTTTCTCCAGTTCTTCTTGTTCTCGGTGGAGGATTGATTGGTCCAAACCACCGTGTCTGACAATGGCAGGTGTGGGAACGTGGTAGTTACCATTTGGGTTGTTGTTTGGTTCATCTCCAATTTTTTGAGTCTTCAAATGCCTACGGAGATCAAGTGGCACGGGCAGCTGGAACCTGCACATAGGATCCGAAGTTCATCAAGTTCCGCTGGGTTCCCCGTTGTCTCAGAGCTTCAAAGTGTCGCTTTATCTGGGACAGTGAAATTCCCCAGGTGGGAAACAGGAAGAAGTGACAACAAGGAGCCCAGGCGTGCTGTGGGCTGGGGACGATGGGAATGAACCAGCATACTCGGTGGCGGGAGGCTTCCTGACCATTTCACTGAATTCACTAGGAAATTACAGCACGCTCTGAAAACCACAGGCTGAGAGTGCCCAGGGAGCAGGTGGCTGCGGGGAGTGAGGAGCCCAGAACAGGTCACTTGCCAGAGGGAAAGGGCCGTGTGGGGAGGGGCGCTCTGCCAGCAGCCCACGCCCCCAGCTCAAAGTGTCCTTCAAGAGGAGTGGACAGTGCCAACTAAGCACAGAGCTCTGAGTAAGAGGTGCCACGGATGGGCCACAGTCCTTCTGCCTAGATCCATAAAGCCAAGTTGATCTGGGCTTACCTCCTGGGGTGGTTCCCAGAGGAAGAAAGCAAACCCACCAGGACAGAGCTGTGTGCCCTCAGGGTGGGGCAGGCAACCACTCCTTCCCAGGAGGATGCAGGAAGGAAGGAGAACAGGACTGGACCTGCATGGCATCCTATGGTGCTGTCCCATGTCAGCCACCGAGAGGCCCGGCAGCCTCAGGTGGCAGGTGCTATCTGTCCCTGAACCCCTGCACCACCACAGCAGCAGCAGCAGCAGCCGTGGGGGCACGTCCCTCCTCCTCCACCACAAACATGAACCTAAGAGCCAACAGCTGCACACAGCACTAGCAGGAACCCACGGCAGTGCAGACCTGGCCCATAGCCTCCATGCCAGCACTTTCCTGAGGTGACTGCCCTGAGGAGCCAGTGAGGTCAGCCAGCATAAGCACTGCCAAGGACACCAGCATGGCCATCCTGGCAACCCCTATTTCAAATTAGCCTGAGACTAAATCCAACATTGTGTCAAAGTGAGCAATCTGGAAATGAGTTCTACAAACTTCCATGGGCATAAAGCAGATGGCCAGTTGCTCTGAGTGCTGTCAGTCACCGGCTCCTGAGACCATGGTGTGGGAGGCGGCACTGCCCCTGGGAGGGCCTGAGGCTGTGGGAGACCTGGCAAGGGGCAGCAGCTATGGGGAGTACATGGTTTGTGTCCTGGAGCTCATCTGCCACCAGGAACCTCTGAGAAACAGGCTCTAGGAAATCCACTGGGCCTCTGCCTAACAGCCGTGCCAGGAAGTCACACCCCATTATGGGGTCACATTGACTGCACTTGTGCTCACCACCTTCTAGGGCTGACAGTAGCTCTGCTGGGGCATCCAGTGTATGCAGGGGAGGAAGGCCAGGACTCAGCTGCACCCGGAGCCCCTCGGCTAAGCAACACCTGAGCCAAATGTCAACACTGACCCAAAGCTCCCCTCCTCCTACAGCCCACCTGCCCTGGAACAGGTGCTACGGGCAGAATGTGTGTCCACAATTTACAAGTAGAAGCCCTGCCCCTCCATGTAGTGGTGTGGGTCATGGGGCCTAGGGAGGAGATCAGCTCCCGAGGGTGGAACCCCAAAGGATGGTATTAGTGTCCCTGTGAAAGATGGGGCTGTCTGCAACTGTAGGGCCCTCACAGAACCCAGCTGGGGGCATCTGATCTCATACTTCCAGCCTCCAGAACTCCAAGAAATACTTGTCCACTGTTTAAGCTGCCCTGAGTGAGGGACTGGTCCAGCAGCATCAAAGACAGAGTCTGAGCCTCATTTCTGTCTGGGCCACAGGCCTCATCTATCTGCCTCTGGCTGGGGGCCATTGCCCTTGCTTCAGCACCCATAGGTGGAGACAGCTCACATGCAGGTGTCATTTCCTTTCCCATTCCTTCCCTCCTCCACCTCTTCTTCCCCAAGCCAGTGGAAGCAGATCCCACTAGACGATGTATCTAGGGAGATGCAGAGGTGAACAGAAGAGGAGATACCAGCATCCAAGCAGGGAGGCCCGTCCACTGCCATGACTGTGAATCCAGCCAGACGCCCAGGGTCCTGGAAACCAGTATGAGGGGGGAACAGGCTAGTAGCAGAGCTCACCGGCAAATAACCTCAGAGCAAGCATTCCCTGGGGCCCCTAGGTCTCAAGTGAATACCTGCTGAAAGTGATGAGGTGAGTCTGTCTGACAAAGAAAAGGGCCAGTAAGACCCTGCCTACAGCCAGGTCAGCTCATGGCCAACAAGGAAAGAGAAGGGGGCTCAGGAAGCAGAGAACCCACAAACGTGGTGCTGGGCCCAGCAGTACAGCTGGGACCTTCTCCTCCTACCCTCAGCAAATGCTTCTGAGCACTAACAGGGCTGGGAGATGATGGCCTTCACGCTGCTCATTCTCTCCTCCCCTGCGAGGGCAAGACTCTAAGACAGAGTGGCTCAAATTTGAGGCCTGGAAGGAATGCTCAGGAATCTCTGCTCCAGGGCAGAAGTTCTGCTTCTGCCATAGGGACCAAGTAATGGTGCCACCACTTCCTGGAGGCCTCGGAGCTTACTTCACCCAGGACTTAGGAAACTGCCCGTTACTGTGAGATGCTGGGCAAAAATCTTGAGTGGAAATGCCTCCCAACACTCACCTCATTTGCTGCAATCATAGCAAAATTGAGAGGTCCATTGCCCGTTAACAGGGCCCGTGTGGCTAGTGACCCAGCTCAGGCAGCTGCTGAGGTCACAGTCAGCTGCTCATCCTGCAGAGGGGCAGATGGCCAGGCAGGGGGCAGACGCCCACATGGCCCTGATGGACGAGCACATGTGGACAGTTGAGAACCTGATTAACTAGACGGTCCAGGGAGGCTAGACCATCTTTGACAAATGGTTTCCATGTGTCTGTCCCCCTGCATGCATGGGCATCTGCCCAGCAGCCAATGCTAGGGCACCTAGGAAGCAGAAAGAGGCCCCATCCCTCCACCAAGGAGGCTCCAACAGTGACATGACCCCAGCAGTCCCTGCCTCTCCCTAAGGAAGGTACCACCCACACCTGGTCAGGGTTCTCTCCACCCTACAGGGAACGGCGACTCCATGGATCCCACCACATGGTGACCAGGTCCCCTTCAACACCCACCCAGCTTCTGGCCTCCTAACCTCTTGCTGAGGGAAGAGACAGAAGATGTGGGTTTGCATGGGAAGTCTGCTCTCCCAAGGGGGAGTCAGGAAAGCCCGAAGAAACCTGGCCCCGGGAACTGATGAAGATATTGAAAGGGAGGAGTCCAGTCCTGGATCCCTCCCCAAATCTCCCACAAGTCTGACGTAAACCGAAATCCTTGAAGACAAACAGAGGAACCAAACACCTGCCCCAAATACCTCCCATAGAAGCAGGTGTAGGCAGAGGGAGCTACCCTACAGCACATGTGTTGCTGTAGGGACACCCAGGACCATGCTCCACCCTAGACACCAGGCCAGCAACCCGTCTCCTCCGTGGAATTCTGCAAGGATGCAGGGTGCCCTGCGATGACTTTCCAGGACCTCAGCCCTTGACACTCCTGCAGCTTGGGCACATTCCCATGAGCTCATTAACCCAACAGCAAGGCCCACTGTTTCCAGACATGAGCCGACCTGAGGGTACCTCCCACCTCTGCCCAGCCGTGTCTCCATCAGTTTCTCCCCTCTCCCCCGTTTCCCGGTGGTTCCCTCAGACCTTTGAGCTGCCCAGCTCTGCCTTCAGCTTCACTCACATGTGGGATCTCTGGCTAAGCACTTGCAAAATGCCTCCTACCCTGCATTCCTTTGTTGCTGAGTTCAGCAGCTCACCTGCTCCTGCCAAGGTCATATTCCCAGGCTCTGCATTTCCCATCCACCTCCATTCAACCCACAACTGCCTAGCTTCCCAGTCCCTACAGATGTCATTTTGGTGGGTGTCCCTTCCTAGGGGAAATCTCCAGACTTAACCTTCACCCATGTCACAGTCAATACAATCCTAAGGAGGTGCTCCAGTTCCCCAGGACACACAGTGTTTCCTAGGTACAGCCTCTAAACCTTGGCTCTGCTGAAAAGTCCATTGCACATGAAATCCTACCCACTTGTCATGCCCCAGAGTGGCCCTCAAAAGGACACCTCAAATACCCCGTCAATGCAGATGGTTAGTGATTCATAAGCTCTGGTTATTTTAATGTGTTGGCAACATACAAGTATTCTATAAAGACAAAACTATAATGTAAACAGGAATTCTGGGAGGAAGGGAAATTCAAGAAAGTTTGGCCCAGAGCTGCTTCTGTGGTGGCTCTATAGGAGAGACATAGGGGAAGGAGATAAAACCCATGGAACACCCAAGGATGAGAATCTAAAAGGAGTTTCCCACACCAAGTCAAGACTCTAAAGGGCTACATGTGCCTTCAAGTATAAGTAAGAAATGGTCCTCACCATGCAGGAAGTAGCAAAGCAATGTATTGGTTTCCTCCCTACCACGAGAGGAGAAAAAACGTCCCTGGCATCCCCCAGCTGTCCTCTTGCAGGTGTGCAGTCTGAATTCACATTGTTGCAGATCCAGAAACCTTCAAGCTGGACACCAAATTTGCCTGCACCTTCAGTCAAGGCCCTGGGCAGCAGAAGGGAGAGAGGGCAGCCTCTCGGAAGAAAGAAGCCCCCAGCCTATCCAGAAGGCCATGGGCAAAGACAAGGCACAGAGCAGCTGCCTTCCAAGTGAGGACTCAGTGGCTGCAAGCTCATTGTGATGGATGTTTTAAAGATATAAAAGTGAAACATACAGACAAAGAGCACACCAGATTTAAAAAAAAAAAAAAAAGAATTTCTAGAAATAAAACTATGAGAATTAAAAGAAAAATCTCAATGATCTCCTTGTCCAGAAGACAAAACTAGTATACAATTCCTTCAGCTAAAAATAACTAAGGCCCTAAATACCTTTTATTCACTACATAGGAAGATTCTGGGAGTGTGGAGAGGACTTTCTGATCAGCAGACTTGAGGTCTGAGAGCAGCACTCTGGTGAGCTCTCTGCGTTTTCTCAGACCCGAAGTCAAATAAGCCAGCAACCCAGAAACAATAACGGGTGCAGACAGAAGCCCCAACAAGAGCTGCTTTCTCTAGTAATGATCTAGAAACAAGGAGCCTAGCAAGCCAGAGATGTCCAGGGTGGCAGCACCACTCCAGCAGGTATCACAGAAAGAACCATGTTCACCCACTGACATGGTAAGTACTGCGCAGGCAGCCTGGACATCCCCCTACCCTGCGATGGGGCAAGACCCCTCTCTTCTCCCCTCTAAGGGAACAGAGGACACCTGAGAGAAAGTCAGGAATTTCACCAGCATCCAGTGATACCAAGGCCATCTCTCCTCTTGGTCACATGGAAAAAGTACCGAGGAATTCCCACGCCCCACACCACGGCTGAGGAGTCGAAGCAAGCGCCCCACCCACAGGAGTGAGGAGTGGGTGTGAGTGGAGCGGAGGGCCTGCAGCCCTGACTCACCTGCACTAATGAGACCCCCCTCTCCAGCCAGAGAGGATCAGAGTAAGCCAGCCAGACCTGCCACTCCTAGTAGGTCCCCGTGTCAAGACAACACCCAGAGAGTCCAGGACTCAATGAAAGCCAGGCACCGTCAGAAGAACCTGGAAGCTCTCAGAGTGAATGTAAAGAGGCGATCAATACTCAGCTGACACTGAGTGGTAGAGATGTCACAGCTACCTGACACAAGGTCAGAGCCACCACCGGACTTCAAACACTCTGAAATAAGTGAAAAAGGGCAGTCTTGTGAAAGGAATAGAAAACTTTAACAAACGTAAGCTATAGTTTAAAAAAAAGGTGGGGGGGGGGGCAAATGGAAATTCTAGAACTGAAAATAATGTAATAACTGAAATTTAAAAAGTGCAGTGGTTGGACTCACCCAAAAAATGGTGGGAACAGAGGGAAAAAAATAGTGGAATGGAAGATGGAAACAGAAATGGCCCAGGCTGGACACAGAAATAAATAGACTAAAGATGAAGAGAGCCTCAGGCCCACAGGACTGTGGCTAAGGCTCTCACAGTGGTGTCAGTGCAGACTGACCAGAAAAGAACTCAAAAAAGCAATGGGGAAACTCCCCATATTTGGCAAAAGACACTAACTCAGAGATTCCAGAGGCTTAGTACGTCCCCAAAACGATGAGAGCAAAGAAAGGCACATAAACCATGTCACAGTCAAGCTTCTAGAAACTAAGAGCCAGAAAGAAGGCTTGAAGCAGAGGGAAGACTCCCTAGCAGGGAGAATGATTGGAACAACAGTAGAAACCACGCAGGTCAGGAAAGAAGCACCACACATTTTTCAGTCCTGGAAATTCTACATCCAGTGAAAATATCCTTCAGGAATTAAGCAAAAACTGTCCTTCTCAGAAGAAAAGTATGAGAACTGGTTACCAGAGGATGGTCAAAGGAATTTTTCCAAACATAGAAGAAACAGTAAAAGAAGGAAACTTGGAACCTTAGGATAGAAGAACACAGTTCACAAAAAAAAGAGGCGAACACCACAAGTTCCTTCTCCTGAGTCTTCTAGACTGTGTAAAAGGTTGAAACAGAAATTATAACTCTGATATGGTTCTAAGTGCATGTAGAGAAAACTCCTGGACAATTAGAAGTGGAGCAAGATAGAGGGACGTAAAGGTAGGTAAGATCTCCGCTTTCCACTCACAGCGATGAATGAAAAACACGAGGAGACATGACAAGTTATGCTGTCCAGTTCAATACCCAGCTTTCAAACACAACAGATCAAGACAGAATTCTGAATATTCAAGAAACCCCTGAGGAAAAAGAGGGAAAAGAAAACAAGACCCGAAAACCAGAGAGAACAAACAGGAACCCAAAATGTGAAAGATGAGTTCTAACTCTAACATTTTAATAGTTACACTAAATGTAAATGGTCAAGAAACATCAATTAAATCAGGGAAATTGTCAAAGGAGATTTAAGGATGTGACCCAACTGTGTGTTGTCTAATGGTAATTCCCTTTAGATATAATGATAGAGGCAGACTGGAAGTGAGCAGAAGGGAAAGATAGATCAGACCAAAAAAATCAAAGTCAAGGGGTGGCTGTATTAACATAGGATAGACTTACAGACTTCAGAACAATGGAAATTACCAGAGACAAAGAATTATATAATAATAAAACAGTCAATCACCATTAAGACATAGCAACCCTCGATACATCTTTGTCAGACTAGAACTACAAAATGTATGAAGTAAAACTGAGAACTGAGAGGAGAAATAAACAAATGCACAATTATAGCTGGAAACGTCAATATCCTTCTCTCAACAACAGTTGGAACACTAGGCAGAAAATCAGCAATAATATAAAAGACCTCGAAACACTAAGAGCCAATGGCATGTGATCAATATTTCTAGAACACTCTGCCCAATGGCAGAACACCCATGTTACCATACCAAGTAGACCACAAACCAGACTTAATAAATGTAAAAGTTTGCCTTTTCCACCCACAATGGAGCCACACTGGAGGGACAGGAGATAGCACAAAAAGCCCCAAACATGTGGAACTGAATAATAAAAATCCACAGTTCAAAACCAACCACACTCTTGAACAAAATTAAAAATACACTGAACTGAACAGAGGTGAAAAAACAGCACACCAACTGCTTAGAGCCCTGCTGGAGCAGGACAGAGAGGGGATTGCACAGCCCCAGAGCCACATGGAGTCTTATGGCAGCAAAATTCACAACCACACAGCTATGGAGACAACCCAGGTGCCCCTTAGCAGATAAAGAAAATGTGGTGTATATGCACAATAGAGTACTACTCAGCCATCAAGAAGAATGACTTCATGAAATTTTCCAGTAAATGGATGGATTTGTAGACTATCAAGCTGAGTGAAATTAGCCAATCCCCAGAAAACCAAAGGTTGAATGTTTTTGCTGGAATGTGGAAGCTAACCCACAATGAGGACTGGAGAGAACAGAATTCAGTAGATTAGGCAAAGGGGGATGAAGGAAGGGAGGGGAATAGGAAAAGAAAAGACAGTGGAATGAATCTGACATAATCTTCCTACGTACGTATAGAATACACCACAGTGAATCCCACCATCATGGACATCCACAGAATGGGGTCCTAGTTGGAATAAGACCATGGTTGTATAATTATATTAAAATTGATTCTACTGTCATGTATAACTAAAAAAAATCCAAAACAAACAAACAAAAAACCAGGGATTGCTTCGGCAGCAAGTATAGAAAAACTGGAATGATACAGAGAAGATTAGCATGGCCCCTGTGCAAGGACGACACGCAAATTCATTCCATATTTTTTATTACTCTATATACATGTAGGATCACACTACCAGTGTGACTCTACACCACCTTCAGCCAGAGGAAGGAGAAGTGGTGCTCCATGTGTGTACAGTGGATCAAAATGCATTCTACTGCCAGGTCTGACTGACTAATTAGAACAAATAAAAAAAAAAAAAAAAAAACACTGGCGTCTCACTTCTGCAATCCAGGCTCCCGCTCCAACCCCAGAAAAAAGAAGAACAGAGTAAAGCAAAGGAAAAAGAAAGAAGAAAGAGAGTGAAAGATAAGAGCAGAAATCAATGAGACTGGACACAGAACAGCAATAGAGAAAAATGAGGTAAATGACTTGTCCTTTGCAAAGGTCTAGCCAATCGACAGGCTCTAAAGACAGACAAAGAAAGGAGGGGGAACACGCAAATTCCCACATCAGGAACAAGACAAAAATAGCACAGGGTGATTTCAGAAGGATAATAAGGAAATACCACACAGAATGCTTTACAAGAGAAATTCCAATCTTAGACAAAACAGACCAATTCTACCAAAAAATGCACTCAAAAGAGAAAATACTCACCCCACATGAATTGGATGATTTAAAAAGTCCAAAAGCTCTTTAGAATTTGAAAATGTAACTTTAAAAATTCCAAAAAGTCTTCTCCAGGCTCAGGAATAACATCAACGATGAAAATTTCTGCTCATATAAAAATGTGTTTTATCAGCCCCAAATGGGAAACACCCAGGAGTCTTTGTGTTTTAATCCGTGTTTATTGCTGCTGTCACTAAAGGACCCGACCAGAACAACTGTAGAGGAGGAAAAGTTTATCCAGGCTCACAGTTTCAGAGGTTCAGTCTATAGGAGGCTGCTCCTTTGCTCAGGGCCCGAGGAGGCAGAACATGGCAGAAGAGTGTGGCAGAGGGAAGCAGCTCACATGGAGATCAGGAAACAGAGACGCCACTCACCAGATACAAATATGTACCCAAAGCCCAGTCCCCAATGCCCACCTCCTCCAGCCACACCCCACCTGCCTCAGTCACCACTCAGTGGATCCCATCAGGGATTAATCCAGTGATTAGGTTAAGGCTATGACCCTGTGGTTTCTCTTCCAGACCTCCATGTGTTGTCTCACACTTGAGCTTTTGGGGACACCACATCTGAGCCATAACAATGGTTGGTGAATGGATATCAAACTGTGGTCCCTCTGAGCAGGCAGCAGCCTCCATCTCAGTGCACAGGAAAGACCCAGAGGTGCACACAGCAGCCTGGTGAATCCTGAGAATTGTGTGCAATGACAGAAACCAATCCCCAAATGTTACTCATCATACAGCCTGCTCATGCACCCTGCAGGTGGCAAGATGGACCCAGGCAGCAGGCTTGTGGCTGCAGCAACAGGGGGGTGAGGTCAGGCTGGCATGGTCCTGGAGGTCGGTGAGCTCCGGTGCAGTGGAGATCTTCCAAGAGGCCACCAGTGGGGAAACCAGGCAAAGGATCCCAGGACCTCCCTGGACTTTGCTCCAACTGTACACGTACCTACTATTATCTCAAAAATCTAATGAAACACAACTCAATGAGCTGATTAATCAGTGCATTAGATGTAGATGAGAGAAAATTAGTAAACTAGAAGAGACATCCAAAAAAATTATCTAGGTAACTCAATACCAAAAGCAGACAGGGACGAGAAGGAAAGTCACAGAGCAGTTTCCCTCAGGTGACTCTTACAGCACACTTTCAAAGGGAGTGACCAGTTATGAAGACACTTAAAACACATGGGCCTCCCTCCTGGCTGGGCAGCTGGCTTCCCCAGAGTGAGCAATGAGGGCTGGGGGGGGAGGAAAGAGAAGAGGAGGGGGAAGGAGAGGAGGGGGAGGAAGAGAGACAGAAGGGGAAGTGGAGAACAGGGGGAAGAAGAAAGAGTGGACTTTGACCAAGGTCAGCCCCACCAGCTTTCTGCCTTGCAAGAGCTATTTAGCTGGCCCCCACCCTGGTCCCCAGGCCCCCCCCACAGCCTTCCAGGGGAGCCTGTTGAGAGGTGGAGCGTGGAACCCATCCCGCCACCCCATCGTCACCCTCTCCCTGCAGGGTGCCTCCTGGCTGGAGGCCTCCGCCCCTCTGTCTCTCCCTTCCACTAACGCTCACGTCTCTCACTCTAAGGGATGGTGAAAGCCCCGTAGGGTTGCTCTCCAGAGCAGAGCTCTGGGCCGACCCCGCCCTGCCCACCTTTAACCTGTCCTGCACTCAGTTCCTTAACTCGAGGATGTGGGTATTTCCCCCAGGACCCAGGTTGGCCCAGTCCTGGAAATTCTCTGTCCCTCTCCATGAGGACACGGAGCCGGTGGGGGGGGGGGGGGGTCTGCCACTGCTGTGGGGGCCGATGACAATGAGGGAAAAGGTGCACAGCCAGGGAGATCGGCCTGTTCTTGAAAGAGCAGAGCCCAGCCCAGCTATAGCCGTGCTCATACCGGGGTAGCCCTGAGCTGGCCACAGACCCTGCCTGGACAGGTTTCTTAAGGGACTTCTTCCCCACAGCCTCCAGGTCTGTGGCCACAGGTCATCCTTCCACACCATGGCAGACCCCTGAATGTTACCTGTGCTTCCACTCAGGAAACCCAGGTTCCAGAAAATATCCTGCCAGACATGGTCCCTGCCCACGCCCCACTCCTAGACAGCCTGCTCAGGAACTGCAGCCGTGCCTGCCAATGGCATGAGCCACCTGTGTCCCGGCACCTGCTCTGGGGCCTCTAGGGCCCTCCAAGCAGCCAGGAGGGGAAGACAGGTCTGGATCAGCTGTTCAGAGACTGCAGACACTTTTGTCCCTGCACAAGGCCCCGCTTCTATCTTGCGGACCAGAAAGCCCAGACCTGCACGTGACGTGTCTGTCCTGCCTGTGCAGCACACTGTGAAATCCTTGGGCGACATCAAAGCATTTGCAAAATGGAAAAGAAAATAACTTTAAGTCTGAGTGAACCACCATCATAAACAAATTGCAATGATTTGATATGTTTATTGAAAGCTAAATTTTCTGCATTTTCAGCACACTTCTCTGCCCTCTGGGATCTCATACAGCTCAAACAACCAGTGAGCTGTCCCCTCCGGCAACGAGACACTAATAGACTGACACTGTCGGCTCGCCGGGCTGTGGGAGTGATGCAATTTACTTTCATAAGATGCCATCAATAATCCACAAAAAGTATTGTAGAACACAATATGATTGCCGCAATTCCTAGGCCCAAATCTGAGGACGCTCCGAGGGAGGTCCTGTGGGGACGTGCCTCTTGCACGGAGATGCCAGAGTCCTGCAGACATAGCAGGCATCAGGTGGCAAAGTCACTGATAGGAAATCCTCCTCTTCCATCACAAGGCCAGTACTCCCAAGGTCATTGTCTGTGTGGACTAGCCGCGGGTCCTTTCCTCTGTCTTCACTCTCCTTTTCCACAAACTGTGTGGACGGAGAGGGTCCAACATCATCAGCAGACTTGAAAGAAGCAACTGGCCCCTGGAGGTGGGGCCCAGGCCCAAGAGTGTCCTGGTGAGGAGGTCTCTCCAGCCAGCCCAGGCAGTCCTTCCCTGTCCATTATGGTCTACAGGGAGCTATTAGAGAACTGAGCCAGAGGCTGCTCCTCACCACTGTCCCCACTGATCACGCTTCAGAAACTGGGTGTTAGGCAAGAAGAGGAGAAAGCAAGTGGTTGGTGGCACTTACACATCTCACCACCCCACCTTCAAGTTCAGAGCACCACGAATCATGCCTGACAGGCGCAGGCAGGTCCCACAGCCGCTGCATGCAGGTGGGGGAAGGGAAGGAGGGTCTCATTTCCATTCGGCTCTGTGACGCCCTCCAAAGGGTCTGGTCAGAGTGGACCATCATGCTGCTCTCAGGCCACCTGCCCTCAGGGCTGCTCTTCTGAGCCTGGCGGGTTGGCCCTAAGCAATGCACCCTTCTCACCCGGGGACCCAGGCCCAGGGCCCAGCAGGTCTACCCTGGGCCTGCAGGTCCTCAGTGTAGGGCATAAGCATTCACATGCCCAACCTGGGTCAGGCTGCCTGTCCCTGCCATGCCTTTCCCCCAAGACATGCATTTCTCCCTCCAGCTGGGAGCAGTCGGGGTCAGTTCCCACCCTGTGCCCATGGACCCCTGGTCACTGATGACCTGGGCTCTGAAGTAGGAGGTGAAGGAATGGTCCACCCTCAGTCCCATGGAAACCACAGCCAAGGCGGTCACTTTTCCTGGAGGCCAGTGAAGGTACCAGGCCCCTCTCAGGAACAGAGGGGTTCCAGGGCATGGCCACTTTGAGGGCAGGTCTGAATGTCTGCCTGCTGGCTTTCCAAGTCACTGTGTCACTGCCATTCGCCCTTCTCCCCAGTCCTCATGGGGGAGGTGTTGCATTTTCCACAGAACCCCCTGGGGTGCACAGGAATCGAGCCTTCCCGATGGCAGCCAATGGTGCCAGCACTGAAAATCCAGCCTCCACGGGATTGGTGCTTGGGGTCACCTGTCACAGTGTGCACTCCCCAGGTGGATGCCCTGGGCTGGTTCACTCTGGGCCCCCCACCAGCTTGATGCTTGGGGTCACCTGTCACAGCATACACTCCCCAGGTGGAAGCCCTGGTTCACTCTGGGTTCCGAGCCTCAGTCCTGCACTTGGCCCGGGGCAGGTGCCCACAAAGCTCTGTGCCCTAAGCACCACAGGGCATGCGGTGTCGGGCCAGGCTTGCACTGCATGTTACTTCTTGAGTGATTCTCCGCACCAGTGATTCTTCCACATACAGACAGAATGAAATGGAGAGAGAATGGTGGCCATGTCCACCCCCAAGGAACTCAAACAAAGGCCCACTCGCTGCTTTTCAGAAAAGCGCCTTCATGCGGTGCTATGAGTGGGTGTTCATGTCTATGGAGCTCAGTCAGGCACCTGGCCCTGGCTTGTTCTTGGCTAAACACTGGAGAACAACTATTTTCCTACACATATACATACACTAATACATATGCACAGATACATATATGCGAATACACGTATGCACACTATACCCTTGTAGTTCACATGTACACAAATGCATACCTATGTAAATTCATGTGTGTGTGCACAAGTAGGCACAAACATGTGCATTGCAAACACATGCATGTGTGTATGTGTTTACACAAATGCACACATGAACATATGCATACACCCATATATGCATGTACCTGAGACTCTGTAGCAGTGACTACTTGTGGTATAATTGCTAATATTTCTCTAGGTCTGGATTTATAGTGGGGGGGGGGGGGAGCCTGGTGCCCATAGCCTGACAAGTGAGACCCCTAAGGAAATATCAGCCCTCTCCCCTGCTGAGTCCCCAAGCCAGGCCCTCCAACTCTACCCTCTGTCCTCAGAAAAGGGATGTGGCCACAAGTTTGGTTCAAACTAGTAAATACTTCTTGCTTGTCACCCTCAGGCCAAGGCTTGCATTTCCCCATCTATATGATAATATTTTTCAACTTTGCTTCTTACAGAAATGTTCAAACATGCATGAAAGTGAAGACGTCCTCTGCCTGGCCCCATCCATCACCAGGCGCAGCCTCACCCCAGTCTGTGCTCCCATTTTCTTCTCTGGGACCAGGCGAGGCAGGTGGGGAGTGGCACTGGCCAGCGGCCCTGGCCAGCCGGGATCCCATCCCCAGCCGGCACCAAGCTGGGATCCTCTTCCTTTCTGTGAATGTCAATGGCAATGTCTACTCACAGGGCCATTTTGAGTTTCCAATTTTAAAATGCACATAATGCTTAATGCAGTGTCTAGTGCCTTGAAAGCATGTAATTAATAGTAATTATCAATTAGTAATTTTATTATCGGTTGAATGTCCAAACACCAGTCCCCTCTTGGTGAAGGAGCTGGCCAAGGTCACAGAGCCAGCACTGGGTACATAGGCCAGGCTGAGCTCTTACCTGAGCCCCAATCTTCCTGAACTGGAAGATCAGCTTCACCCTGAGGCTCCTGACACCCCTTGGCCTCAGTAGAGGCCCAAGCACACGGCTATTTGCATGTGAACTCTGAATGGTTACATAGGACACAGAGAGGTCTCGTTTTTGTGAATTCAGCAAGCAGATCCCAAAGAGCACCCTCTGTGGTCTCAGTTCTCAAGCTTGTTTTTGTCGCTGCACTTCAGCGCTGCAGGGATAGTTCCCTGGGCAGAGTCTGCATGGAGCCAGCCCCTCTTCCATCTGCAGCTGGAGCCCGTCCTACCTTCGCAGCTTGCCTTGCCGCCATCTGCTGGCGAAGCAGGGGCGGTGTGTGGTGAGAGCAGGTGCCTGGCTCAGCACAGGTCCAGGGCCTAGGTGAAAGGCCCCTTGGTGTCACTTCCCCCATCCCTCCCCTCTACTTTGCATCTTAACAGAGTAGACGAGGCTCGGCTGGGAGCAGGTAGAAGAGCGGGCAGCCACACCTCCCACGTGGAGTGGGCGGGCAGAAAGGGCAGCAGGTGAGCCCACCAGAGAGGGCTGCCCATTGGCAGATGGGAGGGGGAGCCCAACAGAGACCCACAGCACGGACTGATT
Organism: Marmota flaviventris; assembly: GCF_047511675.1. Taxonomy (NCBI): domain Eukaryota; kingdom Metazoa; phylum Chordata; class Mammalia; order Rodentia; family Sciuridae; genus Marmota; species Marmota flaviventris. Next base: position 2,744,555 of record NC_092501.1, read on the forward strand.
TCTTTTCTCTCTCCTCCCTACCTCCCTCCCTTCTTTCTTTCTTTTTTTCCTTCTCCATAGTACTAGGGATCCAACCCAGAATTAGGGATCCCTAGAACCCAGGGTCTTGCTCATGCAAGCAAGGGCTCTACCACTGAGCTATGTCCCAAGCCCTCCACAGAGGAACCAAACAAAACTCAGCACCCTGGCACGGAGGTCAAACCCCAGGGTGGTGGTGGGGAGACAGGAAGCACCCTCTTATCTCACAGATCCAAGTCTAGCCGGAAGTACACAGTGCCACCAGGAAGGGCAACGAGGGACCCTGACTTGTGCCAGGCACCCACACCCAGCGTTGCACACTCAGAGCCCCACGCTCCAGGTCTCACCCTGTGTCCGTGCCAGTATCCACACTCGGGGCTCCAAGCCCCACTAGCCAGGACGCAGAGCGGAGCCAGCAGCGCTTGGCCCCAGGGGCTCCCTGAACAGCAGTCTGGGCCTTCTCCATGGTGCTTGTGCTCTTCCTTCTCCCAGCACAAGCTTCCATGACCTTTCATTCTGTGGGCAGTTTGTGAAATATGACCGAGCAGCTGGGGCCTCGGTGAGAGCCAGGCAAGAAGCTGGACACTCCTGGACAAGCAAATCACAATCAGGACTTCCAGCCGCCAGATGTTTCTCAGCTTGAGCAGAAGCATTTACTGCTTTGGGCTTATAGATCTCAGGTAATGGCTAGTGGCAAGGAACGCACCCCTAGCTCTCGTCTCCCCACCCAGCAGTAGTAGGTTTGTAGGCAGAGCCAGTGCCCGGCACTGAGCATGATTCTTGACCAAATTAATATTCTATAAATACTGGGCGCACTGAATCATAGTGCCATCCGTCCTAATGGGGTTTCACCTGACTCTGCCATTGTTCCTAAGCCATAATTCATCTCAAGAGACGCGTCCAGTGATATTAGCATTCCACTGGTGGCTGGAGATCTTTGCTCAGTCACCACCATGCTCCCACCACTTAATGACATGCTTTTTAAAAAATGATGGCTCTAGTTGAAGTTGAGTGGTCATTTCATTCCCAACTCTTCTTTATAGCTTTCAAAGAATGTTTAAAATTCCTCCCGCCAAGCCTCAGGCTAAATGTGAATTTTTTAAGAAAGTAAACAAAAATCACAACTCCCACTTGGGAATTAGTGAGGAATGAGCAATTCACAGCTTGGTTTCAAAATGATGGCTCTGGCTTTGGCAGAAGCTAGAAAACATGCAGCCTGGGCCAACCCTGAGAAAGGACTTCTCCAGATGAAGGACTGTTGGGAATCCGAGCTCGGCAGGGAGCACCTCCTGGGTCCACAAGGCCTGGGGAGGCCCTGGGGAGGCCCTGGGGAGGCCCTGGGAAAGGAAAGGTCCGCAGGAAAACAGGCCCAGCCTCACACACCAGGCCTCCGAGAGGGAGCAGAGCCCAGGCCATGGTGCTGCTGGGCCTGGCCTCCGGGCTCTGCAACAAAGGACAGACACTTCAAGCCCCCGTCAATCAATGCCCAAGTCAGAGTATAACAGCACAAGGTTATCCCTCACGGTGGCAAGAGTTAACTGGCCCAATCGATTATTTTCTTATCCTCCTACATAGTTGCAGAGGCTAAAGCAGCTCTCAACCCTGCTGCACGCTGGGAGCAGCAGAGAGACTTAAACGGGCAGATGCCTCCGTCTCACCCACAGTCTCCGAGTTGGTCTGGGTGTGCCTGGTTCCAGCCAAGGCCAGGGAATCCTGGGACACCAAGCAGCAGAGGAGAGCCGGGCTGAGTAGCAGGAGGGGAAGAGATGGTGGGGAGAAGCTTATCTTCAGAAGACAGACCAATGGTCCCGATCAAGAGCACCTCTCTGAGGAACAGAAGGAAACGTCCCAGGCGTGCTTCATGCTTTAGCAGCACATGATAGGAGGCCTTCCTGGGGTCACCCTTGCCCAGCCTCCAGGTAAGATGCACACTGGTGAGTGCCCTTCACAACTTCTGACACACAGCTGTCCTCACTGCATACCATTTAAGGAGCACACATGTCATTGTTCCTAAAGCAGAGAAGTCACACACACAAAAAAAAACTAACACTTTTTTGCTAGACAAAACCTTGTCCAGGTATCTTGCTATCTTCAAGACACTTGCTATCTTCAAGCTGAACCCTTCCCTGTCTCTTCCTGACCCCTTGGGAGAACCACTGCCTCTCCAGTCAGCCCACCTCACTCCATGAGTCCTGGAGAACTGGGACTATGTCATCCCAACAGCGTCCAGATGGAGCCGAAGCTGGTTGGTGGCATCCAGCCCTTGCCCCTTCACTGCCTGCACTCCCTAAGAATGGAAGTGTCATCTCAATGCCAAATGCCAAGGAAAGCAATTGACACCAAGTACCATGTGTTATGGCCTCCATATGAGGTGTCCCCCAAAAGCTGATGTGTGAGACGGTACCAGGGGGCTCAGAGGAGCAATGATGGAGCTAGGAGAGCCTGAACCCAATCACACACCAGGCTACTTGGATGAGTTAACTGGGCGGCAGCAGTAGGCAGGCAGGGTGTGGCCAGAGGAGGTGGTTGCTGGGGCATGACTTCGGGGCTCACATTTTGTGAGCGAGGCTCTCTCTGCTTCCTGCTGCCATGTCCTGAGCTGCTTTCCTACCCCACACCTTTCCACCACGGTTCTGCCTCAGCTGGGGCCCAGAGCAATGGAGCTGGCCGTCTATGGACCCCAGAGAAGCTTTTTCTCCTCTAAAGTTTTTCTTGTCCATTATTTTAGTCACAGTGACAAAAAAAAAGCTGAATAAAGCACCATAAATGCTTCATTAAAAGTCAATTTAAAAAGTACAAGGTGGGACTGGGCTGTTGCTAAGTGGGAGAGCAGAGGCCCTCAGTTCAGTCCCCAGCCCTGAATGAATAAAGTAAAAAATGCAAAGTGACATCATGAAAACACTATGTCCATGCATAGTGTCACAGAGATTCTCTTTTAATAAAGGTCATTAAATAAAACAAAATCAATATGGTAAATGCCTGATAAGAGTGCCTTTTTTTTTTTTTTTTTTTGGTACCAGGGATTGAACCCAGGGACACTTAACCACTGAGCCACATCCCCAGCCCTTTTTTATATTTTATTTAGTGACAGGGTCTCACTTAGGGCTTGCTAAGTTGCTGAGGCTGGCTTTGAACTCACCGTCCTTCTTCCTCACCATCCTGAGCCACTGGAATCACAGGTATGTGCCAACACTCCCATAAGAGTCTATTTTCTTGAAATGGAAGAGTTTCAAAAGACAACAACTGAACACGCAGGGCCTGCCATTTCAGAAAGCACCTCCAGGTAAGAGCATCTCAGCAAAGAGGAACCACGGGGAGCAGGAACAGGGTGGCTCTCGTGCAAGTCAGCCACAGGAGCCCTGGCTCAGTCCATCCCACCTTGGCTCAGGCCTGCAGAGCCCACCGCCCACCTGCTCCCCAGCTGGCATCTGGAGAGACAGCAGGGGAGGGGCAGTCACAGTGTGGCAGCATCTGGGCAGGTCTGTCTGGACCCCAGCACCAGCTCAGACATGGTTCTGGGAGGACTTGAAGCTGAGAGAGGCACCAGGATGCAGGACACCTGCGACCAAGAGTCCAGGTCAGGGGCTTGTTGGGGGAGCTCCACCGGCAGGCCATCAAGGTCAGAAGCCATTGGCACCCTGAGTGTGTCACTCGTTACCCCCATGCCCACGTGGCTGCACACCTAAGGCTGGCTTCCAAGAGCAGGATGAGGGGCCAGGACAGCTCAAGTGGCTCGGCTGGCTGAGGATGGCAGAAATGGGGAGACCTGGGTCAAGGGGTGCTGAGGAGGAGCATCTCTGACCAGGACGCTACCTGGGGCACCGTCCCATTTGTCAGTCTGGAAAACGTCCTTGTCCTGGATTGAATATCATCCCCCGACAGTTCGTGTTCACTCGAAACCTCGGACTACAATCGAAATTAGAAGTAGTACCTCAGCAGATGGATTTAGCTAAGAGGAGGTCACACTGAGGTCACCTTGAATCCAGTGACTGGAGTCCTGATATGAGATGATAGAGATGACGGGGGCCATGGGATCATAGAACCCCCAGGGGGGGGATGACAGAGACAGGGGCCACAGTGACTGAGACACACAGCGAAGCCCATGAGAACAGAGATACACAGTGAAGCCACAGAAACGGAGACCAGAATAAGGCAGCTAAAAGTGCCCAGGGCCACCAGCAACACCAGGAGCTGAAACAAAGGGAAAGCTGCTGTCTGTGAGCCCTCAGAGGAGCGCAGCCCTGCCAGCACCTGGACCAGGCATCTCCGCTGCAGAGCTTTGGAGAACACACCTCTGCCACCCTAAGCCAACCTGCGTCACTATTGTGGCAGTCCTGGGCACACCTGTGTTCAAAGCCCCATCTCAGAAGAGCAAAGTCTGTCTTGAGCCGAGTTCCACTCCCGGACACCCTCATGCAGCCCTCGCCAGCCCTTTTCCTCTCCTGTTCCTCTCTGGAGGCTCAGGAGTCCCAGGTCCTCTCCTAGCCCTCTGAGCCTGCAGGGTGCGTGTGCCCACCCTCTTTTTCCCAGCACACTAGTGCCCATTCCAACCTGCCCACTGGGTGCAGCCCCTGCCCTTGGAAATCAGTAGGAAGGGGCAGGCACAGGGCTGCAGACATGCGCTCTGGGTCTGTATGAAAACATCAAACCCAAGGGCGGCCCAGGTACAGCCAGTGAGCTCCACCCAGCCTCAGGAACAGCAGCCCCCACTCATCCTTCCCTGGGATGCCCTGCCTTGGCTACGAGCCCACCCTCCCTGCCCATACTGGAGGGGAAAGATAGTCCCTCACTCCGTGGGTCCCTACAAGACCAAGGACTCCTGACTCTCACCTCTCCTTCATCCTGCTCCCCAGACCTCCCACCTCATTGGCAAGGAGCCAGCAGACAGGGCTTCTGCTATAGGTCAGCACCCCCAAGCTGCAGACGCCCCCTCTTCCCATCTGTCTCTCAGCTCAGGGAAAAGGATTCCAGGTCCTCATGTGGCCTGGCCAGGCTAGGGACAGAATGGTGCACAGGGTCTGTGCCTACAGCAGAGAGTCCACCCGTGCCTGGCCCCTCATCAAGAAGACACCTGTGTGAACAGGGCTCCTGTTCTGTGGCACTTCCTTACCGTGGGTGAGTAGAGTGACGAGTGACATAAAATCAAGGGGAAGCCTCTGCAGAGCAGCAGGACGATCCCGGAGGATGCCAAATGCCGAGAGCCAGGGTTTCCCTCCCGGGGTCCACAGTAGCCATCCAGCACCTGCCTTCCCGCCCATCACGCCATGCGTCCATCAGGAAGCTCAAGTCACAGCTGACAACTGCAGAGCACGGTGGCCCTCGGCAGCTATCAGGCCACGGGCACCCTGCCGGCAGCGCTCCCCGAAGAGCCCCGCTGTTAGACCTGCTGCTGAGGGTGCTGCTGGCACCTTCGCCGGCCAGCTCTGCTCCTGGTGGCAGCTGGACACTGTAAGAGAAGAGTAGCTGACAGGGAAGCGAGCAGGGACAGGGAGTCACTGTTACCAACTCACAGTTATTAACCAGCTGTCAGGGAACACTGCTGCCCCTCAGCCTGGGACCCCACTCCCACGCACAGGTCACCCCACCCAACGGTACACCACGCCACTCCAGCAGCTCAGGGCAGCAGCACCTGACCAGCACCATCAAGGAGCAACACAAGAAGGGCAAACCGTGGGCTCTCCCTGCCCCTGCCTTGTGCAGGCAACACTAACACACACACCCCCAGAGGAGGGGCGGGGGACGTTGTTGGGACATTTTCTTAGGGAGACAAATGGTACCTTACAGGGGTTTGGTTTCATAAAAGAAAACAGCAACAGTATAAATGTGGCTCCAGGAGCAGCTTGCATGGCCCGCGCTGGCAGAAGGTGCCTCATGGCCTGAGCTCACCAGCAGTCGGCCCCCAGGGAGACTGCTGAACCTGAGCACAGGGCCATGGAGCTCAGGATCTGGCCACACAGGTGGCCACAGCCACCACAACCAGCATGGCTCCGCTGCTACACAGGGAGTCACCTAACCCGCTCCATCATGAGCAAAGTGGCTCAGTGACAAAGTGCATCACCATGGTTGGTGGCTGACGGTGCAAGAACGTGCGACCCGCCCATGCAGACCCAGTGAGAGTGAACAGTGCAGGGCTTGGGCCAAGTCAGAACCAGTCCCCTCCCTGGGACTCCCTGGCCCCCAAGCCCTCCCTTCCCAGACCAACTCCTCAACCCCCAGGCCTTTCCAAAATGACAGTAGACCCAGGCCCTCCACCGCCCTTCGTCCCTCTGCCCAGCGTCTGCACCTGCCGACCTGCCCCATGCTGAATGGTGTCATGGGCACTATGTGTCACAGGTCCCAGGCTCCTGTTAGAAGCAAGTACTTGGTCACAGACCTGAGTCAATCTTAAGACACAAGCTGAAGTGTCAAGCTCTCATTAAAATATGTTTGTGTCTCAAGTTTTATCCACTTGTGACATTTAATAGATATTGTTTATCTGCCAGCTCAGGGCAGCCACAGTCATGCCCCAGTGGATGTGTGCCCATGTCGTGTCCAGCTCACCTGGGTGTACTGAGGGATTCCTGGATGTATCTCAGCCACAGACTTCCCTCCTGGGGCATCTGGATTTGGATTTGGGAAGTGCAAAGAGCCTGGATCTGCCTGCTGGGGTTCCCTTTGGAGCAAAGCCAGGCCCTGCCCCAGGCTTAGCTGTTGCTCAGATTCTGTGAGGGTCTGTACCCTGGGAATAAGCCTTCTTCGTATGAGCTGCCTCTCCTGGGTTTCTGTCCTTGTAACCAAATAACTCCTGGCCAAGAACCAGCCCTCAGCAAGCCCTCCCTCAGGCTGTGATTCCTGGCACCTGGTTCCATATGGCTCCTGCAACATAATCAAGCTTTATGACCCTTCATGAAGGAGGAGGTGGCTGTCCATGCTCTTCAGCTGTTGCAGAGCAGGCACTAAATCAGAGGTGATCAGGTGTCTGAGCACAGAATCAAGAGGGAGGAAATGAGGACTGATCCCTTCAAGGCCAGCTAACCTGCGGCCACGCCTGCCTGGACAGACAGGCATGGTGCCTGAGTCCCCAGGCAGGCAGGGCCTCCATTCAGGGCTCACTCCCCAGGTCATGGGTGCTCAGGGCAGCCACCTGCAACCACCATCCACGAAACAAGCTGCTCAAACCACTCCCAGGCCTGAGTGGGGAGAGCAGCTTCCAGAGACGGCCCTGCAGACCCGGCCTGTGCCTCCCACAAACAGAACCTGGCCTGCGTGTTCTCCAAGACATCACACATCGCTCCAAAGCACTCTCCCTCATAAGGATCAGAATCCTGAATCTGTGGCCTTGGGGACAAGTGTCCCCAATGACTCAGCAACCCTGGGAAGACATGGGGTCCTGCTATGTTCAGGCAAAGATTCCAACAGTCACAGGAGCGCCAGCAAATCCTCCCAGGAGAAACCGACTGAGGACTGAGCCTGCGGGCAGAAACACCCGGTAGGGCCCCCCAAACCAGCAGACCAATCCTCCAGGAAGGTGCCAGCCTCGGCTTCTGGCCTGGCACCTGCGGGGCTGGAGCTCAAGCTGACCAATCCCTGTCGCTCCAGGACACAGATGTGTCACCAGGAGCCTCCTGAGCCCTGGGCTAGCAGTGCGCTGTGGGTGGGTTTGGAATCTCTTCTCCTTTCCGCCCAACATATTTTCTTCACCTTGGTCACTGTTTCTAATGACAAATGCCTAATTTTTTAGTGTTCTGAAAGTGAAGAGCCAAGGGTCCCTCCCTGTTGGAGTCACACCTGCCAAGGACAATGGGGACCAAAGCTCAGGGACACTGCATTCTCCAGGAAAGTGGGGAAAAGCTTCAGGTGGGTGGGAGGCCACAAAGCATTTTTCTAGGTCAAACTGGGGAGTCAGGCAGGAAATGGCTGGACAGGGAGTCCAAGGACCTTGGCCACACTCGAGGTCACCATGGGCAGGTCACTCGTCTCCCTGGCTTCCAGTTCTACAAACGCAGGACGAGATTGTCTTCTAGCGCCAGACATGAGGCAGGACCTGCTTCATCCTCTGCCCTGCAGGGACTCTGGGATGTGTGTTAGGAAACCTGACAGGCAGAGAGGACCCACCTGTCCACCGAGATGTCCAGTTGTGTGTGCAGGGACCATGCTGTCCACGGAGCAGGTGAGTGTCACGATAGCCAGCTCTAAGAGGAGGGGAGGGCCATCACCAAGGGTCTGCCATGAGCCAACCATTGTGGAACCACATGCACCCCTCGGGGGGCTTCCTTCCTGTAGCTAGACCTTAGGCAGGTAGATGCTTACCACACTGGATAGCTGAGCACCATGAGTCTCAGAGAGGCTTCATGACTTGCAGGTGGCCACACAGCAGAACTGGAGCAGAACCAAAGTCCACATCACACCAGGACCAAATGGCTCTTTGGCTCTCAGGGGAAATCTGCATGGATTCATCCTAATGGAGGAGACAACAGCTGACAGTGTGAGCTGACAATCCAAAGTTTCTCTCTAAATTCAGCCTCAGTTAATATTCACTGAATGAATGGATGAACAGAAGAAGCCTGTGTCCTTGTCAAGGTGCCACCAACCAGAAGGAGATTTTGCCTGAACTCAGGCACTTAGCATCCCCAGGTAGCTTGGCTCCTCTGCAGGGGACTCTGTATCCCACAGCTGTACCCATGTCCAGGGATCCAGCATCCACAAATCAGCCAGTTCTCTTATAACAGTAATCAAAATGCAAAGAATTGCTATAACTAATGGTTTAGAATTAAACCAAAGTAACTTAAATCATTCCCATTACATATTTTTTTTCAGGATGGCATAAAGGATAATCTTTACTAACTAGCAGTCATCATGAAAATTAATCTTTGAACTATTTGGTGGATTCTCTGATACAGCTCAGCACCCAATTCCCTCCAGCAGCTACTAATTAAAGGCTCTTCTCTCCAGGCTAGATCAGGACATCAGGAACTCCTAGACATCACCTGGAGGAGCTGTATGACAGGTGGCAGCTCCAACAGCATCACCCAGTAACGAGATGCTCCTCCAACACCAGGAAATGGTGTCCTAAGCCTGAGCCAGGGTCACCACGTCACACCCCCTCCTCCTTCCTACACACCCTGCCTGGCACCACCCAACACTGGTATTTCCACATGCTGCACAAAGATACCGCACACCTCTGTCCCTCTCTTTAACAGATGCACCTGCCAGCAGAGGAGCACACAGTCACCCTTCTACTTAAAAACACCCATCACCTCCGGTGTTAATCGGGACGGTGATCTAGGGGAAACCAGGAGTCACCTTGTGAAAGTCCTCTGAAAACTGGGGGAGCAGCTGACCCCAGCTACACACCACCCGTCTGGGACCCAGAGCACACAGAGGGCCACGTTGAGCTGGGCAGGTGCATTCTGGGATTGCTGTCTGCACCTCTGTACTGTTAGAGCTCGAGCCTCAGGCAGGAAAGGGGACAAAGCTTGGGACACTTGTCTGGAGGCCAAGCTGGGGTTCTCTCTCCCAGGCCTGCCTCAGTCCACACCAGCTGACCCGACACTGAGTCCCCTCAGGGTCCCTCATGGAAAGCAGCCAGATGAGGCTCTGAAGACATTTCCAATTACGAGTTCAAAGGCAGTGCCATCTGCCCAAACCACCACCAGGCTCCCCAGGGACAGGGACAGCTTTTGGCCCCTGAGTCCTCACGGTACCTGAGGGTTGTCAACGTGAGCTCAGCAGAGACTGCGCCAGGCAGGGACACCATGGACGTATCACTACAGGAAAAAGTGTGGCCACACCTGGGTGTGTAGTAAGGAAAACAAGTATTACTTGAAATTTGAATTTTCCTGAAAGTGTTCAACAAGCCTCCAAATTCATGTGTTCTAACAACCCCACTCTGTCCCAAATCAATCTCATTGTTCAGTTTTCTTCTTCACTCAATTACACACTGCTCACGGGCTGGCTTCGTTTATGAGGAAGCACGGGTCACAGGCACCCCACACAGGGTCCTGGGGCGGCCAGAAGCCATGCCTGTGCAGCCACCATCACAGCCAACACCTGCCCACTCAGTCCCCAAAGCAAACCATCAACTGCACAGTGAGGATATTGATTCAGGGATTAAGGTCGACTTTTAAGGCTCTGTGGTTTTATCAGTGCATTTGAATAAAACCTCAGGCCTGCACCTCACCACCAGAATTTCACGAAGCGTCCTCACATAAGTCAGTGTTTCCTGCTTGTCGTGTTTATTGGGTTAGAAGTCGAGATGAGCTAGACATTGGAGCATAGCTGGAGCCAAGCACCTAAGATGCTGGTGGCTCTGTTTTAGAAAGAGGCTGTTCTCCCAGGAGATCAAGCTCTCGAGAGACAGGCAATGTCCCAGGGTGGCCAGAGCCTGACCACCCGGTCGGGAAGGTCTGCTGCGGGGCTGGCTCTGGGAAGGCATCTGGCATCTGGATTTAGGAGCTTCCTCCAGCTGAAGGGTGGCTCCCTGTGCAAACCTTGGGGTTTGTTTTGGAGACCCACTTTCCACCTGAGAGTCCGGAGGTGCCTGGGTGACCAGGCCCAGTGAGAACCGCAGGCAGAAGGCCCACATGCCAGCCAATGCGTGCTTGGGCAAGGGGAATGAGCCTGTGGGACCCATCCTGGGAGGGAGAGGAGGGGAAGCTGACGCCCGGGTCCTGCATATCCTGCCGGCACCTCTTCTGTGATTCCTCCCCTTGCTGCTCGTCAGCCTAGGCCCCAGCTCACCAAATGGAAAGCCCGGGCAGTTCTCACTCATCTCTGCACAGGGTACGTCCTGGGCCCCACAGGACCTAACTTGGGCCCGACTCTGCACAGGTGAAGATCCTCTCCCTAGCAACCACTTGAGGGTTTTGTTCTGCAGTGTCTGGGGGTTTAAAGGTTAAGGAGGCTGTGGGAGGAGGTGCTTGGACGGCTGTGCTCGAGCCCTGGGGCAGGCGCCCCCTGTGCCATCCAAGGAAACCTGTTCAGTTTTGGCTGCAAGATCAGCCTTCCAGAGGCTGCCACTCACAAAGGGAGCCCCTCCCTCCCAGAGGGGGACCAGGACCCCTCTGCCCATCGCCTTCCTCCCAGGACAGAGGGCTGCTCCTTGCTCTGAGCACAGCAATCAGTGCTGGGCTAAATCACTGTTTTAGCCTTTGAGCAAATTGTAGAGGACACAGGACAGAACCTAGAAAAGAGCCCCCACCAGGACCAGATAAGGCTGGCATCCTGATTCCAGACCCACAGCTACCAGGAATGGAGAAGTAGGGGTCTGTTCGCAGGTCACCCAATCTGGGGCTTCATTAAAGCAGCCAGCAGGGACTGAGACAGGGCAAGCCCTGGTACTTAGTGACAGGACCCTAAGCTCTCCCCAAAAAGGAAAACTGAGAGGCTGAGGCCACGCAGCCCAGGGAGATCATCAAGAGGAGGACACAGGCGGAGGGCCTGGAGGACCCCAGAGCAGAAGAAACCGTGAAGGTGCAGGAGCCACTAGGGCCATCTGGGGACGCGATGCAGGGAGGAAGACCTCACTAACAAAGCCCACACTTGATTCTTGTCTGCCAGCCAGTGGCAGCCTATGGTCACTAGACAGGAGTGTGCGTTGCCCAGTTCCTGCTTCCCCTTAAGATCTGGGTGACCAGGTGGTGAAAGAGCATGAGGTCAACACCATGGAGGCCTGCCAAAGACTCTGCAGACAGTAGCCACTCACCCTGCAGAGCCCACCGTGACACCCTCTCTGTGGCCAGGGTGAGGACATGTCCCTGGATGTTGGCCCAGAACACCAAACATGGACAGAAGCGGACTCTGCCCCGCAGCTCCAAGTGCCCATGGGACACCATGCTGATGTGACACCCTGACCCACAGGCTCCTCCTCGACTGCATGTGGTAGCAGGGCTTGCAGATCCCCACCAGACACCCTTCAGAGATGGATTTTGTGGAATTCAGTGTTGCCACATTCCTGAAACCCAGAACCACATCAGGTGGTTTATTAAATAAATTAATAAACAAGCACACAGACAGCCTGGGCCCCACTCCTGGAGGCACTAGCCACCTCCACTGCCCACAGCAAGAGTGTCCACCGAGAGCAAGTACCCACCAGGGTGCCCACGTCACTACAAAAGACTGCAGAGGACAGGGCTGAGCCCCAGACAGGCATAACACCGGCAGTCTCCTTATGAAGACCTCCAAAGGAGGCTGAAGCCAGGACGGGCCAGGGGCTGGCTCCAACACCCAGCTCGTCCAGGAACGTGGAATCAAACCCAGCGAGGTCTGCGTCCCTAGGGTTCCCTGAACCCCCGAGCCTCTGAAGACAGTCCTGCGCTGAGCCAGGAGAAGCCCCGTGGGAGTGCTCCAGCAGGGACAAGGTGGGGACAAGTCCCTGGGTGGAGAGGAACCCAGGCAGATGCTCCCACAGGCTGGGGTGTGCTCTGTGGAAGCCCCATCTCCGGGCGAGAGCGGGGAAGCACTCTGCAGGATGGCGGAAGGCGCCTCGAGTGGCAGACAGCCCTTCAGAAGGCTGAGGCCTGGTGTGGCCCTGTTTATAACAAGGGTGGGGAGCACGTTGGCAGGCAGCAGCCCCCGATGGGATGTCCACCCGCTGTTTCCCACTCTGCAGTCTTCCCTGTGCCCTTCACTGCTTGTTAACAGGACAGGAGGAAGGAGCTGGAGGAAAAGGTGGAATGCAAAGTCTCCCAAGCAGATCACCTGCCGTGGAAATTGAGAAGAGGAGCTGGAAATCAATAGCTCTAATGAGGTGGGGGTGATGGGTGGGTCCCCTCTTCCCCCAGTAATGGAGACTTAATCCCTAACAGCTAGAACGATATGATAGAGAAATAATGACTATTTTTCTATTAGGTGCTTATTTCACTATTGCACTCTGAGTATTCTATGTTTATTTCAGAATCTGAAAATTGGTAATCCATGAGTCAGACAGGTCCACACAGTGGAGTGGAAGCATAATGAATCAGGGTGGCGGCGTGTGTACTGGGCAAGCACTGACGTGTTTTGAAATACATAACTGAGGCTAGACAGATGGCTGAGCCCTAACTGTATGGGGCCCTCGTGTTATTTCACTAAGTTAGATTGAAAGGACTTATAAATACTATATAGCACAGAGTAATCAGGCTCCTGTTCCCCTGGAATGAAATGTGCCCCCCCCCCACCATGCTGTGTAAGAAAAGCATAAGGATCCCACACAAGAGCCATTGTAAGAAAAAATGTGTTTGCATTTAGATGTGGATCCAGACCCCACTCTCTAGGGATTATGCCCCTGTCCAAGCTGACCTGTGCTCCCTCCTCAGGGCCTACTGCCGAGGGCTGTTGGGGACTTTTGGAGTGGCGTGTGCGGTAGGTAGAGCCCAGCACAGAGTACTCATTCATCACAAGGGAGGTGTTACCGCCTCTTTAAAGCAGAACAGCAGCCCTTCACTTGAGACCCTGGGCTACAGTCAAAATTCCCCTTCGGGATGAGAGTGGCCTCCTTTCTTCTTTTATTAGCATCCACCACTGAGAAGCTGTGTCTCTTCCAACGTGACAGAGTCGGCCTCGAAGACTTCTCAGAAGGAGCACCTGCTGGCCAGTCCGGTGCGTGGCAAGAACCCCAGGCCTGGGCCCCACCCAGGGCCCCACCCACCCCATAACACCCAAGGCCCTGCTTCCACAGTCCGCAGCAGTCTGGTGCTGGGTGCCCAGAGCTGGGGCCAGAGGTGGCCCTGAGGCTCCGTCCAGTCCCTGCCAGGTGCTGGATGGCTACTCAGCCAGTGGGGTGCCATCTGGGGGGCCTTGTGCTCTCGATGTGACTTGTCTTCTCAGATGGTAAGGAGATGAGTGCACACTCCAGGCATCTGTCACCTAGAGTAGGTCCTGCTGGCCCACTGGGGTGTGTGTGTGTGTGTGTGTGTGTGTGTGTGTGTGTGTGTGAGAGAGAGAGAGAGAGAGAGAGAGAGAGAAACGTGGTGTTCACTACAGATCCAGTCAGAAAACTTTGAAGACCCCAGCCTAGAAGGAAGGCATTGGGCTGGGGACTTGGCTGTCACTTCCCTAGTGCATTGGGGTGATTTTCCCTCCTGGAACTCCATAAATCCTCTTCATGTGTGTGTGACTCCCGGGGTCACCAAGTTTTAGACTCCCCTCCCACGTCCTGCTGGTGATGGCATGTTCCCACCCAGCCTGAGGCCTCCCCCATCCTTCTTTCCTGTTTACACAAAAGTAAGCCCAGGTCCACACCCAGAGACAGGAAAGGAACAGAAAGAAGCTGAGACCCTGCTAACCACATGCCTGTCCTGGCACGTCCTTGTCCACCAAGAGGACAGGCTCCAGGTACACTGTCCTTGTCCACCAAGAGGACAGGCTCCAGGTTCACTGTCCTTGTCCACCAAGAGGACAAGTTCTGGGTACACTCTCTCTTTCTCGAGAGCCTCTACCAAGGGCGTGGCCCTTTGTCAGCTGGTCTTACACCGTCACCCTGAGCACCCCGTCTTCCTGTTGCCATGCTGGGCAGCAGTGCCCCTCCTGGGTGGTCCTTTCTCCTCTGACCATCCCTCCATTCAGGAAAGGATTGCCTCTTTCTGACAATGAAACTCTGTTCCAAGGCTCCCCTTTTCTTTCTTCAAGATGGTGCTCCTTGGGGGGTACTGGTCACCTTTGTCAGAAAACAGCGGTGAGGGCCAGGATCTGGGGGAGGGATTGTGCTGGCTTTGAGGTGAGCCAACACGGGCCAGGCGCTGTTCCACCGTGGAGCCAAGCAGGTCTGAACTTCCAAATGTGGCCTGTGTGGGCCCTCGTTTCACACAGTGCAAGGTGGCACCGATGACCAAGACCTTTGCTGCACTGACGGGATGAAGAAAGTGAAAACACGGTTCCCGGGGGCCCTTTGGAGAGATGCAGGCAGTGCCCACAGGGTGTCAGCCCAGGCCTGGAAGGCAAACCAGGCTCACATGTCACCCACTGTCACCTGGCAGCACTACTCACTCATTCATTTTACCCAGCAGGCACTGCCAAGGGTGTGCTTGCTCCTAGTGACATGCTCTTCAGGCCACATTCCCCAGGGCTGGGGGACTTGGAGCAGCCGGGCTGGCAGGAAGGGGAGCTGGCACCCTGCTCCCCACACCCCCATGCTGATCCCCAGCTCACACCCTGCCCCCCACACCCCCATGCTGTTGCCCAGCTCCGCACCCTGCTCACACTTCTGCTTCTAGAGAGGATGCGTTTAATGAGGCGTTTAATCCAGTCTAATTCCCCCCATTTAGGTCACTGTCCCCCTGGGGAGGCTGCCTCACGCTTGGAAACAGCCTGCTCTGGCACTGTCCCTGGAGACCCGGCCCTTCACAGCCATCACTCCAGCTGCCATTTATCCTCGGTTCTTATGGAGGCCGAGAGCAGGGCAACAGCCTCTGCAGCTCCCAGTCGACATCTGCAAAAGTCCCAGAGATGCTATGAGCAGCACTAGGGGCAACTGCAGCCACCAGGTGCCCTTGCAGCCACCGACCACTGTCAAGCCCCCAGAAGGGGACAGACCCGAACAAGGGCTGCTTCCAAGAGAAACGGCACTCAACCTGTGCCTCTAACGTTCCCTGGGTGCTGATGAGTGGACCCAGCGAGAAGCTGCAGGTGCCAAACAGCAGGGCTCAGCTCCTTCTTCCACCAGCGGTTCCTCTGAGCAGTACCAACAGACAGGAGCCCTGGGGCGGAGCAAGTCCCGCTGGGCTCTGGGCCTGCCGCAGGTCAGTGAGGCGGCTCGGTGCCTTGGGGGTCATCCAGCACCAAGCACTCATAAGGCCATCAGTTCTCAAAGGTGGGCCACTGGGTGCCTCCAGTCCACAGGTGCACAAGCCCACACGTGCCCAGACGTGCCCACACCTGCCCACACAGCCCACACCTACCCACATGTGCCAAAGCCTGCCCACATGTGTCCATACCTGCCCACACCTGCCTACTGTGCCCACAGCTACCCATGCCTGCCCACACCTGCCCACACGTGTTCATATCTTCCAACACCTGCCTACACATGCCCACACCTGCACACACATGCCCACACGTGCCCATGCCTGCCCACACCTGCCCAAGCCTGCCCACACAAGCGCACAGGTGCCTACACCTGCCCAAGCCTGCCCACACCTGCTCACATGTGCCCACACCTGCCCAAGCCTGCCCACCCATGCACACACATGCCCACACCTGCACACATGTGCCCACGCCTGCCCACACATGCCCACATGTGTCCACGCCTGCCCACACCTGCCCAAGCCTGCCCACACCTGCCCATGCATGCACATTCAAACCTAGGAAGAGCTACAGTAATGCCGTCCACCTGTGGGCTTTCCATACAAGAATGGCCATTAGATCCCTCCGTGACCTGAGCCATGTGCAGCAGGTACACACTGCACAACCAGACACTAATGTGTCTCTTTTTCCACATTATTCGCTTAAAAACTAGTTACGCATTTCACATCTATTACAGAATTAATAGATTTCAATGGAGGTTGGAATCTAAATATTCACAAAAACACATGATTCCCTTAACATGTCCTGTCTGCTGTGCTTTTCCTGATGCGCTGGCCTGTGCCCTGGACCCCTGGAAGCTGAGAGCGGGTAGGGGAGGACTTCCTGCAGGAGCGTCCTCACGGGTTTCCATCCCCACCCCCATCTAACAAGGCTGTGTTTTCCAGAGATGAATAAATGGTCTATTCCCTTAAAAGCTCTGCTCACCCCCAGAGGCAGGCACCTCAGGGGCGCAGACGGTGGAAACCTGACAAATGGCAGAATCAAGAAATCAAGAGCACTTCGGAAAGTCAGTGCTGATTTTTTGCACCCGGGTCAGCCCAGCAGCAGGACTGAGCCGCCATCAGGCGAACACTCCACCACTGCTAATGGGATGTGGCAGGGCCATCTTCTCTCCCCCATTCAGCTACTGGCACATGCGAGGGACTGCACTCCCTGCCTAAGCCAGGCCACAGGAAGTACGTATCAACAGGGCAAGACAGACCTGAACTGGGACAGAAACACTTTCACGCAGAAAACAAGCCTCTGCAGTGAAATAGCTTCAAAAGGACTGTGTGGGGCCAGGCTGCTGCGGCCCACGGTGGGCACTCGGGCCAACTTCCTCCCCTCTGCTCCTGCACTCTCTTCCCAGCCCAGCATGAAGGCAGAAACGCTCACAGACTAGCCCCCAGGAGCCCCCAGCAGCACTGCTCTTGGGGTGGCTCTGCCTTCTTTTCCAGACTTCACCCACCTTGTGGAAGATGGGGAGCTATGTGCCCCCCTCTCAGCAAGCCAAAAGACAGCCCAGTCGGCAGGTGATACTCTCAACCCCTCAGCATCACCTGGGGCAGAAATAGAAATGCAAACCGGCCTTTCTGCCTTTCCCTGTAAGACTGGCTACTTAGCGAGCTGGGAGGCTGAGTGACGGATGTGCTGGGCATACGTATCTGAGACGTGACCACGTGCCAGGCACCTAGTGCCAAGACGGATGACACAGGCAACGTAAGACAGTGGCACAAACACCAGGTGAGGTCCCACCACACTGGAGGAGGACAGGAGAGAGCAGGGCAAGGAAGATGGGACCCAGCACTCATCCTCCCACTGAGTTGATGGATGCCATCATGGATGCCTACAGAACGGGGTGCAGTGGGTGAGCACCTGCTGTAACGGGAAACAGAGAGCCCCGTGCTGTGTGGGCTAGGATGGGGTCAAAGAAAAGCAGCACACGTGGATCCCGTTTTAAAACACCAACTCCGGCGTTCCGGAACCCCGAGCACAGAGCTGGGAGGGGCCTTGGTGAGGGGTTGCTGCAGCCAGCCAGAGCAGGGCCGGCACCTGCAGAACCAGTGGGCTCTTCCTACCAGAACAGACACGTCAATTTGGGGAATTTCCGAGTTTTCATTCTTAACTCAATTAAACAGGGTAATTAACTCAGTTAATCCAGGTTTTTTTCGAGCTGGCTTCAGTTGGTCTGGTGGTGAGGGAAGACAGACTGGTCATTTCAGTCTGAGTGGGGTGGGCTGGTGCAGCACTGAGGGTCACCAGGCACAGGCAGAAACCTCGGCCAGTCCCCTCCGCGCCCCTGGAACCAAGCACATGCAGACCCGCAGCACCCTGAGGAGGCCCACGTGGTCTCCCATGGCCCAAGAACAAAAGCCCCCATCTGATTTATCCACAAGCAACGTAGGTTCAGAGAGGAAGGGCACAGAAAGGACCCTGTGGATGTGAAGAGAGCGTGGCTTGGTCAGGAGCTGGTCACCCCACCTCCTGCGAGCTGGTCCACAGATGCTGCCTCTAACTAGACCTGTGGGCCCAAAGCTCCACGGCCTCGGGCACTGCCTTCATCCTGTCCAACCTCAAGGGCCGCCACGGGAGCAAAGCCAGCACGGGAGGGGTCACACCTGGGGAGACACAGAGGCACCATGGAGAGGGAGGTGGGGCCGCATCCTCCCCAGCCTCCCTGGGCTGGACGGGAGAGGAGAGATGGTCTGACCTGCCTTCTGACAGCACCAGGGCTAAAGCCGCACTTTAAGGCTTAGAGAGAAATGTAAGCAGAGAGTTCCTGAATCCCCAGGAGTCTCTGGGTCACAATGGAAACGGAAAATAGCTTATCTGAGCAGTTTCGCAGTGGGAACGTGTGTGTTGCCAGGAACATCAGCTTTTCCACACAGCATCACACTTTTCCTGTAATAAAAGAGAGATGTTTGGGAGGCCTGGGGTGACAGGGACAGCCCCCAAACCCACGGAGCCTCCACTCTCCTGCTCCACAGGAAACCCTGCAACAGGGCTCAGAGGGGACACGCGGGCTCCCACCGCTCCGACCTCAGAGCTCCAGGATCCATGGGCGAGGGCAGAAGAGGGGCAGGTGCTGCCCTTGCAGACCTGCCAGCACCTCAGCAGAGGCAGGAGGGGCTGGCTGCGCAAGGATTCCAGAGCCGCCGTAGGCTCCTCCCCGCCTGGAGCAGGGTGCAAGGAGAATGGCTCTTAAAGAAGAGCTCAAAAAGAAAGAGTGTGTGCTTTAAAGTCATAACTATCAGGACTGTCACCTAAAGGGGACAGCACCCACCTTCACAGCCAGGAAACACCAGCTGGTCTGAGATAACAAGGGGACTGTTTCACACCCATTAGATTCAGCTTTTCAAAAGCACACTTACCACAAATACTCACTGAGCTGCCTCGTCCTCGCGTCCTCTGCACCCCGGACCAGGGCCCCCCTTCTGTCACCCTTTCATTGTGCTCTCACAGTGTGTCCTCGAAATAACTCAAACCAGACCCCACTGAGCTTGGCCTGGGACTAGACCCAGTTTTCCCTGAGGATTTACGTTCAGAAAGAAGGTCTCCAGCAGCGTGGCAGGTGACTCCAGGAGGCTGGGCGTCTGCGGCTGAGGCCCACATGGTGCAGGGACCCCCAGACAGAGAGCCAACGGGACCTTCAAGGTGGAGGAGACCCTCTCCTCTGCCCTCCCTGCCACTGCGCCCCAGGCAAGGCCACGCCCTCCACACAAACTACCCAGCCTGGCCCCGAGGAGGCCCTGGGGAGGGGGCCTCGTCTCCAGGAGCAGACTGGCCCAATGCTGCCCTGAGAGTCCACCTGTCAGCTGTCTGAGTGCGCATGGAGCCTCTGAGGGGTCAGGGGAAGCTCGGCTCAAGCCAGGCCCACCCTCCCCAATGCCCAGGACGCAGAGGAAGAGTTTGAGCACTAGGAGAGGACCGCGTCTAGCTGGCCCCACGTGCCAGCCACTGTGAAGAGCATTTCACAGTCGCCTCCTGGACATCTACCACCCTGGGAGGAGGGCGCTTGGCGTCTTCAAGTCACTGGTGAGGAAACTGCGCCTGCCCAAGCCCCTCACCCATTTCTCCCTGCTGGCATCTGTCAGAGCATAGTCAGAGCCCAGGTTCTGACCAGATGACTTCCAGGGTTCCTGCTAACCTAGGGTCCCAAGTGTGGTGCCATCCCACCAAGGGACTGGGTAACACAGGGAGTGGGGCCCCTGGCACCTCTCCCAGTCGAGAGGGTGACGGGCGCACAAGTGGCCTCTCTCAGTGCCCCCCAGGGCTTTGGGACTGCACAGAGATCTGGCCTTGGCCCTCTTCTCCCAGCTGCCCAGATGATCGTCCACCCCTTCAGCCATCACTTCCAAGTAGCCACACTGACCCCAACCTTTCCCACTGCACAGCCCCACCTTGCCAACCACACAAGGGGCTCCACAGGCACCCCAACAACCACAGCGTGTCCCAAACCTGCACGTCACTCTCATCATCCGCCAGTCCTCCTAGGCAGGACCCACAGGCACCCAGCTCCTGAGGGCCCACGTCCCATCCCTCCCTGGGCTGTCAAGGCCACTCAGAAACACCCCCACCCAGCTGCACGGCTTCATCACCCCACAGGGAGCTACCAGGGGCCTCGCCTGGCACCCACTCCACCCTCACTGCATCAGGCTGACCTCGTGAACCTGGAGGGAGTCTGCAGTGGTAAGAGAGGACCACACTGTACACACACACACACACTTATGTACTCTCACACTCAAACATTACACACCACACACTCACAAACACACTTGCTCACTCACACAATCATTTGCATACATACACACTCACAAATGCTCACATACTAACATGCACAAATACAAACTTACACACACAAACACACTCTCATACATGAAAACACTTGCAAGCTCACACACACACACACTTGCACAATCACACAATCATACATATTCACACACTTGTAAGTTCACATATACACATTCATACACACAGATACACATAGTAACACATTCACACATACCCACAACTCTCACACTCACAAGCACATTTACACATGCCACTTACACTCACTCATGCACACACACCCTAATTCATTTGCACACTCTCATGCACCCTTGCACACTCTCACATTCACAATCTCACACACTTGCTATCACACACACTGTCTTGTACACACACTCACAGCCACACATTCATAGATCTGTTGAAACACTCACACACACAGAGGCAAGCACACTTGTGTGAATACACACTTACATGCTCACACACTTGCACATTACACACTCACACTTTCACAGTCATTTGTGTACAGTCACATATACTCACACAATCACACACACATGCTCACATACACACATATTCACACACTCACATTTTTATTCACTCCCACACACTAACGTTAGACCGAGATCCTGATGTGGAGATGACAAGCCATGCAGAGCCCCCTGGAACCCTGAGGTCCCCCTGGGGTGGGAGGGCACATCGCTGGTGCTGGTACTTTCTCCACAAAGGGCCAAATGAAGAACTTCTGGACCCGAGAACTGACTGTTCTTTGCTGAGGTCCTCTGAGCTGGGAGGTCAGAGTCACTACCAGGAAGGACTTGTGCAAATTGTCTTTGCTCTTCATGAGACATTCTCACGACCATGGGAGTCACTATGGCTCTCAAAGCTCACTGAGTCTACAGCCTTTCCCAGAGACCAGGGGCAGAGTCAGGCCTGAGCACCTCTCGGCAGCATCTCCATCTCCAGCATCCTAGAGAGCCCACCTCCCCGGGGGGCCGCCTTGTCTCAGCTCTCTCAGTGGGCTGGCTTTGGTTCTCCTTGGTACCAGGCGGGCCTCACAAACCTCTGCTTCACATCCTCCCAGCAGATGCCACTTGTCAGGAAACCGGGGCTGGGGCTCACGTACACGGAGCTCCTGGAATTTGGGACTCAGCAGCCTGTGGCCTTTCTCCAACACGCATCGCCTTGGAGCATCCTCTTAGACTCATGGGTATTAGCAGATTCATGGGACCCATTACCATCGTGTTGTTTCTGAAGCTCAAACTAACACTTGCTGGTGACAACCCCTCATCCAACTCCACTGTCGCCACCTCTGCCAATACGTGAGCACCTCCTTTCTTCTCACATGGGTGTTCCAGGCCGCCCTGGGTTTCCTTACCCCAAATGTGGAGTCCAGTGCTCTCAGAGTGGCCCTGCTTCTCCATGAGGAGTGGCCGGGGACCTCGGGCCCAACACTGGGAGGGCACAGGGCATTGCTCCATCTCAGAGCAGAACAAGCTTCCCAGTTAGAGGGTCCAGGCACACAGTGACCGATGTTTCCTGCTCCCTCCATGTGCACCACACACCTCATCTTTGTCCTTTGGCTGAGTCCACTATGCTAAGGTCTCCAGTCCAGCAGGGCTCACATTACTGCAAAGACAGACACTCCTTTCTCTGGTGGCCCTGTAGCTCAGGCATGGTAGGCCATGGTCAGTCGTAGACTGGACTTCAGGTGGACTGGACTCTAGCCCCCATTGCCGTATCTCAAGCACCAGAATGAAAAGAAAATGAAATTCTAACCTCTCTGGGCAGACAGTTGTGCATGTTAGCACCCCCGTCACCGTGTCCAAGAAAGAGCGCTGGACCCGAAGTTTCCCTTCCACTGCTCACTGTCATGGGCGGATGCTGTTTACCACCTTTTACCACAGGTCGAGGGCTGCACCCCCACGACTTCCTGCAGGGCGCCAGCCCACCCACACAGCTGAAAACTAACACCATCAGGAAACACCACAAGTGGCTCACGACTCTACCAAATGGTTTTTGAACTTTAAGGAGAACATCCAAGGTGATCTCTGCAAGGCCGCATGATCCACACAGTGGTACTGGGGTCTGGAAGACTGGCTCATGAAAGGTTCCCAAATCCACTTTTATAGTGACACTTTTCAGTTTCTACCTTTGTGCATACTAGATTCACAGAGCCTCCGGCACCAACCCAACTAGGAGACAGCTGGATTTTTCTTACAGAAACTGGCATAGAAACTTCCAGAATATTACAGACCTAGAAAATTATTGTGCAAAACACCCAAAGAATTGAATGGAAAAGACTAGGTTGCTCTATCTCGTGAATTTTGCATTCTTTGATGATTACTCAACAACGGCAGAAATAAAGCACCTGGCTGAATTGGTGGATAGAATGCCCTATGACCCCAAGTGTGGCTACAGTTCCACCAGAGCCAGCCTGGCCATCCGATCATGGTGACGTCCTCTTGGACAGGGACAGGGCCCCAGCGTGCTCCTGGCTCCTGGTGTTCTCCACTGTGGCCCTCCCAGGCTCTCCAGGCACGAGTGCCGCGTGCTGGCTGGGGTTGGGGGCTGGTGAAGGGAAGCCTGTGCATTGGGTGAAACCAGCTGGGGAGGGGCTGGGGGCAGCGCCACTCCCTGATCATGCCCCACCCCCCCCCAGGATGCTCTGGACAGGAAAGGCGTCACCTGAATTGGGAGGATCTGGGCCGCCTCAGGGAAGTGATCAGAGGCCTCCCTTTCCAGGATCAGCCCCCAGAGAGCAGCTGCCCACAGCCTTTGCCCTCACTCCACGGGCACTGGGGAGCATGGCCTCTTCGCCCACACTGCCCCATCCCAGTCTGGCTGGGGCGGACTGTGTCCAGGTGGGAGTGTACATGGGGACATGGGGACAAGCACTAGTAAGAGTCCCTGGGCTTGGCCCAGCAGCACAGCTCCCAGAGGGTATCCTCTCTTGCCACTCTCGGAGCCCCCGTCCTGCCCTGTTTGGATGGGGGGAGCTACACCAAGCCCTCTCTCCCAGCACTGGAGTGGTTCCTTATAAATTCTCATCCAGAACATTTTATTGACCATTTTATGAAGGGGATTGATGTACAAAATGCTGTCCCTGTTTAAGGTGGGAAGCTTGGCGAGTGTGGAGGTAAGCGTGCACCCATGAAGCCACCCCGCAGTCCACGACATGAACACATCCTCTCCGAAACTCCCCTCTGTGTCTGTGTTTACTTCCTCTTCCTGCCAGCCCTAGCAGGAGCCCTTGACGTAGGTCTACCTTCTTAGTGAGCAGCCCTGCTGCACCGCAGATCCCTGGCAAACTTACCTTGCACAACTGAACTTTGCACCTTCGGTGGGTACTTCCCCTCCCTGGACCCTGG
The DNA here is from genome assembly GCF_047511675.1 of Marmota flaviventris. Classification (NCBI taxonomy): domain Eukaryota; kingdom Metazoa; phylum Chordata; class Mammalia; order Rodentia; family Sciuridae; genus Marmota; species Marmota flaviventris. The sequence continues at coordinate 2,768,446 of NC_092501.1, forward strand.
CCACCACCCCTGCACCTTCCAATTCTACCAGTCTACTCTAGATCCCTCGTGTGGATGCTCTCACATGGCGTGTGACCTTCTGCTGACTGGCCTCACGCTGTACTGTGACCTCCAGGCTCCCCTGCGCGGTTGTGAGTGGTGGTTTCCATCTTCAGGGATGACTGGTACTCCATTGCGTGAACACGTGGCCTTTTCCTTGTCCCTTCTTCTATAGGTCTCGGCCCTGTTTCTTAACTCTGTTTTTTTTTGGATTGAACTTCATCTCTCTCCTTAGGCTGCCTCTGCACGTTTGCAGCTGTTTTCAGTTGGCGTGTGCAAGTGTCTTCAACATGTTTTTATTATAAGAAACAAACAAGAGTCGGGCACCCCTCTTGTTCATTCAGGAACCACAGACACCGTGGAAGCTGCAGGCCGTGTTCCCCAGGTGAACAAGAGCAGGAGGTGAGGCATAATCAGGGGTGACCCCTGCCCTGCCTCACCATCCTGTGCCCATCTGGCACGGCCAGCTCCCCTTAGCCCACGGGGCTCCAGCCCCCCGGCGTGGCTTCTGTAAACAGCATTGCTCTGAACTGTGCACTAGGTTAATATTCTTATCAAATTGTCTTAGAACCATTTCCCTTCAGTGTTTGGGGGACTCTGTATTACCTTAGGAAAAACAAAATAACAACTTTAACAGCTCACATAATTAGACAGCATTCAAAAACCCTGCATGGACAAGCTACATGCTCATCTTTAGTTTCTAAACAGTGTGTCAAAATGGAAAAAAGAAAATCAATAATCTTCCAAAAGAAAACACAATCAAAGGGTTGCGCAGTCTCATGGAATATTTCAAACTTTTCCCTGATGAGGGAATTTCTCCAAAGAGAAAGTCATTTGTGAGGTTCTGTGTTCACCATTAAAAGCAACACGGAGTTAATTGGCTTGTACAAATCTCAGAGCTGCCACACGAAGGCTCTTTGTAAAGCAGAGATCAACTGGCGCTGGTGCGCCTCCGTCCCCCACAGTGGCACCTCGCTTTCCCAGGAAACTGGGACAGTCTGCGCTTTCCTCAGCCGCAGCTTCTGTCAGTTCCCATTTCTAGATATTTGGCAGTTCTGTGGTTTGTGTCAGGACCATTGAGCATCTATCTGGAAAGTTCCCTCCACCCGAATACTGTCGACTCAGGGGGCAGTGCCAGTGCCCACCCCCCAGGACACCCAGCCATGCTGCTGACCTGGGCCTGTTCCTGTGGTCCTCCAGCCCTCTGGAGGCCCCAGCTGTCCTCGGTGGCCACCCCAGTGACGTCCCTCTCACCCTGCAGTCACTGAGCACGGGCCTCACACACGTCCCCGTTACATACTCAGTCTTGGCTTGAGACACAGAGGAAGTCTGGTATTATCTTTTTACTTGTCTTTGTAAAATGCAGCACTTGATGCTATAGAATGGCCCTGATTTTATGTGCACAGAAAATCATAAAAAGCAGTCTGGCCAGAGAGCACATGCGGCCCTCCCTTGCATGACTGCCTCTCGGAACTTCAGGGAACACCCAACGTTCTCCCATCCACAGATATTTTAAATGGAGCTCCTACCCTGCTTGGACCCCAATGACCTGGGGGCTTGTGCATGGCCTGGACTCTACCCCTGTTTTTCCCAGGACAGTCCACCCAGTTCTCATGGGAATCGGGAAATTTTTCTTCAGCTGGGGCAAATAGGTGTGTTTCAGCATGTGCAACCCCCGGCAGTCCCCCAAAGGCTATGTAATATGAGTATTTTCCAGGAAGAGGGTCCAGAGCCTCTGACACACCCTCAGCTGAAATCAAGTGCCATCAGTGATGGTGATTCTCCCTGGATGGACAGCCCACCCCGGAGCTCAGCTGCCCTAGTGGAGTGGCATGGCTGGGCCTGGCTAGGGCTGTTTTTCCTCTTTTCTTTACCACGTCAGTAACCAGTACTTGGCTGCTGCGAGACTTTTAAGGCAACAACAACAAAACAAATCCCATGGTGTATTAGCAAACATCTTTGAGTTTAATGTAGCTTTGTTCTCTTGCCAGTGCATAAAAAATATCCGCCTGGTGCTCAGGCGGCCCACTGAGATGTGAGTATTAAGGAGGACACTGAAGCTCCCTGTGTTCCATTACTCGGCTTCTTAGGAGAAGCCCTCAGCTTCCTGCAGGAGGGAAAACCACAAGCATCAGGAATCCAGGGCACTTCAGAAGCCGCAGCTGATTTCAGAGGGTGCAGCCCGCCTCAGAACCCCGGGCTGGGCAGACACAAGGGGCCACAGTCAGATGTGTCACATACGCGACTTCCCAAGAGCTGCTGCCTCTGCTAGGCCCTTCATTGACATAAGTCCCGGGAATAACGTCTCTTTTCATGCAAGGTCTGTGCAGTGAGATCTTGGAAGGTTGAGAGGGGACAACCATCTGTCCCTAGGCAGGGTCCTCTCTAGCGGAGCCCCCAGCAGACAAAGCTCAGGAAACCAAAGTTGTGTCTGGGGTCCCGGGTCACAGGAAACCTGCTGTGTGTGCCCAGAAAGAGGTAGAAACTGCAGGTATCTTCGCCCCAGGAGGGTCAGCAAGGAGGGCCAGGAGGGTGAAGCAATCTTGGAGTTGGTCCTCTCAGGCAGGAGCCTGGCTGCCCAGTGAGGACACCCACTGCTTCACCACATCCCCCCTCCTCTGGAAGCGGGAGCACCCATGCCCTTCAGGGAACTCCAAAAAGCCACCCATTTCCAAGGTCACCATAGGGGCACTCTCACTTGGGGCATTCTCATGGGTCAGTACCTTACACTGGAGTCCTCCAGAAAAAAAGATGGAGACGGGTCCTCGGGAGCTGAGCCCACGATGGGGGAATGGGGAAGGGGTGGGGGGAGACAGGGACAAGGACCAGCCACAAGTGTTGTGCTCAAGGCCCCAACATCAGGCAGCAGGGAGAGTCCTCAAAGCCTCCTGAAATTGCCCACCTGGAGGACAGGGGACCCTGTATTCATCTACCTCTTCTGTCCCCCACTGGGACATCCCCATAATGCTAGGCTATGCTTGCTGGCTCCCACAGTGTTGAGAAAGTCCCAGAAGTTGAGGATGGAACACTACGCAGTGATGGTCAGGGTGGGACACAGCTGGACCCAGGCCTGAGTGCTCCCAGAGCAGAGCGCCATGGCTAGGGACAGCCTGGGGAGACAGCAGCACCTGCCGTGGCCGGTATCCACACATTGTGACCCCAGCTGTCTCGCTTCTCAATTCGCAGGTAACTAAGCACACCCTGAATAGAATAGAACAGGCCCCTCCATCTGGGGAACCAGACCATCAACTGAAATAGCGACCATCAGTCAAGGTCAAACAGCCCTGTCTCAGCTCTGAGGTCACCAAGCAGTGGCCCAGTCCAAACTGGGTCCTGGCAAAGAGCAGAGAAGAGGTACAGGAGTGGCCAGGGCAGGGCGGCAGTTGAGGAGCCAGCCTGCTGCCTGCCCATGCTACAGCTGAGGACCCTCTGCTCAGACAGCGCAGGCCAGTGCCATCCACGCAGTGCACCTCCCTCCCCACCCAGGCGCTGCAGCTCCCACAGACCCGCCGTGGGGGGGATTTCCAAGAAGCTGCTGCCCTGGGCTGGTGCAAGCCCAGAGGCCTCCGCCTGACCCAGCTCAAGGCTGCAGTGCCACTGCTGGCTGATGGGATGTGCCAGCGGGTTCAGGAGGACGTTAACAACGCTAAGGAACAACCAGGTCACTGGCCACCCAACTGGCAGAGGACCAGCCTGTCACACCTGCAAGGCCTGCACGTCCATACAGACCACACCGCACCCCAAAGAGCACACGCGGCACGCGTCCCAACCATCCCGCAGGCGCCTCGCCCTTGGCAACCGCAGGGTGTGCTCCTGAAGGAGAGAGGAGTGCCGGGCAGCTGAGGACCCCACGTCCTCACCCTTCTTGCATCGGGTCCCCAGGTGATGAGCACATGGGCCTCTGTCAGCAGGAGGAGCCAGTGTGGCTGGAATCCCCCTGGTCTGAACGTCCAGACAGGTCTGCTGTTCCTCCTCAGTGTAGCGCCAGCCCCCGGGGCATGAGCACGGGGACACCGCACACCTCCACCTGGTGGCAAAGGCCTCCACAGGGAGCAGCAGCCCCAGGGGGGCTTACAGACCCCTCCCCAGTGCTGTGATAAAGGAAGCGACAGACAGACCCCACCCCAGAGAGCTTGGGGAAAGGCCTGGGAGGACCTGGAGAGGGGGCTCCCCTGGAAGATGTAGGATCCCCATGCCTGGTCCTGAGGCCACCAGACCTTGCAAACACGATATGTTCCACCATGTCGCCGTAGGAACGCATACGCATCTGAATAAAATCAGACCAGATCGGCAAGCTCTGAAAGGCTGGAAAAGCCACGGGTCACTGCTATGGTCATGCTGGCCCCCCTCCAGCAGGTAGAGAGGCTCGAGTCCCCAGGGTCCCAGCAGCCCTCTGCCCACACACATCAGGGAGCTCTGGTCACCAGCAGGGCATGCAGCAGGCCAACACAGGAGCTCTGGTCACAGTGCGCACCACCCTTGGAGCAGGGCATGTGGGCAGGAGCACGGGGACCACAGCGAGAACGAGAGCAGCCTTCCTGCCAAGGCCAGAGGAGGAGATCAGAGAGCATGCTCAGGAGGCCACAGTGTGAGCCGTGTCAAATGCTGCTCGGAGGCCAAGGATAACAACCCTCACCAATGAGAACAGACGCCGGCCCTGCGCCAGAGAGGAAGCTGCCCCATGCCTGCTGCCTGGCCATGTACCTCACTCACAGCAGCCCTGGGGTAGAATCAGCCTTGTGAGGTCACCGCCCATCGTGAAGGGAGCCAAGACTGGCAGGTTGCTGGCTGAGGCTGCCAGCTCCCACCGGCAAGGTAGAACGTGAGCCCAAGACTTGCACGTTCTTCCTGGTCTGGAGCTGCTCAGCCTACGAGGAAGTGGCCTTCACTGGGGCCACCACCGGGGAGAGGCAGATGGAAGCAGGTGGAGTGGCTCCCCAGGTGGAGAGGTGGCAAAAAAGCAGGCATTGGGCAGGGAGAGAAGCAGGGTGCTAAGGGGAGCGTGGGGGGGTGGGGGGACTGAGAAGGAGTGCACACCACGAGAGGGCTTGGGTGACAGGAGGGGACCAAGGCAGGGCACCAGAACCACAGGGGAGTGGCCTCCTGCCTCCCACAGGAAGGAGCGAGACGACGGGCGTGAGGGGGAGAAGGGGGATTCAGGTGGCAGCTTCTGTCTTCCGCAGCAGCGGGGGTGACAGTTTGGCCAGAGTGGGAGCTGGAGAGTTGGGGAGATTTGGAGAGAATGAAACAGATGTGAAAAAGCCATTGCCGGGAGTCGAGGAGTAAACTGGCTGGAGAACGGTAATGGTGCCATTAGGTGACTCTGATGGCCCTGCTGCAGTTAGAGTCATGAATTCATAATGAATTTATTATTTACACCACCACCTACTGCCATAAAAGATGGAAACCGCTCACTGTGAGAGGCACAAATTCAGCTGAAATTTACCAGGAGAATCAGAAGGGGCAGGAGGGAGCGGCGGGGAGAGAGGTGTATCGACAGAAGCAACCTTGAGCTAGACATTTAACCCCAAGCTTTCTGGACGCTGGGACAGCAACAAGAACTTGCTATCTGCTTGGGTGTGCCTGCCTGAGAGCATCCCCTCAGCCTTGGAGGCAAAGGAGGTCCTGAAGAGGACAGTGACTTCCACTGCAGGTGCTACTGCAAGCCCTTCTCCCCCAAGACAGAGGAGACACTGAGCACATGCCTTTCAGAGCAGGCGTCCAAGGGAGCACGGCCATCACCGGGGCCTGTGGACAATCTGCTCCAGACTCCTGCCCTCACACTCGCTCTCAGCAGACGGCATCTAGGCCGGCAGTGGCCGTGAGGAGTCAGGGGAGGGTGAGAGGCACAGGATGTTCAGTGAGTCGGGTCTTTCTTGGTGGCCAACAGAAAAGCCATTGCTGCTCTGAGAGCTGCTCCCAGGGACAGCACCAGGTGTGCTGGCCACGTCCACCTACAAGGAGTCAGCCACCATCCAAGTGGCTGCAGCAACCATACATTTTCCCAGACAGAGAAACAAACTTGTTTAAGGCAGGCAGCGATCTCCGTCTTATCTGTGAGACAGCACAAAGGACAGTAGCGGTGGCACAAGTGACGGAAACATCTCCAGGAAGCAGAGATGGAGCATCTCCAGGCAGTTACTTTCTCCTGCAGCTCTAAGGCCCACCGTGAGGCGCAGGATGGGCAGGGTTAGGACACAACCTAACTATCCCACAGTAGAGGGTCAGCTGAAATCTACAGCCCTCGGAAAATACAGTTACAGAAGTACGCTTGCTGACATGAATTCATTACGGGGGAAGTGTTTCCTGTTATAGTAACAGGGAAAAAAACAGCTTACAAAGCGAGATGTGGGACTTGGGGTCTGTGTAGGATGCGACATCGCAGCCAGCCAATGGCCTACGAAAGCACCAAAAGCCAGACTTGAAAAGAGGAGGGAACCGAGGGGGCAGGAAGGTCTAGATGAGCAGATGTCACGGGAGGAGTCCTCGGGAGCTGACAACCACCAGAGCATTCTCCTGTGAGGCCACCAGCAGGTTTGGGGCACAGTCTGAGGATCTGGCTTTGTCCCCCCTGAAGACTCCAGTGAGGGAAAGAAATTCCAGCATAGCTGCTTGTTGGGACCTTTTACCTCCCTTGGGACCGCGGCCATTGTTGGGTGTTGGCTGAGGCGGCCTCATGGGTTAGCATTTCCGTATATGTGACCTGGCTGGATCGGCGTTCACAGGCTTTTGACCTCAGTCCCGCCTAATGGCTTAATGTGAAATCTGCCTAGGCCCCTTAGTGATAGTGACGTCACTGCTCCTTATTGGTTCTCGCTACTGTCTTTTCTTACTCCCTCCTATCACTATATAACCTTGTCCCTGACACAATAAAGTTGAGATTGTGGCACCTTCACGGTTGACTCATCTCCCGACTTGGTGTGATTGTGGGCCAGGTTGGGTGGCAGGCGATACTTACCCTCTCGCTCAGCCCAGGAGACACTAGCTGGTCTAGTGCGCTTCACTACCTCTGTCAGAGGGCGGTTCCCACAGCTGGTGCCTTGGAGACCACAGGCTGGTCTCCCACGTACCCTTGTCGCAGGGAGCGACAGCTGCTGACTGTCCTGCTGCTGGCAAGATGAAGGCCCCAAACCGAAAATCAAGCACTTAAAATCAAAAGGCGCTGGACGTACATATCAAAGACAGACTGTTCGCAGGAGGACAGTAGGTGACCTCACAGAAATATCAACTTAAAGGGCCACATGAAATACAGAAGAAAACACAGAAGAAATAGACCAGGTCATGGGAGACATGGAATACTATCACGTGCCACAAGTCTGACGTGCGTGGAACTAGAGCCCCAAAGGGTGGAAGAGAAATGACGGGGCAGGAACGCTATTTGAAAACAGCCGAGAATCATTCAGAACTGATGGAAGCCATTAATGCACAGATTGACAGCCCCAGTGAAGCAAGAATCAGAAAGACCCATACAAGCAAAAGTGCATTTTAAAATGTCATAGTCCAGCTACTAAACACCAAAGATAAAGAGGAAAATCATTTTTATTACTTTTTATTTTATTTTTATTTATTTTGGGGGGGGGTACTGGGGATTGAATTCAGGGGCACTTGACCACTGAGCCACATCCCCAGCCCTATTTTGTATTTTATTTAGAGACAGGGTCTCACTGAGTTGCTTAGTGCCTCGCTGTTGCTGAGGCTGGCTTTGAACTCGTGATCTTCCTGCTTCAGCCTCCCAAGCCGCTGGGATTATAGGCCTGTGCCACCTTGCCCAGCTGAAGAGGAAAATCTTATTATTGGACAGACAAAACAGCCAGATTACCTTCAAAAGAACATGGATTGGAAGAATTAATATTATTACAATATCCATATTACCCAAAGCAATATATAGATTCAAGACAATCCCCATCAAAATTCCAATGGCATTTTTCACAGAAGTAGAAAAAATAATTCTGAACCTTTCCCAGTACCTCAAAAGATCCTGAATACCAAAGCAATCATGGAAAGAAAAAGTGGAGGCACTATACTTCCTCATTTCAAAGTAAATTCCAACATCAGGGCAGTCAAAAGGCGTGAAGTGGGGAAAAAATCAGACACACAGACAACGGAGCCTAGCAGAGGCCTAAAGTGAGCTACAGCGCAGCTGTCAACTGACCCTCTACAAGGGCACCAGGAACAGAGTGGAGAAAGGACGGTCTCTCCTGCAAGCAGCGCTGGGCAACCGGACGTCCACGTGCAGAAGAGGAGTTGCACCTCGCCTCACACCTACGCAGAGATCAGCTCAGATGGAAGAAGATCTAATGCAGCATCCAGAGCCTCAAAGTCCAGAGGAAAAGGCGGGAATGCCCTTGACTGGGCCTTCCCAAGAAGGTTGGGGTCTCAGGCAACACAAGCCACAATCACTAGGACGACACGAAACTAAAAGCACCTGCCCAGCAGAGGAAGTGACCGCGGGAGTGGAAGGAGCCTCCAGGTGGGGGGGACGTCTGCGAGCCATCTGTCTGCTCAGGGTCACATCCAAAGCTGGTAAGGAACTGCCACAACTCTGAAGCAAAACAGGAAGAGCGCCGTTAGGAACGTCACAGGAACTGAACAGGCGTCTTCCTAAGAAGACGCGCCAGGGGCCAGGGGGTGTCTGAAGAGGCTCAGCACCACGAACCATGAGGAGGTGCCATGGGAAGTCACCAGCACCCCTTAGGATGGCCACTGTCAAGAAGACGAGGGAGAACAAAGTCAGAGGGTGTGGAGGAAAGAGACGGGCACTGTTGGCGGGAAGGTAAACGGGCCTGGAAAACAGTATGGGGGTCTCAAAAATTAGAAATAAAGCTCCCAATGATCCGTCTCCTGGGAATGTACCTGGGAATCAGCACCTTGTTGGGATATCTGAACTCCGGGCTCACAGAAGCACTGTCCACAGCAGCCAGATACAGAAATGACCCAACTACTCACCACCAGGTGGATGGTCAGAGAAAGTGCCAGCTAGAGGGATGGCAGATAGACAGGCATGGACAGGTAGGAATTTTACCCAGCCTTCAAAAGGAAAGAGTTTCTGTGGAATCTGTGAAAGTCCAAACACAGAGAGCAAAAGAGGGATCACCAGGCCCCAGAGGGGGTGGGAGGAGGAGGCCAAAGGGAACAAACTCGCAAGTTAGCAGGAAGGATGAGTCTAAAGATGGACAGTCCATCATGAGGACTCTGCTTAATAATATCGTATCATAGCTGGAACCTGCCATGGAAGCAGATTCCAGGGGCTTTTACCACAAAAAGTAGCTAAGTGAGGAGACGGATGGGTCAACTTGTTGACTGTAGGAATCATCTAATTACGTCTATATACGTCAAGACACACCGCGTCGCTTTAATATGTTCAGCATGAGAGAGCAGTGACAACCTGGCATCACCCCTCCTACACACAGTGAGCAAAAGAGGCGGAGGGGTCAGCAGGACCCTGAAGGGACGGGGTGTCACCAGAGACAGCAAAGGATACTAGGAACATTTTTATGCCAAGGAATTTGAAAACTTAGATGAGAAGGACAAATTTTTCCAGAACAAATCTTTCAAAAACTGGCATGAGGGAAAAATAGAAGATTTACATAGCCCTGGATTGGTTTTCCAAAAACTGAAGCAGTAATGAGAAGCTTTCCTATAAAGACAACCCAGAAGTTGGTGGGTTCCAGCCCAGCCCAGCAGAAAGGGAGGGAGGGGAAGGAGAGGGAGAGGGAGAGGGAGAGGGAGAGGGAGAGAGAGGAAAAGGGAGGGAGGGGGAGAGGGAGAGGGAGAGAGAGGAAAAGGGAGGGAGGGGGAGAGGGAGAGGGAGAGGGAGGGAGGGGGAGAGGGAGAGGGAGAGAGAGGAAAAGGGAGAGAGAGGAAAAGGGAGGGAGGGGGAGAGGGAGAGGGAGAGAGAGGAAAAGGGAGGGAGGGGGAGAGGGATAGAGAAGGAGAGGGAGGAAGAGGGAGAGGGAGAGAGAGAGAGGCAGAGGCCAGCCAGGCCCAAGGGAGAGAAAGAGAGACAGAGACAGAGAGAGGGGGGCAGAGGCCAGCCAGGCCCACGACTCAGAAGCGAATCTCTCCAGACCTTTACAAAGGGTGACACCAACTGAAATTGTGCTTTTAGAGAAAAAAGGGGAAATCTTCCCTATTGATTTCATGATCCTGATACCAAAACATGACAAAGATACTACCACAAAAAAAAAAAAGAGGAAACTATAGACCAAGACCAATGTCATTCACAAACATGCACAGAAATCCTCAGAAGAGCATCAGCAAGGTGAGTCTGGGGTCCACATCACCACCAAAGGGGGCTCACTCCAGAACCAGGGTCAAGTTAACATTCAGGTACCAAAGACGTCATTCACCTCGTCAACAGAGGAAAGGACAGCAGATGAAGGAAAGCCCTTGTCCGTGTTCGGTCCACACCACAGCGTAGACGCTCGGGAGACGGACAGGAGGCAGCTTCCTAAACACCGTGAACAGCCTGTCTTTGAAAAGCCTGCTGCTAACAGCACGCCTGATGCACAACAGCGAGCCCCCTTCCTGTGGGTTTGGGAAGACCATGGCCATCAATTCCCTTAGAGACTGTGCTAGAAAGACCATGCCAGGGCAATGAAGAAAATAAATAGATCAGAACTTAAAAACAACGAGCCTAGGAGACAGTTCACTATCTCAGAGGTCACTAGTCTCCCGCCATGACTTCCTAAACAATACAGGAAAACAGGGGCTGCAGCATTTGCATCATAGTAGGAATTATAAATAATCTAGAGATGAGTTAAGGAGAGGACTGTGTAGGCTCCATGCAAATACCATGCAACTCGCACCAGGGGCACGAACGGCTGTGGGCTTTGGTGTCCAGGAGAGTCCTGGAGCCACTCCCCTGAGGACATGGAGGGATGACTGTATGCATTCTATGACCAAGCAGTGCTTCTCCTGGAGGAGGTCCCCAAGAAAAGGAATGCATACACCCCAAAAGACACGTGCAAGACACGTGCAACAACGTTCACAACACCCTGACTCAGAACTGAACCGGCTGTCAGCTGTGGTGTGTGTGGGACACAGTGGCACAGTAGAGAAGCATCTGGCTGACGCCCAGTGGGGCACAAGAGTGCGTGATGTGGGGTTCCATCATGGGAAGCCCTGGAACAGGAAAACTGAGCCTCCTGAACCTCGAGGGCTGCGATCAGTACAGCGTCACATCCTATCTCCTGGATGGAGTCTTCCGGGACCTTCCAGGGTAGTGGGAGTGCTTGCTACCTTTGTGTGAGTGGCAGCTGCCTGGGTGCACCAAACCATTTGCTAGATCAGTGAAGTTGATTGCATATCTCTTATAGCTTGGTTAAAAGCAAAACAAGGGGGCTGCAGCTGGGGCTCAGTGGCAGAGCACTTGCCTAGCATGTGTGAGGCACTGGGTTCCATCCTTAGCACCACATAAAAGTAAGTAAAATAAAGGCATTCTGTCCATCTACAACTACAAAAAAAATTTTTTTTAAAAAAGCAAAACAAGGTGAAGTCAACCCCTTATCTTAACAATGTAAAATGAAGCCTGAAACAACACACAGAGAAAGATGAAAACTTATCTGTCTACAGGTGCTGGGCGAATGGAGGGGGAGAGGTATTCATTTTTAAAATATCTGTATATTCTTGTTTTCAATTGTATAAAAAATTTGAATCACTCGTATGATTTTCAGAAAAACCTACCAGGAGGCCTATCAAAGACCTTGTTCAGTCTGCATCTCACTGGATCAAGCTTCGAGGAGAACGTGGCATCCAGGTTCCGGGGCCAGCCTGTCCCATCACCAGTGTAGGTGAATCAGCTGTAGCACTGTGCCAAATTCTCCGTGAAACCTGAGCTCCTCTGAGGGCCGCTGTGGCTGGCGTGGGGCCACGGAGCGTGTGGTGTGTGTGGTACTACGTCAGCCCTGGCTGAGCACGCAGAGCAGAGCAGCCCAGCCCGCCTCCATCTGCACTCTAACACACGTCCTTGAGAAGCCACCCCAGGGTGACCGGGAGGCTCTGAGGTCTCCTCGTTAGCACAGTGTTGGTTTTACGGCGAAGAACAAAGAAAGCCCTTTTTATTGCCACCCGCGGGCGGCCTCTCCTGGCCTCTCTTGCTGTCGGGCTCTGCGGTCTATTCCCCACACGGGAGGCTCTCACCGGGAGTCAGGTCCAGCTCATGCTCACCAGAGCAGGCCATTCTCCCATCCCACACTCTGTTTATTCCATCTAGATCTGCATGATTTCAGAGACGTCCCCTCAAAGCCACAAGCAATCATTTCTACACCTTTCCCTTTATGACTTACCATTAAGGGACTCAAAAGCGCTCCTTGACCTGCGGAGTTGGAGATGATATTCTCAGGCTGGGAATTCCAAGGAGGGTGACATATGGTTCACATCAGAAAGGGTGGATTATCCCGAGGACTTCCATTTAAGGTTGCTGAATTATGCATTTTCTTGAAACATTTCAACAAGAATTCTTGCCCTGCAATGTGTGTTTGAGTGTGATAGAGAACTCACGCCCCCAAAGTCTCAAAGGGTCAGAGAACTGTATTTATTGACTCTCTACAAAGCACCAAAAATCCAATGAATCAGTCCCTCTGATCTTATTACACGCATCAAATTTAGGGTCTGTACTTTCCTTATACAAAATCTAGTTGCAAAACCTCATAAATCTTTGAAGAAGTCATACATTAGGACTTTTCTTAAATACAGTATTTATAGGGTTGTAGATTTCATTTTGAAGCACAGATCAATAAGGACCCACACTACAGTGAGCTGTCGCATAAGTTGTGAGCGGGGGAAATCAACACATTTAAAGAGAAAACACGAGCTTCATCATTCCTTGCTAATTTCAGATGAAATTAAGGAGGCAGTAATTGTCATTCTGCTGGCAGCACCAACACCCTATCCAATTCACTCCACATCGAGAGCTAAGATAAATGCAAAACCAAAAAAGCAGACACAAGACAAATGGATCATACTCTATCAGGCCTGCAGTTAATCACCGCTGCCCCCAAAGTGACTTCATTACGGGAACCAAGAAAAACAGAGCACAATTATGCAGTTTAAAAGGTTTCAATCAGAATGATGAATGGTGGTCTTTGGGTAGCTTATTAACATGTTTGGAATCTTATTTGTTGTTGTTATTTTTCTCAGGAGAGAAGACCTGGAAGGACAGCATACCTCTAAGACTCTCCTTTGGAAATCTCTAGCTACAGGACGATGTGTGTCCTGTTAAATTCTTGCTCAAATGGCACAGGAAGTTCCAGAATTCAGAGTGGCCCACCCTGGGGTGGTCTGACTGGACCCCGCCCTTTGCAGAAGGGAGAGCCAAGACCAGGCAGGGAAGGGATAGAGGGGTCAGGCGCTGCCCACCACTCAGCCAGGACCTCACCCCACCCCTCTCCAGCGCTGTCTTGAAGATGTGTCTGGCACCAGCTCATTGCCATGAAGTCCACAAGGGGGACGTGAATAAAGGACATGCTGAGACACGAGATCCAAAAGGAACCTAACCACAAGACAGCCTTTCATGCCACAGGCAAGTTTGAGAGCCAGGAGAGGGCCCCTTCCCCCCTCGGAGCATCTGCGGGATCCATCGCTTTCGTGCCTTTTCTGGCATCTTTGAAAACACTAACAGTTTTTTCTGTTTTCCTTACAAAGTTTACTTTAAACACATCTTGGAGGCTGCATGAAAGCAGCCCTGAAGTTTCCCCGAACACTGTTTTCCTCCACACTGAGCTGTCAGTCACCACGGCTCTTGGCCAAGATCGCCCGTGCCTGTGGACGTTCAGCTGAGGAGCTGGGGGCCACAGTGGGCTTCGTCTCAGAGGAGTGGGGAGGAGGGACCGCAGCCACTTATCAGGACTCCTTCTGAAACTGACTTCACACAAAACCTCACGGGCCCCCTTCCACCCAGCCGCACGTCACTCAGGACTGCCCAGAGCGGGTCGGGATCACTGCTTCAGTCCCCTACAGCAGCCGCAACAGGGCACCACAGGCTCAGTGGCTGAAGAACTTGGCCTCTCCCTGGTGGAGGCCGAACTCCAAGCCCAGGCGTCGGCAGGGCCGGCTCCTTCTGAGGCTCTGGGGGAGTGTCCATGGCCATCTTCCCACCTCTGGAGTCCATTGTGCCCGAGCTCACCACCCTCCAGCCCAGGTGCCTTCCGGCTCAGTGCTGACCCTCTTGCTGCCTCACCTCAGGCCTAGAGTCACGGGGTCCCCCCCCACCTGAGACCTCCAAAACTATGAGCCAACAAAACCTCTTCCTCCTTTAAAATCGCTCTTGTCCAGCTTTTTGGTCCCTGCACAAGGTGGTGGCAAAGCTGACTAAAATACCGTGTCAGGTGTGCTCAGTCCTCAGGGCCAGGGCATGGGTGTCTGCGAGGCCACTGAAGGGAAATGTCACGGGATCCAGGGGGCCTGGAAATCACGGGGAGGTGTTTTCATATCCAAAGCAGCCCGCTGGACTCTCGGAATTAACAGTAGCATTACCGAACAGAGGGAAACCCAGAGGTCCTCCAACCCAGGACCTTTCCTGCTAAGAGCCATAGCCAAGTCGGAATGAACAGCATTTTTGCCAGAACAGAGTGGTTGAGAGGTGACACCAGCAAGCCATTGAGATGATAATGGTTATGTTAGGCTGTGTATTCAATTGTATATTAGACCCCTGAAGTCCCTCTCAGGCCTGCTACTTTGGAGTTCTCGTGGGGAATTCCCGGAGAGTTCCCATTGGTTGGGGAAGTGTGGGAGGAGGGACTTCCGGAGGAGGGATTTCCGGAGGTGGGATTTCCGGTTGGTGTGTGGCGTGTCCCGGGAAAAGGCCACATGCGTGGCGTTCGAGGGAGTGTGGAGAATAAAGGAGTTCCTGTTTTGAACCTACAAGGCTGTGTGGCGGCTCGGTTATTTTGTGCCCAGCCAGACTGCGGCACTTTCCCACTGTGAGGACGGCACTGTTGCCACCAGAATGCAGGATCCATCACCCAGGCTGCAGGTAGCTGCACCACCATGTCCCTGGGAAACTGAGACGCAGATGTGAGAAGTGAGGTCACCGGACACAAGGCCACGCGAAACAGCCTGAACCGTTGGGATACTAGGCAAAGCCTTCCCCGGCTCTCGGGCAGCTGCATTCAGGGAGGTGCCCTGAGCCAATGCCAGGACCCTAAAACTCCCCGATAGTGGGGCACATGTCAGGGTGGAGCTTGCCTTCACGGACACTAAGTCGTGACGGACGCAGGCCCAGCAGAACAACCATCTTCCACGTGTATGTTACTGAGCCACACTCTCTTGGATCACTCTGAACCTTGACATCACAGAAGCTCAACCTGTGCTGAAGAGCCCTCACGGCCCGGGGACCACAGGTTCAGAGCTGGGCTTCCTACCTTGGGATTCCAGCCAGAGCCAGTGGGTTTCTCTGCCCTCACAGTGGTGGATTTCCTGCAGTTGGAAGGAGCTCTGGGCTTGTGGATCTGGGGCTCACTCACCAGGGCCGAGACAAGCCGCAGGGACGTAGCCAGCTGACCAGGCCATGCTTATTGGCTCCTGTTGATTAAGTAAATTGCAGCTCAGAAATGTGTTTGAGGAAGTGATTTCGGGAAGCTATTGTTCTTGTCTCAAAACTCACAAGTTCAGAAGATGCCTTGAAATGTCTCTTCATTAACTACTGTCACCAACAGAGGCCTGAGCAAGATAAATTCATCCCTGTCCAAAACTGAACTCATGGAGTGGAGATCAGGGTATTGGAAGAGCGAGCAGCACTGCTCCAAGGGCCCCCAATCTGAGCAGGGAGCTCCAGGGGCAGGAGCAACAGGCCAGCGACCACTCCCCCCAGCTTCTCTGGGGAAATACACCCACTCAGGGCTCGTACAGGGGCTGGACACAAACTGCTGGCGGCATGTGCCATCACTGCAGGGCAGCACTCACCAGCAGACGAGCGTGGTAGCACCCCATCTTCAGCTTCTGAAAGGTGCATCCACTAGTGCATGCTCACCTCGTGCAGGAGGCGTGGTCCTCGAGGACCCGACACCCAGAAGGAAACCTCCACCCGCAGCTGGGCCATGACAGAAGCAGCATTCACACCTGGCCCCTGTTCCAAGCCCAGCTCTTTGCACCTGGTGTTTCATGAGCCTGAATCCTGGTCACTGTAATTAAGAAAGCAGGAAGTACCAAAGTCAGGGCTTGCATGTGCCCACAGGGTCCACACTGCAGTCTGGGGTACTGTAGCCCCCACCCACTCCTTGCTCCAAGCCAAAGCTCTAGCCCACTTGGCCAAGTTAGCAGACCTGGGTCTACAGTGTCCCGGGAGCTTGCCTTGGAGACTAGCTTCCTTCCAGAGAGCATACTCCTGATCAGCAGCCTGGGTGGCACGACATAGCATTGACCTCAGGTGTGCTCCATCCCAGGACACGCCGAAGAAAAAGAGGGGTGGGGTGTGTTGGAGGGGTGGGCAGGACAGGAGGAGACCCTGGCTGAGCTTTCTAAACCTATTTCCAGAGTGGGAACTTGGGCGAGGAGAGACGCCAAAGGCAGACCTCCCCAGGATGTCTCTGCCGTCACTTTCTGTAAGCTGGAGGGCCATCTGTGCTTGAAGACTTCACTCATGAGATTCAGAGGGGAGCACCTTCTGAGACACACATGGATGACACTGAACCTCAAAGGGCAAGGAGATACGGTCCTCTTCCCCTTTCACCAGGCTCTCCCTGCCTCTGATGCAAGCTGCTGACCCACCCCTCCCCAGCTATTCAATGAGCTTTGAGGCCTTGGGTCTAAGTGGTGTTTAGGTGGGGCACTTGGGCAAACCACATGGTCCTGCTTCCCATCATCACCCTCACTACAAGTTCCTCCAACAGCCCCGAGTCCCCAACCTATGGGCTCTGCACTGTGTGACTGCAGAATGATGGCCACAGTCTATGGAGGAGGTCACCCCCAAGGGCTAATTTTTTAACGTTTTGGGATAACAAGGTGTTTCTAAGAGGAGAAGTATTGCCGTGCCCTTCACCCAAGCACCTCCAATATCCACGGTCAACCACTTGCCCTCTGTGAGGGGCAATCCCATTAAGCCTAATTGCCCAGCACAGATGCTGGCGTTCCAAGCTGAGAACAAATGAGTTGCAATTTAGCTTTGTTGTTTTTTTTTTTTTTTTTAACTTTCCATTTTGACCTTTCTTCTAGAGCACTTAAGGAGATACTTCTAAAACTATGACCCCAGCAGGCTCCCTGGGGTGGTAGGGCAGGCAGGAACATGAGCAGCCTGGTCATGCTGCTGCAGCTGCAGACACACAGGGAGGCAGAAAGCAGAGGGAGCAGGCGGGAGAAGACAACTCCTCATGCAGAGACCCCAGGAAGCAGCCATGCCTCTAGAGGATGCCGATACGGAATCTTATTCTGAATCCTCATATTTCCAAGATGGAAAGGCAAGAGGCCTAGCTATCTGAGGGTCCCTGCAATGATGAGGGGTGGGTAGGCAAAAAGGCCACCCGGGCACCAGACTTGTCCTGCAGCATCATTTGCCAAGTGGACAGCAGCTGGGTGAGCAGAAGTAGCAGAAGAAAGTCCCAGAGACTTAGAGGGATATTTAGAAGAAGAGAAAATCCCACTAGTTTGAAAAAGGCAGGAGAACCTGCAAATTAAAGCAATGGGTAGCACTACACACCTGTGACAGTGGCCAAAGTCCAGGACCCTGACAACAGCAAGCACAGTCAGGACATGAGCAATGAGATCTCAGTCGTCTCTGGTGGGAATGCAGAGTGACCGGGGTGCTTTGCAAGAGCCTGGCAGCTTCTTAGAAAACTAAACACATGCTTTTCATGCAACCAGCAATTGTACTCTGGGTATTTATCCGGAGGAGTTGACAGCTTAGGTCCGCACAAAAGCCTACACATGAGGTCTGTAGCAGTTTATTCATAATTGTCAAAACCTGGAAGCAACCAACTGTCCCTCAGTAGGTGAACGCAGAGAGAAGCTGAGGGACATCCAGACAGTGGAAATGTGACTCCATGCTGAAAAGAAATGTGCCGTGCAGCCATGAAGAGACATGGAGGGATCTTAAATGCAGATGGCCAGATTCAAGACCCAGTCAGGAAAGGCCAGGTGCCATAGGATTCTAACTGGGAAGTCCTGGGAAAGGCGACTACGAAGACAACAAACAGATCTTGGTTTCCAGGAGTTGAGGAGCAGAGGGGGATGAATAGGCAGAGCACGGAGAATTTTTAGGACGGCAAAACTCTCGTGTGGTATTTCACTGGTGGATACTGCCATTAAACATTTTCAAAACCCATGGAACATATACCATCAAAAGTGAACCCCAGTGTAACCTGTGGACTTGGTGGTGATGATGTGCCAATGCAGGTTCGTCCTTCGTAACAAATGTGCCCTCCAGTGGGGGGTCAGCAGTGGGGGAAGGTGCCCATGCACGGGCAGGAGTGATGGGACATCTCTCTACCTTCCTCTCAGTTTTACTCTGAACCTAAAACTGTTCTAAAAAACTTAAGTCTTTGAGAAAAATAGAAAGAACACAAAAGAAAAGGAGGAAGACACACAACCACCACCGACCGGACTGCACAAACTTGGATGTACAAGACACACGAGTTAAAGGCCTCGGCCAGGTCCAGCACCACCTCAAGACGCTGAAAGTTCCACCTGCGTCCCTGCTGGGACCTTGTGCCCTCCACCGAGCACCTGCTGTGGGATCTCAGGAGCTCCGCCAGCACCTCTGTGGCAGCTGGGTCCACTCCTATGGCTGCTGTAACCAAGTACCCCAAACTGGGGGACTTGAGAGAGAATTGGTTCTTTCCGTCCAAAATCAAGTTGTGAGCCAGCCTCTCTCTCTCCAGAAGCTCGAGGGGGTCCCCCCGGCCTCAGCGAGCTTCTGGTGGCGCCAGTGTTCCTTGGTTTGTGGCCCCATCACAGCAACTGCTGCCTCCGTTGTCACCTGAGCATGTTTTCAGGGTGTCTTCTCCTCTCCTCATAAGGACATCAGTGACCAGATTTGAGCCCACCCTATTCCAAATGACCTCTTCTCAACTAGTTTTATCAGCCCTGTTTTCAAGTGAGGTCACACTATGTTCAGCCTCCAGCGAACTTTCTTGAAGCAATGAATTCAACCCCAGCAGCAATGGGACAGCAGCTCAGCCCTTCAGAGTGTCACCCTCCTCCTGTCCTCAAGTGGCATCGTCATCCCCTGTCTTACATGTACAGGCATCCTCTGGGAGGCAGGGGACACCAGTGCCCTTTTGTCATCCCCCAGAAGCACCCGAGGACACCCTCGACACATTCACCCCTCCACGTGTGTCTCTGGGGAGCCATGGCCTCTCCTCCACAGAGCCAGTCCCAGCCCTCCTGCTCAGGGCATCGCAGGTACAGATCTCAGCGCCCCCACCCCCTGCTCTCTGAGCCCCCTTCCTCCTCCTACAGCTGCTCCCCCAGCCTGGAATGAAGCTAGACCAGAGATGAGAAAGTGCCACCTCCCTCTGCCTGCTCCCCACCACGTCCTCCACGGGCACTGAGTCCAGAGCCAGACACCTGCGTGTTTGCAGGAAGGGGCAAGAGCTGGCCAAGCACAGTCCACAGTGCAGAGCGTGTAGGGCTCACGCTGCCCAAGGAGCACCTCATCCCCCAGGGCCCCATGGACGCAGCAGGGCAGGGGTCACAGACGTCCTTCACCTGGCCGCAGCTGGGCTCCCAGCATGCACGGTCCTCGAGGGCTTGGACCCAAACTGCAAAGTGACGTTTTTTCATTAGCTGGACAAGCCACATGTGCTATGGCACATTGCAATGCATTTGCCAGGCTTAAAGAGAGCGGCATCTCCATCTGTGTGCTTCTCAAAGCTGCCTCAAACTCAGGTTTTCTTTTATTTTGTCAGATATCCAGTTTCCACATCCAAATCTTGCTTAGCTCTGAGAAAATTCCTAAAAACTAAAAGTATATTAATATATAAATAATTTAATTTAAATCTGAAATATTCCTGGTATTTATACATAAAATATCGTAAAATCTAATACTTATACAATTAACTAGCAAAAAGATTTTAGAAAAGATTTTCCAGATGATCCAGAGAACCATGGAATTGAGGTTTCAAGATTCATTTTAAAAGTTCTTGTAAGTAATCATCTGCCTTCTGGGGTCTTTATTTCCCATGGTCCTGAGTCATCAGAGCAATCGTCTCCTGCTTGCCTTCCACACACCCATCACACACCCATTCCCTCGGCTTTGGCCTCCCAGGGTCTAAGGCTTCCCATCATTGGCACCTGCCTCTTCGTGAAGGGTAGACCAGGAGTAGGTGTCCACAGACTTCCTGAGCCCCAGACTTCCACTGGCCATGCCTTTCAACCATATTCTGACCCCAGATCACAGTCCTCAGACCTCCAAACAATGCACCTCCAGGCCACCTGCTTTGTAGGCTGATGGTGGCTGCACCTTGGCCAAGGGCAGAGGTGACAGCACACAAGAGGCAGCACACACTCGTGCCATGCAGACCCCAAGAGGCAGAGCCCACCCAGTACCACCAGAAGCACAGCTCACAGTTCCCGTGACTCTCAGGGCCGCTGCAGCCACACAAGGGGACACTCCTGGGCAAGGCTCCCCCACTGTGTCCCTGGACACAGACACGCCAGGCAGTGGAACCCAGAAGACCTCGCTTTGTCATCTGGGCTGAATGTCTTCTGTAGTTTAAGCCACTGTGAAGGAGGGAGTGCCAACCTCCAGAGCTGATCCTGTCAGCAACATGAGGTAGATTAGATGTGCTTTAATAATATGGATAATTACTAGCACTTCAAATTTAATTAAGAAAGATGCTTCTGGCTTTATTTGTATTGTGCTTCATATCTCTACTCATCTAACATCTAGGGATTAACAAGAAAAAGAATTATTTACACAAAATCTTCAGGTCCTCCAGAGAACAGAGCATATTCCAGCAGCTGGGACCTCTGTAGAACTGTTCAGATGCCAACCATCCCCTCTCCAACCACAATCTCAGTAGACACCTTTTTCCACCGGGCACATGTCCCAAAACCACCTGCCTGAAACCACAGATAGTTCCCGTCCCTCTGTGCACTGTGGGGATCTTTCCTCTACATGGGTGCCTAGGACAAAGATTAACTTATGAGCTAGGCACAGTAAGAGATTAGCAACAATAGCTAATAATTAAATAAAACAATTATAACCATATGCTGCAATGAAAGTTATGACAATGTGCTCTCTCTCTCCCTCCCTCCCTCTCTCTGAAAAGCCGAGGCATGCATTAATATTTCCCACCCACAAGGAAGTGCAACCTCAGAAAGCAAGGCTGTGAACAGGGCTGGGCTCTGCTACAGCACAGATGTTTTGCCCCACATGGGTCCAGAGCATCAGATCCAAAGGTGGTGTCGCACGTGGCCACTGGGGACAGGAGGAGGACAGGTTCCTATAGAACAAGCCATATCAGGGGTCTGAGTGTAATGGGGACCCCTCTATAGAGGAGAACCAGCAGGGCTTTGAGATGGGGCCTTGCCAGGCTTCCAAGAAGGGCAGGGTGACAATCAGATGGGGTAGAGAGGGCACAGGGTAGGCGGTTCCAGACAGAGAACAATTTCTCTGTGGAACCTAGAAATCATCCAGAGCTTTCCGTCTAGCCCCTCAGTTCCCACACAGGGCAACGGAGGGTTTTGGAAAACCCGTAAGAGCTTCCTCAGCCACCAGGCCCCAGGACGCGGTGTGGACGGCTGGGGCTGGTCTGAGCCCTGCCCGCTCTGCCTCCCTCTGGGCTGGTCCTCCCCATGTGCCTTCCTGTCCCGCCTCCTCCCAGTTCTGCCTCCCCACAACCTAAGACCCCCCTAATAGGAGGGTGAGGGGGCTCCTCCTGTCTACCTCTGAGGGACCTTGTCTGCTGAGAGAGCCCAGGAGTTCCCGGGGTTACAGGGTTTTGTTGTTGTTGTTGTTTGTTTGTTTGTTTTGGGGATGCAAAGTCCTGAGGCTTTGCCTGCTGGGGGTGGGGAGGGGCTGAGGAGGAGCAGAGGTGGCCAGCAGTGTGCAGAGCCACAGGGTCGGAGATTGTGCCCCTCCCTGGGAGGCCTGCCCTTACTGCTCCCGTGCAGGATCTACTAGCTCAGCCTCCGAGCATTAGCATAGAGAAGCCCCGCTGCTGAGGACTCGCCGCGGGTGCGTCAGCACCTTGGAGAGCGCAGGGACGGGTGGTGGGTGGGGCAGAGACCACAGTGCAAGCCTGACCAGGTGAAGGCAGAGGAGAGCGGCCTCCTGGAGAAGTTTGTGCAGTGGGCAGAGAGAGGAAGGGGCAGGGGCTGCAGTGGGGTCGGTTTGTCCCTGTGCACCTGCATCTCCTGCCTGGCTCCCCCTGGGGACACCACCTAGGACTGCCTTTTCTGGAACCATCGCTGCTCTCAAGTGACCGGCGGTGCTGCAGAGCCAACACACCATCTCGGCCCATTTCCAAACCTGCACCATCGGTGGCTAAAAGGGACTAGGAGAGACCAAAGGACGTGACTGCTGGCAGCACCAGCTCGGATCAGCAACACTGAATGGTAGAGTCTTGTTGGGAGAAAGAGCCCCTGAGTCTGGGGAAGCCACCACCCTCTTTGACCAACTGTCCACACCCAGGGGCTGTCCATAGTTCAGCCAGACCCAGAGACAGGAGGCAGCCCTGAGCAAGGAGCTCGTGGGGCGGGGCTGCAGGCCTCCCTGTCACCCATCTCCAGCCCTGACTCCTGCTCCACTCAGGGTGAGGCAGGCCCCGGCCAGGCTTCCTCTGTGGGGAAGTTCAGGGGAGCGTCTCTCGCTCCTGGACAAGAAGACCTCAGCATAAGGGAGCCTCCCCCTCCACTCACCCATGGAGGGGACCGGGCAGAGTTCCAGTGTGATCACTGACTCTGGAGACCGAGCTCTCTTGGCACTGCCATCTCCACCTCACTGTGCCACGTCCACCTCTGTCCAGATGGGCAAGGAGAGCTCACACAGCAGCTGGCCTGCAGAAGAATCACCAGCGCACCTAGGCAAGGAGGCAGACAGCTGCTTCTCCTCTCCTGGATGACCAGTTGCCACAGGGGACACGCCCTCCCCTTACAGGGAGCAGTCACGTGACCCTGCATCTTAAGGACCTGTGCAGCTTTAGAAAGTGCAGGTGACAAACTGAGGGCATTACCTCTACTTACCAGTCCATCATAGTCAAGGTTCCAGTCAAGAGGGTGCCCACGGAGCCTCCAGTCTGCGCTCTGACCTCCTTGCAGTCCCCTGAGAGTCTGAGATAGGTTTTAGTTTGGCCCCCAAAAGAGTCATCTGTCAAAGGGCTGCTGCAAGCCCCATAGTGGGTACAGATCAAGAGCAACCGCAAGTGGAAAGTTGCTGTGTGTCATGATGTCCTCAGGGTCTACACGCTTGTCCACAGCACCTGGAGCACTTGACCACGGCAGCAAGGACAGTCCAGCAACATAGTGACCTGCAGAGGCTTCTTAGGCCACTCCAGCAGCAAGCACTCTCGAAGAGTGAGGCCAGAGAAGGCCTTCTGGGGCAGCTCTCCAGAGAGCAAGCTTCTCAGAATCTTCCCCAGAACTGAACTTTAAAATCAAAGATTAAACCACGCTTACTTATCAGAGGGGCCTGCTCTTTCCACGCCTCCTGAACCTGCCGCTCAGGCTGCCCTGCAGGCGTGGCCTCCAAAGCTATGGAAGGCCATGCGTGCCTTCCTGCCTCTCGAGCCGGTTTCTCTCTGAGTCCCTCAAGCATTCAGGTCGGGCGTCCCGGGATTGCCTACCCAGAGCTCAGCCTCCGGACGCTCACCTGTTTGGACGGCAGGAGCGCTGTAGGAAGGGAGCTGGCGGTGGGCGGTCAGGGGGGTCACATGACCTTGGGCATTGGGTCCAGACACTGCTGCCAAGTGGCCCCTGAAGCTGTCCCTGCAGGAGCTTGGCTGCCTTGTGTGTTTCTGTGGGGGCTGCAGGTGCGGCACCCTGGGCCAAGGGACGTGGTCGCCACCTTGCCCTTCCTTCCAGTCAGTGCTTTTGCCCTCAGTCACACTGACCTTTGCCTCTGGCTGGGGAACGTTTCCATGCACGTCCCGGTTCCGTGGAGCTGTTTGTAAGCTGGTGCTGACCACCATAGGTCAGTGTACCGCTGCATCCTCTGCCACTCCCCGCTGAGCCACCATCTGATCTGTGTGCCCTCCTTGCCCACCCTCTGACCTCCACCCACTAACAAAGAGCACAGGCCCTTGAACTAAGCAGGCCTTCGATGAATGCATCCTTACTGCATGAGTGGGTCCAAGTCACGCTCCAGGGACATGTGCAGACTCCCCAGCCCTGGGACACCCCAGAACACACAAGCCGTTCGACAACAGAGAGGAGATATGAGATAGTGCTCAACTTGTGTTGTATTGAGGAGGCTAAGGAAGACAGAATTCACAGGAAAACAAAGGTGGAAACAGAGACGACACCTGAGTAGAGTGCCCAGCTCTTCTCCCCGGGGCCAGTGCTGGTGGCGTCCACTCGCCGCTTGTCCACCTGAGGTTTGCTGGACACCCCAGGCCAGGCACCGGGGCTGCATGGTCCTTGCCCACAGGATGGTCTCTGGCGGGACACCTCTTCATGGACAGACAGCCCCTCTCCTCCCTCCTTCTTGCCGTTCCAGACGCCCCGAGGAAAGCACAAGCAGACAGGCCCAGAGCCAGCCCCCGGGCTGGGGCCGTTTGAGATGGAGGCGAATGGCTTTGTGTATCCCAATGGCTGAGATATTGGTGTGGCCCTCCCCGCGTGGCTGGAGAAACGGCCATCCAATTCTGAGTCACCCAACAAGCACAGCTTGTTCTGCACAGCCTAAAAAGACCTTCACACGTGATGTGTGATCAGAAAGCTACATTTCAACGCTCTATCTTGTAAAACTGTTGGTGCGGGGGACCCTGCCTTTGGGCTTGCGGTTTGGACCTTGGAGAATGACATTCACTCCTGACTCCTCTGCCGGGGGAGACCTGGGCGAGGCCAGGCCAAGGTCCCTCATGCATGAGCAGAGGAACAGGTCACCAAGCTTCAGTCTGACCTCATCGGCTACCTAAAGGCCGGTCCCCAGACAGGGCCACATGGGCTGCCACCCCTTCCCCACAGGCAACCTTTCCAGGGTTGAAGGCAAACTTAGATCATCTTCAGGAAGCCCTCAAGCCCCGTTTGGTAAAGTCTTAAAGAGAACACTAGTGAGCCCGTGCTCAGCAGGAGGGGCCGAGCAGCGGAAGTGCCAGTCCTCCGAGCCCCACTGGCACTTGCAGACCTCCCACTGAGCCACCCCTCAGCTCTCAGCCAGGCAGCAGGACTGGGCACAGCTGCCCCTGGCTCAGGTCCCCTGGGAGGGAACATGCAGTGCTTGGGACACTGTCTGTGGCCTCTGAAGAGCAGCGCTCTTGAACCCTCGAGAGGAAGGTCTGTGCTGCTCCATGGTGTCCTGACCGGCTGGTCCTCAGATGGTGAGGAGGCGTGTGGAGTTCAGAGTCTCCATCCCAATCTCCTGCACTGATGGGCCACCCAGGAAAGTCCTCCCTGCTGATGGCAAGGGCCGGAGACAGGAGAGACAGCCCCAGCCTCCGCCCACAGCCCTGCCCAGCCTGGGAACATGCCCCCCAAAGGATAACAAATACACGGGTGCCCCTATCTCAGATGGGAAAGATATCTTTCTTACAATCCCCCAAAACACACACCCAGAGAATACAGAGACATGTTTTGGAAACCACAGGAATTCTGCATCCCGTCCACGATGCGTCCGAGGGGGTTTGATATAAATGTGATTAAAGTTACAGCCTGCCAACAAAATCTGTCACAGACGCTGGTGCTGCGGCCCTCGCCCTCTGCAGACCACCAAGCGCACGTCCATGCTGGTCAGAGCAGCTCAGCATTTTGGGTACAGAGAATGCAGTGTGACAGCTTTAGGGTTTTCAAGCAACTTCTGCCAAGAAACTCGTCACTTGACATTTCTAAAATTTATATCTGAATAATTACAGTGGTAATTGAAAGCGTTAGAGAGCATGCTATGTGCCAACCAGTTAATTAAAAATTCAAAGGCACACAAACACCAACACTTGCTGGCTGAAGATCTGGATGCTGTAGGTCACCATCAATCCTCCTGGGCTGCAGGCTGAGGAGCCGACTCCCTAGGTTGTCCCCAAGGTCCTGAGGAAGGCCTCCCACGCCCATCCATGGGGGACTCGAGGGAGCAAGCAGGGGGCCAGGACAGGGAGAGGTGGCAGGCCCAGGGGGGGCAGGCTCCCCCTTGTGTGGCCCAGAGTGGGTTAGTTTCCTGGGCTGCTGGAACACATTCGCATACACCTGGGGCCAGAAGCCCAACACCAGCTGCCATCGGGCGCTCCTGGAGGTCTTAGGGAAGAACAGGTGGCGGCCCTCTCCCAGCTCCCGCTGGCTGCCGGCAGTCCTTGGTGTCCCTTGGCTCCCAGCCGGCCGAGGCCGCTCTCCCTCCATCAGCACACGGCCTTTCCCGTGGGTCCCTATCCTCCCATGACTTTCTTACCAGGACACTGGCCATTGGCTTAGGCCCACCTAACCCGCAGATCTCACCCCAGCTCCGCACATCGATATCCAAATAAGGCGCATCCCGAGGTTCTGGAGAGCATGAATTTGGGGAAACATGCAGTGAAGACCCCAAGGTGCAGCTGAACAGGCCAGAGCCATGCACACCCCACACGAAGGTCAGCAGCTCCACAGTCCCTCACCGGCTCCAGGTGACATCGGGGCCTGGACTCTCCCTCAGAAGCCCCTGAAACGGACTCCCCCACTGTTTCACGATGCCACTGAGTGCTTTCTAGGGGAAGCCACGGAGCTACTGGGCCTTCTAGGCCAGAATGGCCTCATTGTAATGAGGTGGCACCCTGAAAGTGGCCCTCATTCCAGGTAGCATTGGTAGGGACACAGCAGCTGACCCCACAGGCTACGTGCCCCACCCATTGCCTCCCGTCAACCAAACTCGGTCCACGCTGCTGTTCATCTGAAGGGCACGACCCTGAGCACCTCTGTGACTCCCCGCTCCTGGAGGCCGAGCCAGAGACGGTGCCTGGAAACGGGCTTCAAGCAGAGGGAGACTGTTCCAGGAGGAGGAGGCTGTGAAGGCAGGAGGCACAGGCAGCCCTAAGGAGCACCGAGGACGGAGGCAGAGTGGGTGCAGGGACACTAGGTAGAGAACACCGGCACAGGCCTGCGGACACACCCCTCCCGCTGGCCAGGCAGGGCCCGTGGGCGGGGCTTCAGGCCACGCCTGCTGCTTCCTGGTTTAAAAACAAAGCACAGCTAATGAACTATTTTCATCTTTAGAAGTGGCATAAATGTCATTAGACACTAACCTGAGCTTATTGGCTTTATTTAACTCTGACAGGTACAGAACCCAGCATTAGAAATGCAATTAGCTGGGGCACTGGCGGGGAGCACACCCGTCAGATGGACACCTCTGGGGAGAGGAGATACTCACATCTCGTTAATCTTAAAATTCTCACAGTCACACCCCAAAGTAAACTATGCTATTTATTACCCCAAACTTCTCCACTCTCCGCATCTCCATCAACAGATACAAAGGCAACGTCTCTCCTCAAGTCACACCATTTCCCAGTCAAACAGAGTGGTCTGGAGGTCCAAAAGATTGACAGCTCACCTGCTGGAAGACCACACACTGGGGTGGTCAGTCTTACCTGTCAGCTTGACTAGGCCATGGCTGCCCAGGTATTTGGGCAAACCTTGGCCTGGGCATGCCTCTGAGGGTGCCTCTGGTGAGACTGACTTTTGAATCAGCCAACTGAGTCAAGGAAACAACCCTCCACCGTGTGGGTAGGTCTCATCCAATCAGTTGAAGATCTGAATAGCACAAAAGGCTGACTGAGGGAGCATCCTCTTGCTGCCTGCTGGACCTGGCACACCAGTGCTGCTCACCAGCACACACCAATGGACAAGCGCACCAGCTCTCCTGGTCTCCAGCCTGCCAGCCACTGGCAGACCTCAGGACTTGCCAGTCTCCATGATCATGTGAGCCACCCCTCCCACACACACACACACTTAACTCACACACACAGCACCTCTCCTAAGCCACTCTGGGGTAGGGACTGGGTCAGAAGCTCCTTTGTGAGCCACACATTGCATCTGGATATGTGGACACAGCCCCCTGCAAGGACCCTGGGGAGGGACACACCTTCCTGCTGGCCACATGATGAGGTAGCTAGCTCATCAGTGGGACTGTACCAGCCCTAGCTCAAGATGCAGGGAGGTGAACAGGAGCTGAGTGGGCATTAGGCCCGTCCTTGCTCCAGGAGACCAGAAGACTGGCAGAGACTCTCCATGTCCCCATGGCCCCAAAAGACAGTCACAAAAATAGAACAGCCTGGTATTAGCCACTTCCCAGAGCCAGGCGCCCAGCCTCGCGAGCACTCAGATTTTCTTTGACGCATAAAAGGTTCGGTATCAATCAGGGCTAATTGCAGGTTTCTGTGCTACACTCCTGGCTTAAGCTGTTAGCAAAAATTACATTTCATTACATTTTATACTAATCAGCTTCAAGAGCAGAGTGCAAAATTAACTTGAAATAATTTCATGCTCACGAATAACCTTTATTTTTCTAAATCGTGGTGTTTTGCAGTAGCCGTCTCATCCTGCTGTAGGACACAGCGCTCTTTGCGTTAGGCTACAGCACTCACAGGACAGCTGTTATCCTAATCAGCTATCAATAGCTCATCTTCACGTCATCCCCAAGTCAATAGCTCACGCCATTTGTTACTCCATAAACTTCAATACCATAAGTGTTATCGGTTAAATAAATGCACTCCAAAGAGTGGTTTAATGAATCAGAACCAATGTTAAAAATACTCTCGCTGGAAATCCTGAAATCTGCCAAATTCAGGACTTCTGTGAAATATGAAAGTCTCCAGGTACCAAATGCCCAGCGTATTCAAACCCGCCCTCCTCTGGCGAGTTCTCCGTAATGTGGTCTCACTCCCAGGAAGTAGGACCTGGACGTCAGGACCTCCCCCTGGAGAACCGGCTCCTGCATGTGTAGTTTGGCTCTTTCCTGACACAATTTTTTCACACATTTACCCAAACTTCTCTTTCAAAAGTCAATACTGAAGCAATAAAATGCCGTGTTTACTGAAGATTTATAGTCGCACACGTAGAAAGGCTTGAGGGTCTCACTTGGCCCTAAGCTCAGGGCCAGCCGACAGGACAGCACAGGACATCACAATGGCCAAAGAAATCGGAGCTGCAGGGATAGAATCCAGGCACCACGGAGTGGGAGGCAAGGGCTGTGCCCGGAGGAGCTGCAGCTTGCCTGAGAAGCCACACCCCTGGGACGAGGAGAGGCCATCACATTCCAGACAACAGTGAGAGGGCAGAGGAGCTGAACTAGGCCCTGGAGATGCGAGCAAACGAGGCTGGTCTCAAGGTGCCCGTCACCGTCACAGCAGTGGAAATACAAAGCCAGTAAAGCCCCGGGCCAGGCGGGGCTTTGGGACACTCAGCAGGTCTGATGAGGAGCAGGCCACCCCAGGAGGGCCTGTCACTTGGGGTTGTAGATGGAAAGCTGTTCAGAGAAGACCTCGCAGGTGTTTTATTGTGTCTGCCTTGAAAATTAAGCATTCCCTGAGCTACCCTGCAGGCAGAGGCCAGCAGTCTCCTGAGTTAAGGAGACAGAGCAGGAGTCCCCAAAGCCAAAGAGCCTGGAGTTCACAGCAGAGCCAGAGAGGAATGAGCTGCTCACCGTGAGAACTCCAGAGATCTCCAGCGGGTTCCCGGAACAGCCAGCAGAGCCCTGACCCGGAAAAAAAACACCTTCCTGTGGATTAGAGGAGGCCATTGCTGAAGTTCTCAGGGGGCAGGGACAGCGCCTAGGCCACCGCCCCAAGGCACTTCCTGAGCCTGCAGCTCACCCAGACGGGCCTGTGCCATGTCCAGGCTGCGTGCTGATCCACCCTTGAGTGACACAGCTCCTGGCCTGTGGCCCAGAGAAGGGTACCTACTACCCTCTCCCCACTGCCAAAGCTGGCCTTGCATGCAAAGGCATGCCATGTCCCCAGCCAGAATCCTGGGCTAGGGGACAACAGTCACGCACACTTCACTGCCCGGGGCTCCTGACAGGCCAGCCAAGACTGGACTGCAGCCTCTGCCCTCGGCTGCTGTTCCCGTGGGGAAGTGACGGAGGCAGAACACCAGCCTCAGCCCCCTGGGGCCACCGCAACACGTTCCAGCACGCACCACCAAGCCCTGGAAATGGAAATTCTGGTTCTTGAGGCGCTGTGTGGAAACCTGACTTGACATAAAACTAATTATGTGTGCATCAAACAATTATGCAAAACAGGTGGAGTGCTCTAAACAAGGACAGTAGCTGCGGAGGCGCTGGAGGAGGCGGTGCCCTGCGGCCCCCGGGGAGGCTCCTCTCTGCTCGCAGGGACCCTCCAGGAGGCCTTAGGACGGTGTGCCTAGATCCAAATGTGAACTGCCATTTGCTGTCATTTTCGGACTCTGTGGACCCAACACATCCCCAGACCTGTGCTGGATCAAGGCCACGGTGTTTCCACGCTCCTGAAACAGGCAGTGGCCCGTTCTGTGTGCTCCAGAAATAGAAGCCACCCTCCCTCAGGAACCAAGGGCTCCTCGACTTAAGGCGCCCAAGCAGAGCCTCAGGATTCCTTTCAAGCCTCTGGCTGCAACCGCGGCCCACCTGCAGCTCTCCGGCTGGTCAGCCACCACGAGGAGTCGGGGGAGTCCTTGTCGCCTCTTTTTCTTTATACTCGATCTTGAACCCATTACCAAGTATGATCATCTCCACCCCAAAACCCACCCTGGACCCACCTGGTTCCCCTGTGCCCACCCTAACCCCATGGTGTCCTGCAACACACCCCGCCCAGGTGGTCCCAACAGCCGCAGTCAGCCCAAAGTGACTGGACCACCCTCCCCTGGGAGAATGGCCTGAGTGCGGCTTCTGAGGATAGTGAGCCCCCATTCACCACAAAAGTCCCAGCCTGTGCCTCCACCCTGGTCCCCGAACTCCAGCACCATCCCCTTGCTGTTTCCTGGGCCAGGTCAACCTGCCCGCCTGCGCTGGACAGGAGAGGGCCAGCTCCACCGGTAAACCCGGGTCTCGTGGCTTAACAAGGTGAAGGTGTTTCTCATCTTGGTGAGTTCAGTGAGGACCAGCTGCCCTACCTGAGCCCGTGGGACACAGAGACAGGAGAGAGGGCGCCCAGGCACAGCGTCCCTTCAGAGCTTCAGTCTAAGTGGCACATGCGGAATGCGTGCGCCGCGAGTCCACCAGCCAACTATCCCACCAGAGCCACGTGCCGGGCTGAGCCTCCCGGAAGCTGACCTACAGCCTGAGTGGAGAATGGGCAGGAATGGGGGAGACCCTGCAGATCATGTGGCCAGGGTGCTCTGTGAGGAAGTGACTTTGAAACAGAGTGACGTGGGCACAGAGACAGCCAGGAAAGAGCCCAGTGCTTGGGCCAAAGAACAGGCAGCTCTCCCCACTCCACCTGCTGGCCCATGTCCCGAGCAGGTCCTGCCCCCGGTGGGGTCCCCTCCACCCTTTCCTCTGACTCCTGGTGGCACTGGCC
Source organism: Marmota flaviventris (assembly GCF_047511675.1). Lineage (NCBI taxonomy): Eukaryota > Metazoa > Chordata > Mammalia > Rodentia > Sciuridae > Marmota > Marmota flaviventris. The sequence goes on from NC_092501.1 coordinate 2,800,029, forward strand.
TGGGAGGCATTGGCAGGAGGCAGAGGAGGCAGGAGGAAGGGCAGGCTCTGCTGCAGCCCAGGTGAGGGCTGTGCTGGGCATCCCACCCACCACCAAGGGGCCTCTGTCCTGGCTAGAGCTCCGGCCAGCCTCAGGAACCCACACCCTCAATGTACGCCTGGGGTCAAGGGAGGCAAAGGCTCCCTCGGTGACACCATGAGGGGGCCCACCACCCGCTGGTCTCTAACCCTGCCCCCGCCTCTTGCTGACCTCGTGTCAGCCTTCCGTGGCACGTCCTCGTGCCGGCTGCTGTCACAGTACTGCACACAGGTGGTCTCCCTGAAGTCCCACCTCACACAATCCTGGTGACCGGGACCGGGAGTCTGAGGCACAGCACCAGCCAAGGCTGTGCTGGTGGGAGCTCTCCTCCAGGTCCCTCCCCGGCCGAGACGGCAAAGGGAGCTGCATCCCCTTGTCACGGAATGCTGACCCCACCCAGGGACCCCGCCCACAGGACCCCAGCTAAGGCCATGCCTCCTAAAGCCGTCACACTGGGGACTGGGGTGCCACCTATGAAGTGGGCACAACAGCAGCCCAGGCTCCCATGTGGTGGAGGCTGGACTTGAACCCAGGTCCTCAGGCTCCACTGCTTGAACTAGCGGCTGTGGACTCTGGAATGACTGGGAAGCACCCTGGATGTCCTTCCTGACTGCAGGAGTGCAGATGTGGGCCAGAGGCCAGCCACTGCACTGCTCCAAGGCCCTGATTCTGCGAGTGACAGGAACCATCAGCAGCCTCAGAAAATACCCTGCCTCGGGTCCAGGGCCCGTGGGCAGCGTCAGACCTGGCAGCAGGTTGTCTCACCAGTGAAAGAAAGACAAACGCCTCACCCCTCCGAGGACGCAGGGTACTCCTTCCCTTTAAAGGTGACAAAGTGGGAGCCTAGAGCCGACGGGTAGCTGGCGAGTCCAAGGTCATGCGCAGATGACCTGACACCTCAGCGTCAGAAGCTTTAGTGTCCCCTGGATTCCTCTCGTGTCTAGGGAGTGTCATGGACCATCTTCCCCCGATCCTGGTGGTCTCTGTCCTCTACCCTTCTCTTGGGCCAGTCTGGCTAGAGGTGTATCAGGTGCATCCATCTTTCCAAAGAGCAACTTCCGCCTGCATTGTGTTCTCACTACTTTGCTGTTTTCGATTTTACTGATCTCTGCTCTTGCTTATCTTTATTATTTTTTTCCGCTTCTGGTGGTTTGGGAATTGATCAGCTCTTTTTTCCTAGTTTTCAAGTTTCTTTCTCAGGTTTCTGGATTTGAAACCTTCCTTAATTTTCAGTATAAACATTTAATGCTGAGAGCATTGCTTTGG